>NC_140594.1:1112212197-1112679697 GCF_964204655.1 Triturus cristatus | reverse complement strand
TTCAGAGCCAAACTGGAGATCACAGCGCTACACGGAATAAACAGGCATTAAGCACCTCGGAGCAGAACTTGAGAACACAGCGCTACTCGTAATAATCAAGCATTAAGCACTTCAGAGCAGAACCTAGGAACACAGCGCTACTCGTAATAATCAAGATTAAGCACTTCAGAGCAGGACTTAAGAACACCGCGCTACTCGGAATAATCAGCATTAAGCACTTCAGAGCAGGACTTCAGAACACAGCGCTACTCGTAATAATCAGGCCGTAAGCCAAGGGTCCCCTTGTACGCGGCAGTCTAGAAGCAAGGGGGTAATCCCACAGAGGGGAACCAGAGTCTCGGTTGGGCACCGGGAAGCGGTCGCAAGGAGTACGGTGCCGCTCCCGATCGTTAGGGGCGCACCGGGTCCTCCTCAGACCTCCCGGGGAGCAGGGGGGTGAGTCCCAGGCCTCAGCACGGCCACGCTACCTCCCAGCCCCCGGGGGTTACCTTGATCTCGACGTCCTCCACAGGCAGACACTGGGTATCTTCACTGTTCCGGCCCCGCAGTCAGAGCGCTCAGCGGCGGGGGCGGCGACGCGCAGTCCGCCCTCGTCACGTGGGTGCGGGAGCCGGCTTCACGGCCTTCCACGACTCAGACGGCAGCGGCGGGGCCCCGGGCTTCTCCGCGGGCCCCGGTTCGATGAGGGGCAGACTTCTGGGGCCTGGGCCGCGGCGGTGAGTGCGCCTCTGGTCCCCGCGCCAGGGGGGGGGGTTGACAAACTAAGCAGGGGCGACGGCGCGCTCAGCGCCCGATGCGGGACTGACTCGGGGGGGATCCCAGGCAAGGTCGGGGAGCGCAGGGGTCACAGCGCTAGTACCTGGTTGATCCCCCAGCAGTCCAACAGTCACTTTCAGCTTAGGTTTCAATAGGGAGCTTCAGCATTAGGTTTCAGCATTCAGTTTCAGCATGAAGTTCCAGCGTTTAGTTTCAGCATTCAGTTTCAGCATAAAGTTCTAGTGTTTAGTTTCAGCATTCTTAATGGCGCAGATGTCTCTGGCGCCCTTAGGGGGTCTGTTTCTTGGGGGTAGGAATTGAGTTGGTGACTAGTTCCCTCCTAGTCAAGTTTGGCAGATGGCCCCTGGGTTCTCCTACCGCTGGGCTAGATCAGTAGGCTGTACAGGGTCCCTCACTCACTTAAAAGGCAGAACCTAAGCCCTGTCACTTTCAGAGGCACAAGTCCCTGGCTAGGCCCTACCGCCTAAAACTCCTGCTTGGATCCTCCAGGTCTGCTTTACCCCAACTGGCCAACTGACTAGAAAATGTTCCCTAGGTCAGGTGACCTCTATCCAAGGCGGCAAAAGTAAAAACCCCACCTCCCTTCTAGAAGGTTCCAGCACATTCCAGGAGCTTCCCCATTCTACCTATGGGACAAAAAAGGCGGGCTGGTGTCGCAACATTGTTGTGGGGGTCCAGCCAGCTCCTGGCAGCTAGGGTGCTACTAGAAAGACCACTCTGCAGTAGCGGGGCCTGTGGCAGCCATCTTGGGAGAAGGGAGCCATAAAAATGAGGGTGGAAAAAATGAGGCACGATCAAAAATAGAGGGGGAGACCACCCTAGGGCTGACAGGTCTAACAGTGATGGTTAGTAGTTGTGTTGGTTTTGTCATTGGCAGCACTGACAGGGGCAATGGGTGGTGCAAGCTGCAGTGGCCTCCTGAGGAGGGCCCTAGCACTTATAGTTTTACAAATTAAGCACTGTGTGGAGGGCAGCGCTTGCTGTGTGTGTACGGGCTACATGTAGGTCAAAAGGGTTGAGCCGTGATCAAACGTCGGATAGTAGAAGGAAATCTTTCCCGTGTTGGTAAGGGAGGAGCGGGTCAGAAAAGAAAGAGTTAAGAAACAAACAAAGGTGGGGGGTAGAAGTCAAAGTATGGTCAGACAGATATCCATAGATAAGCATTATAAAGAGCTGATGTTTTACTAGAGATACTTGCAAGGCTGCAAAGTATGAATTGGGTTAGCAATAATTTATTTTTGCGGTCTTGATTGTCATTTTAGGGCAACTGTTACAAGCTAAAGTAAATCAACAAAAATATATATATATATTTTTTTTTTCCGTAGTCTCATATAACGTGAACTTGACCCGAAGGTATTGGAGCGCTTTACATGAGCACCAGTTGCGTTCCACATGGACACATTCATTTTAGTTACGCAGAGGGAGATTACCTGATTCGCCCAGAATCACAGGATGCTGAACGTCCCTGCCGAGATTCGAACCCGGTTACCCAGATTTGAGATTGACAGCCCTAGCCATTAGGCTACATCTTCTCCCCTCTGTTTGGATTGGTATCATTGAAATAAAAATAATTTCTTCACGAAAGATAGTCAGAATTATGCTTATGCAGTTTCTGTTCTCTCTCACAAAAACAAATTACAAGGAAGCTGGCATTAAGATGGTACAGAATATTGTGTGACGTGGATAAGCACGATGGGGAATCTTTGATAATTCCTTTTCCCGGATTTATCGCTTGCAGTAGAGTGGCGTTCAATAAAATTCTAACAACTAATGTATAAGCTAATGCCTCTGGGAAATCTGGAAAAAAAACACTACTGTTTTCCCCCAGTACCTTAATGTCACAGGCTAAAATGATTTGGGAATAAGGAATTCACATATGGGAACTGTCAACAAACTGGAGTTGCTCACAGTTACAATATGATAACTTGTCCAGAAATATGAGTGATTTGGTTGTTTGCAGGTACAATGTTTTAAAATTTACTTCAAAGGCAATTTAATGCAAGTCTTTCTTTGACGTTGCTCTGTATTTACTACGGCGTTTGGAACAATCAGTGTGATGATTAAGACCTCGTTTGTTTAACTAATGTTGGTAGTAAGAATTGAGTTGCCGATCCAGCAACATCAGAAGATCAACTCGCTCCCTTCTCTAGGCCATTGTCTCATAATTGCCCCATCTCAGGACTTGATCATGTCCAGTTTGGCCGTGATCATTAGGACTGTTCGAAACGGGGTCTGTAGTTGCCAGTGGTTTGCATCCTGTCCAAGTAGGGGGACCCTCTTTCTAGTCACAGTAAGTCAGTTACACCCTCAGAGTAACCTGTGCTCACACACTTGCTAGCTTGGCAAGAGCGGTCAGACTTATCTCAGAGGCAATGTGTAAAGTATTTGTACACACACTCACAGTAACACAGTAACAACGCCACAAAGGACTCCACACCAGTTTAGAAAAAAGACAATATTTATCTGATTAAAACAAGACCAAAACAACACATAACCAACATACACAAGTTAATATATGGATTTTCAAAGATTAAAGAAAGTTATCGTATTATCAGTGGTTGCGCTTGACCAGTAAAAGGTACCTTAGATGGATTATAAATCAAAGAGAATGCGTGGCCGGTGGAGGTGAGGCATTGAAACAACAGTTAATGCTTTGGTTCGTTACTGCTATGCAGGTAGTTGGCACAGTGATGCTCTGTGATAGTGCGTTGCGCAGAGGAGGTGATGTGTCGCTTGTAGCAAGGGTTGCGCCAGTTCCTTAAGGCGGTGCAGTCTCATTGAGCCGTCCACGTCCGGCAACGACACTTGGCGCAGAGGTGGGGAGGAGTCATTTGCTGGCACAATACCTCGCTTCCTTACTGCGAGGCGATGTCAATGATGAAATCGGTGCTGAGCGACGATGCATCGATGCTGCGATGAAAGTCTAGTCGAACTGCGTTGATCCAATAGTTTCTTAGGCCCTGCTTCATGGTCGAAGTGGTGCGTCACGGACATTGATGATGTGGTGCTTGCGACTCACGAATCAGCAGTTCTTCGGAGGCGATGCGGCGAAAAGTCGGGGCCTGTCTTGTAAGCTGCAATCGATGCATCTAGCGGGAACCACATTCGGTGCAGGCAGCGGCGATGCGTCAAATTTTGGTGATGATGCGCAGGTTCCGAACTAAGCTTGGAGTTGATGCGTCCAGTCCTTTCACTCCCAGGACAGAAGTAGCAAGCAACATGTCAGCACAGCATAGCAAACAGCTCAGTGTCAGTCCCTACTGAAAGCAGCACAGCTCTTCTTCCTGACAGAATGTCCTCAATCCAGAAGTGTTCCGAGTATATGGTGTCACAGGTCCAGTAATTTCTACCCATTTCAAGACTTTAAAGTAGGCAAACTTCACAGAAAAGTCTTTGTAGTGCACAAGACCCTGCCCTTCCTTGCCCTGGGTTCAGACACACTACTGAGGGTGGAGACTTATTTGTGTCAAGACAGGCACAGCCCTATTCAGGTGTCAGTGAGAACTCCTCCCACCTCTCTAGCTCAGGAAGACCTATCAGCCTGGTGATGAGTTATCGGGTTATGCAGGGCACACCTCGGCTCCCTGTGTTTAACTGTCTAGAGTGGATGCACAAGAGCCCAACTGCCACCCTGACCCAGACGTGTATTCAGAGACCCGCATAGGCCCAGAATGATTAAAGTAGGGAAATGTTCACTTTCTAAAAGTGGCATTTTCAGACCTGCAATCTAAAATCCACCTTCACTAAAATATGTATTTTTAAATTGTGAGTCCAGCGACACCAAACTCCAATTTTCTATCTGTTCCCAATTGGAAGATACACTTGTAAGATGTTACAAGGCAGCACCAATACTAACCTATGGGAGAGATAGGCCTACAAATTTAGGAGTTTTTCACTTTTGGACATGTAAAACTTACCAGTACATGTCCTACCTTTTAAATACACTGCACGCTGCCCATGGGGCTACCTGTGGCCTACCTTAGGGGTGCCTGATATGTAATAAAAGGGAAGGTTAGGGCCTGGCAAGTGAGTGCACCTGCCAGGTCGAAATGGCAGTTTAGAACTGCACACAGACACTGCAGTGGCAGGTCTGAGACATGTTTTCAAGGCTACTCATGTGGGTGGCACTGTCCGTGCTGCAGGCTGACTAGTCGCATTTGATTTACATGCCCTGGGCACACATGGTGCACTGAAGTAGGGACTTAATAGTAAATCAAATATGCCAATCATGGAGAAACCAATTGCCATCAGGTTTTAGACACAGCGCACTTGCACTTTAGCATTGGTCAGCAGTGGTAAAGTGCCCGCAGTCCTAAAACCAGCAAAAATTAAATGCAGCACACAGTCAAAAACAGGAGGTCAGTAAAATACAGGAGGAAGGCAAAACTTTTATGGAGATTTCTGCAAAATGGGCAAGTTCCGTTGCAGATCCATGGATCCTCAAGAACTCTCACAATTCTATTTACCAGAGCTCTTCTGAAAGCCAGGAGTTACTTCTTGTTTGTGCAAATTTGACTATGATATCATCAGAAAGTGGAGGCTGGACCTCTGGTAGATATTTGTGACTTGAGGCAAGCTGGTTTTCTGGTCTTAGAAGGTGGGCTCTAAATTGGGTGCACAGTATGGACACTAGATGTTGAGTGGCATCTTCTGTCCGGTGTTTATCGATGGAGGAGACGACTCAGAAGCTGACAGTGTAGATCGGAGAAGCATTTTGAAGGAAATGAAAAGCTCCTGTCTCATGGACCAAGAGGTCGAACTATCTGATGTGAAAATAATGCAGTGAATGTGGAATTTCATTTCACGCTTGGGTTAGACTCTACCTTCGTGTATTGGTTATATCACCTGCCCTGGCAAAAAAAGGAGCAAGTAAGTGCTTTGTAGAGAATGTTTTAATTTTAGCAGGCGCGCTTTGAACATGAGGCGCTGTGTGTAGAACGGTGTGGTGCTTGGCGTCTTGTTTGCAGAAACTAGGAATGGAGGATGTGTGGCTGGTAACTTAAACAGGACAGTACTAGGAAGTCTGCAGCACATTTTATTTTATACATTTTTTTTTTCCCAGTTTTATGTTTTTTAACTTGCATCTGCTACCTTAGCGCCGGGACACCTCTGGTGGAGGTAGCCGCGCGCTTTATAAATCTCATTTATTTTTATTATTATTATTATTATTATTATTATTATTCATGGTATATTGAATCTATTTACCATTTCAGCCTCCTAGAGATGCAGTGATTTGCAAGGCAGCCTATTCTAAAGACAGGTGCAAAATATGAGACCAGGATGTAGTTAGACATCAGACCACAGCTCCTACGTAACATTGTTTCCTTGTTAACTCCGGTCTCGTTATGTATAAAGTGGTCAAATCTTGTTCTTACCTGCCAGCAGGCCTGTGGTTTCTGTTTGACGTCAGACTAAGGTTTTCTCGTATTTCAGTTTGGTACAAAGACCTGCCCATGTCCTTATCCACATTTTTTGTGAGGCTTCTCAGTGGCAGAGTAGACATGCACTGGGTGTTGAGACTGCTTTGGAGGTGAGAATATTGTGCATGTAAGTTGTTTGACGTATGTAAAGCAGGTGGTGATGAAAGCATTGTACAGTGAAGGCCCTATGTCAATCATGTATCTTGTGCAGAGGTCGATTCTGGACCTGGGAGTCTCATGTGTGCATATAGCCTACATCTTCTACTGTGCATTTGGGCGTGTACCATTTGTTCAGGGTGATGTGTGGTGCATAAAGCTGTGCGGAGTCCGAGAGTGGTCTATGTATTTTCCTCTGTCGCGGAGTCTGTTTTCAGCTCCTCCGGTGATATCGCTGTGAATTTGACCAATCTTGTCGCTTCCAGATATCTTCCGCTTCCCTCGCTTCGCTGTTGGAGTATTGACATCCATGGTCCAGGCACACATCTCTGAATCTACAAGCTCAGACCGAAGGAACCAACCATACTTGGCGCCATTAAAAAGAAACCTGAAGACGAATCTGTTAAGACATTCACCTCTCATCTTGGTACCGTCTGGATTGGACAGGTCACCCCACTCAGTAGCCCTGCACTGAAGGTACAAGTGGCTGTTCTCCTATCGTGACCTACCTCTATGGTATTCTTGGAGGTGCCTTGCGCAATATAAGTCTCCGCATGAGAGTGCTGAAAAGTGTCCTCGGATCAAAGCCAGACCTATGCAAAACAATTACATACAAGCGAGGCAGTCAGTGTGGCACCTGGTTAGTATGACACTTGTCTATGGATGGGGCAAGGTGTGTTTCACATCACCACTCCTACCCTTCCGCTGATACCCTCCTACGAAGGGCTTGGAGGGTGGTAGATGCTTCCAAGGAAAGCTTTCCATCGGCCCAGCTCGGATGTGTAGTGTTGACTGTGCAGATGCTCTCTTGTGGCCGAGGCCCCTAGGTGGGGCAGGTCTCTGCCTTCAGCCCCTGGGCTCTGCTCCTTCTTATCACAGCTGCTGTTGCACAGTGCAGGCCCCGCACACTTGGAGCTCTGCCGAGTTGAGTAAACACCTTGCAGCTCTGACTTCCAGATGGCCTCCTTTGATCTTCATTGCTTCCTTATGCCGCCTCTTGGTCCTGCCCTGCTCTTGGTTCCCTGTCCCTGTGGGGCACCATTGCCAGATTATTTGCTCTGGATGCTTATTTCGCAGGATCCCTGCTGTACATTAAACTATGGGCTCAAGGAAACGCCTCGCCCCATTCCCTAGCCGCAGGAAGTCCATAGGTTAAAGGGACACAAGGTTGACTGGTCTCTTTGTTGGTTGGACTCGCATGTGCCTGGATCTTCCTGTAAGTTGTCCTTGGCGTGTTGTGGCTCCAGCATGGTCATGGTGGCCAGTGATACGCAGCTTTGTTAATGCCAGGATCTAGACAAACATGACAGCCTGGGGACCGAGTCTGTACAGTAGAAGCACAGAGTTGGGGAGGTGTCTTAGTACAGGAGCAGACCTAAGAAAGGGGGGAGTCTGCAACAGCACAAGACCCCCCTTGGGGAGAGGATGTGGCCTGACGGCTCTTGTGAACCGGCTTCGAGTCTCGACAATGATGCTCAACATCCTGTGATTCTGGGCAAATCACTTAATCTCCCAGTGCCTAACAAAAATGAATGTGTCCTTTTGTAACGCAACGTGTGCTAATGTAAAGCGCTCTGATACCTTCGGGTCAAGTTTGCGCTATATAAAACTCTGAGAGAAACAAGCATTTGCAATGCAATAGGTCTCGCATTAATTAAGTTTGAGCTATTGGCATTGCTAAATATTGCAACACCAATTGCAACAAAGGTCTATAAATTGTAGGCCAAAAAAATTTGTATTTATTTTTGTAGCAATGGTGGCATGCTGCGCTTTAGATGAATATGTTTAAAAGTAAAGTGCACCTTACTGCGATTGCTACAATAGTTAATTGTGGATGCGTTAACAATTGATGTGTGCACTGATGGCTGGTGGTGTTAGTGAAAGGATCTGAAAAGAACTGGACACTCACAATGAGGGCCTGGATGTATTACATTTTGTGAATGCCATAAACCACATGTGTGCTGGTGGGTACAAAAGGCACAAGTGGCCTATTATGAACTGGTCTGGAATTCTGGGTGGGTACTGGCATGTACTTGAGAAATATTTTCAAGAAACTAGCCATGATGGTAAATGCATCTTAATACGGAGTTTAGTTCCACAGTTTTCTCATTGATAAGCACTTTAAGCAAAAAGTGTTTTTATTAACTAAATCAAGGGTACACAGTCAAAGTATTGACCGTGTAAGTGTGAAAGCCTGAGCTGGCCCCTTCGGATAGAAACTCATTACCTGATAATCACCTGGATATGTCATCAGTGGATGCGTATCACACTGAGCAAACTTGACTTCATGATTCTCTCCTAGCATAGAGCAGAGTGAGTTGACAGCATATGAAATGTGTGGTCACAGCACTAGGCGCTCACCACTGAAAGAAAAATGAACCAGTCTAAAATTACATGGATGGCTCTAGTCGATAGGCAATTGAATCAAACTCGTGTTTTCCAGACAGTAGGAGGCAGGAGTGTTCTTTACTGAACAGATTTTAGAATCAGATCGCGCAGGGTTGTTCGCTTCAATCTAAAAGGAGTAATTGGAGATATCTAAAGCTGAAAATCATGAATAAAATATCCCAGCGTCTATGGCACATCTTGCAGACATTTTTCCTGTCATTGTTGAAAACAGCTTGTTGGCAAAAGACACTTCTCCATTCATTACGTCGCAACGCTATCACTTTAAATGCCATGTGCCAACTCTGGAAGAGATGAAAAGTTCCATTAAATGTTTTCCTCAGCAAACTTCCACGCTATTGAAGCATTTAGTGATGAGCGAAGGAGGACGCAACCTTTGTTTCAGAAAACTTTTCATGGCAATTAAAGCTAAGACATAGCTTACAAGTAAAGAAAACAAATGTTTAGCTGCTGCAGAAACGTTTTCTTTCAAACGATAACTTTAACTGTCAAGCCTTTCTCGCTGAGCACGGTGGCTGGCAAAGCCAAACAGTGGCTGAATCATTCCTGGCTGACTTGAAATTCATTCAATGGAGTTGAAAGGTTGTGGAAGTGTCGAACGTTATGGAAAGTGAGGGAAAGCTGTTTAGGAGCTATGACGTTTCAGTTCTTCAAGGATCTACTATGGAATATCGAAAGTAACAACATCCCGGTAGACGAATATTGAATACAGGATATAACAAGAGGCACTGAAGCTGACGAGGAGGGAGTGGGAGGGGGGAGTGGGGGCGGGCGCAGTGGTGCGGGCCGCAGTTGTAAAAGGCAGGGAGAGGGTGAGATTGAGGAAGGGAAAGATAGGGATCAAAGGAAAAAACAAGGGGGTGGCAAATGGTGTGCTCTTTGATGTCCTCAGTGGCCGCGCGGCTCACTGAGGACATCAAAGCAAGTGATCAGGCAGTGCTTTTCAGGCTGCCAAATGGTGCGCGCGCCCAGGGCACATGCACTGTATTTGGAGGCCTGAAAAGCCACTGTTTGCACTTCCAAAACTCGCTTACTATAAGTCTCGCCAGAGCAGCGCTAAAGCGCTGTCTCAGACGAGACCTAAAAATGAAATTTAAAAGACCGGAGGATGGAAGGTGTCTAAATAGAGCAGCAGCACTGAGAATGTAGAATCGGTCTACAGCAGGAACACTGAGAGGTGGACGGGTCTGTGCACAGGAGAAGCACTGAGAACGGGCGGAGTCTGCAGCATTAAAAGCATATAAGGTGGGAGGAGTCTGAGTACAGGATAAGACCTGAGAATGGGATGGAGTCTGCAACAGTTCAAGCGCTGAGGATGGGAGTAGTCTAAGTACAGGATCAGACCTAATAATGGGAGGAGTCTAAGTACAGGAGCAGAGCTGAGAATGGGAGGAGTCTGCAGCATTAAAAGAATAGGAGATGGGAGGAGTCCAAGTACAGGAGCAGAGCTGAGAATGGGAGGAGTCTGCAGCATTAAAAGCATAAGCGATGGGAGGAGTCTAAGTACAGGATCAGACCTAATAATGGGAGGAGTCTAAGTACAGGAGCAGAGCTGAGAATGGGAGGAGTCTGCAGCATTAAAAGAATAGGAGATGGGAGGAGTCCAAGTACAGGAGCAGAGCTGAGAATGGGAGGAGTCTGTAGCATTAAAAGCATAAGCGATGGGAGGAGTCTTTCTAAGTACAGGATCAGACCTGACAATGGGGGGGGAGTCTGCAACAGCTCAAGCGCTGAGGATGGGAGTACTCTAAGTACAGGAGCAGAGCTGAGAATGGGAGGCGTCTGGTTATAGATGCGACCATTGACTATCATTGGTGCTATATGCGTCTGACTGCTAATCCTAAATATCAAAAATAAAAACAAAACTGAAAGAGGGTTCTGCTATCCAGTTCCACCCAGCTAAAAGCACAATCTTGCCTCCATTTTCCCTCACAACCAGTACCCTAATTTATATGTTGCTTGGCCTACCTTTGCAGTTTGCGTACTTTACACTGTTGCTACCTACGATATTTCATTCCCATCAGGAACAACTCAGTTCAGGTGTACTACAGAAAGAAGCAAGACTGCGCCATTTCTCTTCTTATTTTGCCGCATAACCTGTAAGAGTTCCCTTCGGGACAGGATGTGGAGGGATCAACAAATGGCCCAGAGACCTATTGTACAAATGTAGGCAGACATCATCCCTCAAATCACCTTTCTCATGACTTGATTCAGGTTTGCCTCAGACCCCGGTGGCATGGCCCAGTGTTCATTTTGCAGTGATGGTGGTGCAGTTTAAATACGGAGTCCAGCAGTTTTTTACCCCAATTATTTCACTTCATGTACCGATGAACCCGTTTTTTGGTGGAAACCTTGTCCATCCTCAGTAGGGAGCCTTTGTTGGTGACTACTAAAATGTATTCTTTGGCCTGAAGAAGACCCTGACAATTTTACGTTGGGGTCCAAACATTCAAATGTTTAGGACAGATTGTTATGGACCTCGATTTACAATTAATCTTTGTACAACTGTGATTCCTCTACACCAGTGGTTCTCAACCTGTGTTCTGGGGACCCCTGGGGGTCTGTGAAGCCTCCTCAGGGGGTCCGCAACTACTTAGAAAGTTAAATAATATTAACAGATTGATAAAGTGTAAAATAAAGAAGTCCAATGTACAGTTGAACATTTGAAACGTACTGTACATGTGACGAAACCGTAAATAAGAGGCTGAAAATGAAATTAGTACCCTCAGTTTGATTTGTGGGAGCAGTGCAGGTGCATCAAACAGAATATAGTATGGACAATGAATTTAATTTAGCTTCCAGTAATTAGTCAGTGGGGGTCACCCAGAAGTCAAAAGGTTGGGAGATTTATTATTTTTTATTTGTATGTATTTTCACATACATTTTTAAAGTGATCTACACTTTTCTGTGTATTGCGAGCACATCCATTAATTTTTTGGGGGGGATTTTCTGTTGAATTACCCCTCCTCACATTTTCTTGATTAATTCATGTGTAATTGAACCTTTGTTTCTGAGGGCTGGATTATTCCCTGGTTCCCTTGCAGGGTTATTGCGGCGCCCTCGCTGTCTTGTCTCCGCCCCAGCCCTTCCTAAGGCCCCCTTAGAAGAGGTGGCATGGGTTCCTCGTGCCCCCGTTAGCCCCCCTCCTTCAGGTGTGTCCTTGCAGCCGCTGCTGAAGTGCCTGCTTGAAGCTGCCAAGGACCCCGTCTCCTCCCTGCCTCGGGCGCGCGCCCTGATGATTTGTCTGCGCGAGGACAAGGGCAATTTGCAAATGCTTCTTTAAACGACTCCAATGACGCGTCACCTGCCAGGAGCGCACTTTACTGTGCGCATTAGTGTCATCCGTCATACACGGGGTGCGCGACTTCCTGTCATCCTCCCACGCGGCGATGAATTAACGCCAGACTCTTTCCCGCCCTCCCCCATCTCCGCTGGGAATATGACTGACTTCAGAATGAGTCTGTCACTGCGGCGTTCTTCTTTTTCCCGCGAGGGACTCTGTGAAAGTTAATAATAGGAATGTAAGAATTCAAACTTCTAGAAATTGTGACTAAAAATTTGGTCCTCCTACATTAGAATTATTCTTATTGCTGTGTTTGCTAAACAATAGAAACCATGGCCATATAGGATTAAAAAAAAAGATTAGCAGGGTAGCCATAAACACTCGAATCAAGATAAGGAATGGGATAAAATTGCCAGGATCAAGGATCGTAAAGAGAAAGAACAGGAACAGTTCATACATGGGGTGATCTTGTAAAATTGACATTGAAATGTAGTTATGATATACATTTCCTGATTGTTAATTGTTTATATGTAAAAAAAATGCTTTGAAAAATTACATAAAAGGGGAAATATAACATTGTGAAATTGTTTTTAATCAATACAGTGCATTGACCCTTACATATGTATAAAACCCTATTAGGCCCTTATGAGATGAAAGGAGTTGGCTGGGTCTGCTAGAGAAAGGGATGTATTTTAATTGAATAAAGGATGTTAAAATAATACTCAATGTTTGATGGCTTAATTTAAGTAAAGAAAAAGAAACCTGGTACATATGATTGAAAAAGAGTGATTACAGCTACAAAATCAAATTTCCAATAGAAAAGAATAAGACTATAATTGCTGACCTCCGACACGTATGAAACAATTAATAATTCGGTTGGTTGAGTACGTGTAAAAGCTGAAAACAATAGTCTAATTCAAGAATGTGAATCTTTGAAAGATCCAAAGCTAGAAAAGAACTAGCATTGGCGAAGCCAAAAGGTCTTGCCTATGCGAGATCTATTGGTTGTGTCAATGTTTAATTGTCCAAGCATGGACAACGTCTACTCAACATCCTGTGATTTTGGGCAAATCACTTAATCTCTCCGTGCCTAAAGAACATTCATGTGATCTTGTGTAATGTAACTGGCGCTCATGCAAAGCGCTCTAACGATCTTCTGGTCGGGTTGGAACTTGTAGGACGGGAGAGCTTGTTGGGCACCATCACATGAAAACAACTGTGGCGACTGGTGTTCGGCTTATGGGGCACAGAAACGCATTGATATCAAATCAGATCAGCTTTGTGACAACATTGGGTTACTGTTTTTATTTGATTTACGAAGAAGCCATGTGTCTCTTTGGAATGCCACTCCTTGTAGAGGAGACCTATCTGTAACTGTGACACACAACCCAGATCCACATTCATTAATCACAGGAATGGATTGAGCCCAGTTCACTTTTGAGGCGGTACATGCTGGAATTCGCAGAACGTCTTGTGTGTAAAAGCCGGAGCTTTAAGGCTGGGAAGGAACGTACTCATTTCTTTTCTATCCTTTAGGCGGTGCTGCGATACTTGTCTCAAAGGGAACACATGGGTGGGCTATTAGAGCGGGGTCTCATCCTTTTACTGTAATAAGAGCTACTAATGTTCAATGAAGATAATCCCCAGCTACTAAGTATTATTACTGTTGTAATAGTAGCCACATCAGACAAGATCACATTAGTAGTCACTCTATGCAAGATTATCTGCCGTGATCTCCTCACTGCATCGGGCAGGGTCGCCGGCAGTGATGTAAAAAGGCTTTGTCGACTTTGAATGCCTTTACATAGGCAAAACATAATAGCCATAGCTCCAATGCGTGTGGCACCAAGGTAATAATATGAGTAATAAGTCTCCCCAATGCCTCCTGATATATCACTCAAATAGCTTCAAATATTTTAGAAATTAAACAATTGTTCTCCAAACATCATTTTATGAGTTCTGAAAATAAACATATTTTGTCTGGAATACTCAATTTTCAATTTTGGGATAAATATATTAATTCAGCCAAGCAAAGGTTTCTAATTTAGTAGGATAGGCTGCACACAGAGAGCTATTCGCAGGTACCTGGAGAGCTACCAGTAGCTCACGAACTACTCGTTGGAGGATCCTGTAATTAGAGCTATATGGATAGATGTGTTTACTTAGTTATATTTATATCTAAAATAATACACGCTTGTTGTATGATAAACGAGCGGCCTGCTCAGTTTGCGGGTCACGAACTGGGAATAAAATTAAAGTTTAATGTGTCTTCAGCAGTTGCAGCAGAAGTTTGGGAAATACTGAATAAGGTCAACAGGGAGAGAAAAATGAAAGGAGAAGATGCGAAGAAAGAAGCAAATGGTAGAAAGGAAGAATAAAAACGAAAACAAAATGTGAGAAGAAATAGTACCTCAATCACAGCGCGAGCGGACGCACAGTAATTAAGAATAAAACAGTCTTTACCTGGTCCATGCGCCACACAAAGAAATGTAAGAAACTGAGGTGACACCTGGGATGCGCTGCCAAATTAAAAGGCATAAGGATATCAACGAACACCAATGGACAGGCTCCTTTCTAGAGGATTTTTGGACACAAGAGGTCGTTTCATAGCTGCTCACAGGGTCGAGTCTTACCTATAACCATAGTTGTTTTTAATGTATGTACATAAGTCAAGGCGTTTGCCCATATTACAGCATGCCATCTGGGCCACAAACCTGTACGGCTGAAGATGTGGTAAGAAGTGGGGATACATTAAACAACAGTGTGAGTTCTCTCCAATATCTAAATTATTTCGATTTGACGTTGCGACTACATCACATCACAAACATCTTTTAATGAAACGTCATGGCAACAAACTGAGAGCAGTGATGTTTCATTAAAAGATGTTTGGGATGTGATGTAGGCGCAACGCCAATTCTAAATAATTTAGATATTGGAGGGAACTCACACTGTTGTTTATTTTATCCCCACTTACCGCATCTTCAGCTGTACATTAATAATTGTAATGGGTTGACTTATAAACCAACCTACTCCTCGTATGAATTAATGGTACAGGTTAAGGGCATTGTGGCCTCCAGCAGAAATGGAGTTCACGTACCTCCCACTCATTGAGTGTCTCTGTCTCTCTCTCTCTCTCTCTCTCTCTCTCTCTCACACCCCTCTCTCTCTCCTCTCTCTCTCCTCTCTCTCTCCTCTCTCCTCTCTCTCTCCCTCTCTCCCTCTCTCTCTCTCTCTCTCTCTCTCTCTCTCACACCCCTCTCTCTCTCCTCTCTCTCTCCTCTCTCTCTCCCTCTCTCCCTCTCTCCCTCTCTCTCTCTCTCTCTCTCTCTCTCTCTCTCTCTCCTCTCTCTCTCCCTCTCTCCTCTCTCTCTCCCTCTCTCTCCTTCTCCCTCTCTCTCCTTCTCCCTCTCTCTACTTCTCCCTCTCTCTACTTCTCCCTCTCTCTCCTTCTCCCTCTCTCTCCTTCTCCCTCTCTCTCTACTTCTCCCTCTCTCTCTCTCCTTCTCCCTCTCTCTCTCCTTCTCTCTTCTCTCTCTCGCTCTCTCCTTCGCTCTCTCCTTCGCTCTCTCCTTCTCTCTCCTCTCTCTCTCCTTCTCCCTCTCTCCCTCTCTCTCTCCTTCTCTCTCTCCTTCTCTCTCTCCTTCTCCCTCTCTCTCTCTCCTCTCGCTCGCTGTCTCTTGCTCTCTCCTTCTCTCTTGCTCTCTCCTTCTCTCTCTCCTCTCTCCTTCTCTCTCTCTCTCTCTCTCCTTCTCTCTTTCTCTCCTTCTCTCTCTCTCTCTCTCTCTCTCTCTCCTTCTCTCTCTCTCTCTCTCTCTCTCTCCCCTTCTCTCTCCCCTTCTCTCTCCCTCCCCTCTCCCTCTCTCTCCCTCCCCTTCTCTCTCCCCCTGACTAGTGGATTAGAACGGCTGGCTGACAGCCCCTATAATTATTGTACACATTTTAGTAAAATCAAAAGCTGTTGTTTAACATCAGAACTATTAGTTTTGCCAAGCTTGGTTTTGGAAACTGGGAGTATGCTTGGAATACCCCCTCACCATTGGAGCAGCTTGTGGATGGGAATGGGGGGGGGGGGGGGGTGGGGTTGGAATGCAAATAGGGGTTTTGAAGGATATGAAGGGGGCTTACTTGCTCGGCTTACTTTTTCCTGAGACAGGAGGTCTCGAAAGTGCTAGCAAAGGAAAAGGAGCTGCTCTGGACGGTGGGCATAGCAAATAACAAACAAGATTGTTTTGACGGACAGAAAAGTGTGCAGGGTGAATACAGGCACAGCACAAATGGACGACTCATCACACAGACCGTTGTGCTGTGGACGTGGGCACAACACACCATTCTCACAAAATGATGCTATGTAAAAATGAGCAGGCACAGAAATAGGCTCTTCTGTGAAGGCGGGCTCAACATACATCAAGGCTACGTTGTCAAGTTTGGGTCCACACACAGACGTTGCTCCTGGCCGGTGGGCATAGCATAAAATTTGGACGGCACATGTTGTCTTATTTTTTTGTATTTATTTAGGTACTAAATCTGTGACACGGGCATTAAATGAGCGCACTGATGGGAACCAGCAAGTACACGGCTGTAAACACCAGGAGTACTGTGCATCTTTATTTACCAAGGTTGTCCTGCCAGAACCGCTTTCTTCATATTTCATCTCGACCAATGGTCACTATTGTGTAGAACTGTCCAATTTCAGTCATCACCCACATGTTTTGAGCAGCTGAAGAGACCTGGATCCACTCCATCCAATAAACTGCCTGTAATGCAGCTACCTCTATATTCCCACCAGTGATGGTGCCTGCTGCCAGACTTGGTTGGGAGGATTTCTCTGGATTAAGCTGTAAGAGCATTCTCAGCTGTCTCTGTGCGACCTGTCCCTCCATCCCGCAAGTCTGCCAATTGTAAACAGGCACTGGGACGGGGGAGGGAGACATTGAGGTCTTGTGAGATGCATAACGCGACCATCACAGAGTAGATGTGCATGTCTTGTGTGACGCATAAAAAGAGGCACAATCTTGCGAGACGTGCCATCAGGTTTTCCTGATCAGCAGAAAAGACAGAACCTAAATTGGTAGCCATTTTAGGGTCAGGCTCACAATCGAGTTCAGATGCACACAAAAACAAGCATTTGCTAAGCTATAGGTCTTGCATTTGCGAGAGTTTAAGCTATTGGCATTGTAAATGACAATGCATTTTATTTATGTGTTTTGAAAACAAACACATAAGTAAATGGCAATTGTCATTTATAATGACAATAGCTCAAACTATTGCAAATGCAATACCACTTTAATGGTAGCTGCAGCCCTTTCTTAAGACGCTGCTCGCCGTATTCCGCTTACAGCGAGCCGCATCTAAAGTAAGGGGTGCAACCGAAATTAAATTGAAAGCACGGCATGTGGCGCTTTCATCCCCCCCAAAAAAAATAAGGGTTCCGGAACGTGGCGGCTATAGTTAAAGCTGAACGCACTGGTAAATAAAATAAATAAAAAAGCGCTGCCACTATATTTAAAGCGTACCGACCGCTATTACTAATAAAAATATGAAAGCGGACTGTGTGCTAGGAAAGTGCTTTGTGGGTGGAATAGGGGAAAATCATTAAAGAAAATAGTGCTCACAGACGTATCTTTAGTAGAAATCTACATATATATGCTGGGATTAGCCTTAGAATCCAGAAACTTCTGTAAAAAATTCTAGAGTAGCAGCAAAATGCCAGTAGTTTAGGGTTTAATATCCAGATTGTGTACCTTGCTTTTGTAACAGATGAACATAAGTATTGTAGGGTTTTAGCTGTAATCTTTGATATTCATTCAAATAGGTTTCTGTTCTACAGCACTCTTAGTTTGTTCCAGACCGACAATGTTTCGTCCTTTGTGGCACATTATACCTAGGGCTCTCTCAAGGCTGTGAACACATATCATTTTGTTGGAACCTGATTTAAACTGTCACAATACTCTGCTGATGTTTACTTGGTGTGTAAGGTATTCAACATTTCACCTTTATATTTTTCTCAGTGAGATGTTAGGTGTACCCAGATGTGGACCCCTGTTTGTTCTGGCACAGGACCCACACTGCACCTCACTGAAGAGGCCCACAAGGCCTAACCTGATCTGGGTTGCTTTTCTTCCTGTTCCGAGTGGACGTGGACTGAAAGTTCAGCCTAGCTTGCCTTTTAGGGGCAGGCCCACTCATAATTTGCATTTGGTTGGTCACTCTCTATCATGGCAGATACCAGCTAACAAAGATTGAGTAGTGGCCCAGAGTAACTACTAGTGGTTGAGGTGAATTAATTCAAGCATCCCACCAATCACTTTTTGCATTGTCTAAGGTCTTACCCCTTGGCGTGAGGGTATACCCTGATATGGGTCCTGAGCTCCATGCGCTTGTGTTCAGGAATGTGCAGGATTTAATTGAAACTTGGGTGAGTATCAGTCGGGGCTTCGACCCAACAGAAGTATTGAGACAGCCCAGATCGATGTGCAATGCACAATTACAAATACTGAGGTCTCGGGAGACCTGGCCCTTCTGTTGTTGCTGAATCTCTCCATGGGCTTGGACACTTTCGACCACCCAACGATGGTAATGAGATTGTTGAGGTTGTGGAGTGGGTCAGGACATGGCTTGACTGGAGGAAATCTTTTCTCTTGCATTCTAAATCTATAGTGCTAATGGCCAGGAACAAGCAAGAACCCATATAGTTGATCCTTAGTTGCCACAGGGCTCCCGTTTGCCACCCCTTTTGTTTAAAAGATGCCAATGACGCCACACGATATTCCATCTGCGCTATAGCCCTGAAGCTTATATTGATAATGTTGCTGCACTCTTTTCTGCTATGTAGGAACTAGTCAAAGTGTTTCATCAGAGTTGGAATGCTTCCAAGATAGAAAATCTGCTCACTGGAAGCAGGCATTGGCCAAAAATATTGCACTGATCAGTATGCGTTTATTCTAGAAAATATATACATTTTTAAGTGCTTTTATTATTTTGCCAGGTATATCACAATGCAAACATTGCACATATATGTATTTGGTGTGAGCACAACTGTTATCTGTCACATGGCAATTCAGTCTGTTGCGCAACTTGGCGCTCTCGAAGCGCCAAACTCTTGCTTTGCCAATGCCAGGAAATAATAACACGAGTTGGAAATATGTAAAATTATAGATGGGTAACAGTGAATTACAGGTTTTTTTTCACCGAGTTGTTCTGAGTGGCATCAAATAGACAATGAGAGTGAAGCTCGGGCTGTCTATGACGTCCCTCAGAACCCCAACGTGAAAAACATCCCCGTAATTCAATCTTTGCCCGTCTATAGTTCTATGTTATGCAGTTTCCCAAAAATCGTCTGCAAATCCTACTTAGGGGCAGAGCAGCAATAACGGAGCCATACATAAGATGGCCTGTCTTCCAAAAAATACAAAAACCTTACGTGCCATCTTTAAGCAGCCCCCACCACCTAAGATCAACGAATGGGGGTCTTGTTCAAACTCCCAAATTTTGCAGCGCTAGATGGGTCGGAGCAGCTTTTCCTATCCTGCTTCGACGTTATGGAATAAGATGCCAACCCCACAAGGCTGCAACCAACCTGCAGCTTTTTAGGAAATCACTTCAATGCTGGCTGTTACCCTCTTAAATCCGCTACAGCAACTCACAGTGCACCACTGTCTCATCGCTTCAGCGCCAAGACGCTGCGGCTTTCGAGCGCTTTATAAACATCATGTTCATTTCACCTTCCTGGCCTTCCTTACCCTCCCGCAGTTGTGCTTTCTGCTTTCAGTGAAAGCTGACAAGCACTGGGCTGACAGGCTCTCAGGGAGGCCTGTCAGTCTAGCCAGGAAGGCCTTTATTATTGGGCAATGGTGGGTAACCAGTTTTGGTATCAGCTCTTGCTACATAATAGCAGTGAGTTATGACATTTAGAAACTGAAATAAAGGCTGGTGGCTCTCAGCCCGAGGAGCCATGCATAACAAAGTTGGTATAACCCGGAGTGTGTGGGAGAGTAAGGTAACTACTGTGGTTCATTCTTTTAACTTCTATCCTACTTTGCTTTTCAAAGTTTGCCATTGCCGATGTGTTTCCAGAATATCGTGACCGACTCAAAGGATGTCTCGTAAATACGAGTTTTGTTCGCTCTATTTGTGCCACAATATTGATCTTTTCATATTGATATTTTGACATAGAACCACAAGCGCCTGATTCCGCAGGGCCGATTCCCTTTTCCCAGCGCTGTGATTGGCGCGATGATCGTTCTGCATGACACCTTGGCAGGAACTTCGAAAACTAATTCGAACAAATGACAGGTTCTGCGGAACTCAGCAGTTTGAACATTGCATATCCCCACCGAGTCAGCAGACCTGTATCTGTGCTGAGGACGCCGCACTGGCTTCCGGCCATCAAGCTAAAGCATCAGAGATCATGGCCTTGAAATACAGAGCCTTCTAGGGTCATACATATTTGATGCAGTCATTTACATATCACAGCCCCACAAGAAACTTAGAGACTGGTGGGTGAACATGTGTTGGTACCCCTAAAGGTGTCCAAAAAAAGACATGGGTAGATCCTTCCATCCTACTGCTTGTGCACAGTGGAAGGCTGTTGCTGATGCCCTCAGGCACATGATGCAGTGTCTTCCTTTCATGAAAGCCTGAAAACCCACCTCTGTGGTTTCAATTCAGAGGAGATCTGGTCTGGCAGAACTCTCACTTCTGGTGTGGGGGAAGGCCTGACTTGCTTGTGGTTGATCACTCTCCATAATGACATTAAAGCTGATCAGCGGGAATGCTCCCCAGAACCATTACCAGTTGATATTAATTCAAGCATTCTACCAATATCTTTGTGCGCCGCGTGCTTTATATCAGTCATCGATTTCAGCGGCTAATTGTACCTTCAGTAACTGCCCCTCACACTGCCCATCATAACTCAACACCAGCTAATCAGACTGCCAGCTAGTGCCAGCCTCCCACACTGTCCACTAGTTCCAGATGCACTGCCAGGTCTTTGCACTGTTAACAGGTGCTAGGTTCTCTCGCTGCCTCCTGGTGCCAGCTGGGTCAAGTAATCGGAGTCTGCCCTGGTTATAATGTAACGCAGCGCGAAGTAATCAGGGTAACCTCTTTCTGTAATTCGTAAACGGGTAACGTGAGCTGATCAATCAGAACTAATCTAATGGAAGAAGAAGTGATCGATGTTCTGTGTTCAAAGATAGCTAATGTAATCGGAGGAATCTCCTGCAATCTGTTACAAAGGAAAGTGGTGCAAGTAATCGTTGTGTTATGATTAGGGCTCCCGGTTTTATAATTTTTTTAAATTTTTTTAAATTTGTTATTTTTATTTCCGTCTGTATTGATCCATATTTTTCCCCCTCATTTTATCTGTAATTTATCTTGTGGTTAGTATAAAAAATAAAGCTCCAATTGGCATATTTCCATTTTATTTACCCAACAAATGTTTACTCATGTTTGGATATCCAATGAGTTTAGGCCATTTACAGTGCAATACAGTCACCTGAAATAATCTGCATCGGAGAACAGCTTAAACAGCTGTACCGCTGCGCTTATTTAAGCTTCATTCGAATATATTTTTTTCTTTTTTTTTTACTTCCGATCAGTCTGCACAGCTTTTGGGTAGCATGCATGATTGACAGTAGTGAGAATCGTCCAAAAAGATTTTCTGTATTGTTCCATATTTAAAATTAAATACAGGCAGGAAAATAGATTGTTTTCGGTCTGTATTTATCTGTACAAATCAGTAAAAACGGAAAACTAGGAGCATTAGTTTTGCTACGGGATAATGTAATCTAAAATTTAGAGCTGGGAAATATATTGAGTAACGTCCTATAATCTACACAAGTTACCAAATTCCTTTTAATCCAGTAAACTGCAAAATAATGAGTAATCTTCTTCCATAATATAATGCAGGAAAAATATCCAGTGGATCCCCTTTAATCCAGTGAATGGTAAAGTAATGAGGAATCTGCTCTTTTGTAATCATAGTAATCATCTGTAACGAAACTCATTAAGTTGATCAGCTGAATCTTCTGTGATCCAACCCAAGGTATGTAGTTTTAGTGCACTCCATAAACAACAGCAAAGTGACCCCTGTTAGCTTTTGATGATGGTCATGCTGTGTATCTCTAAAGTTTGTGGCTTTCTGTTAAATTGTGGGCAAAGAATAACAAAATAAGAAAAATATATATTTTAAAACATTTTTTCAATGAAATGGTTATTTGAAATGGTGCCAAAGGAAAATTAAATATTTTTGCTTTGAATTTTCCGATGTCCTGAGTGTGTTCTTAGTGCAAGAGTTCTTGCATGCAGCTGTTATATATATATATATATATATATATATATATATATATATATATATATATATGTCACATTCCAAAACATACTTAACTGTGCAACTATACCATTACTCGTGTGTAAACAGGATGTGTCCAAATCCTTGTGTGCATCTGTAAGAGGAGTAACACTTCTGGGAATCAAATCGCCCAAACAAAATATGTTAGTAAGTTTGTTCTAAATACTATTTACCTAAATAAAAAGGAACTGCAATATTAGCAAACATGCCAAGTTTTTGTACTGTAAAAGATGTCGGATTTCGGTAGCTCATGTGCAAATGTATGGTAAGAAGGGTCTTCAGTCCAGTTTCCTGTGTTTATCGCCTCCGCCTGTCCTACGTCTCCGAGTCTGATGTGTGCAAGCCAGCTCTAATGTTCAGCCCACGCATGGCCTCCCGCGGCTTGTGTACCCAGATGGACTTCCGTTATTGTCACCTGCTAGCACCACAGTGCTCTTGTGACCCCTGGTGTCAGAGGTCAACAGGGATAGCTCTTGGATTGGAACATTAAATCCCGCTCCAAAGTCCCTCGTCGCTTTCTGTAGTTTACACTCGTCACCGCCCCTCTAGTCCAGCCCTGTGACGTCAACAACACCGAGAACGCCCTGGATCTCACCTCTGCTACCCCTGGCATGTTGGCGAATCGATGCCCACGATCCCCATTCATTCACCAGTGTAAAGGCATCTGCATCGTATAGAGAATTCTTCAAGTTTACGTCTGTCCTTGACGACACCTGTTTACTTTGTGCACGCTTTGTGATGGGATTTACATTGACCGGCAGGAAGCAAAACGAGATTCCGTCTCCTTTTAAACAAGCATTTACAATGCAATGGTCTCGGCATTGTTAAAGTTAGAGCTATTGGCATTGCTCCACGCCTCACCTCGTACTCAGTTGTTTCTCTTAGTCTGGTAGTCTGTTCCTTTCCTTCGCTCCTCGTCAGCAGTGAAACTGCATTAACACAGCTCCAATCATCTTCAGGTGACGGTGCATCAACTCTGCGGGTAGCCCCCCCAGGAGTTCAGTGGGGATCCCGTCCAGAAGCTCGGTAGGAAGCCCCTCCAAGACATCTGCTGACAGACCCTTACCCACTGACTCCCAGAGCAGAGGGTCCGTGCCCAGGTAGAGCGCCTGAGCGTGCTTCCCCCCCCTCCGCCCAATGCCTGAAGCATCTCCTGCCACTCGTTCTACTCCTCCTCAGCACGCAGCAGCAACCGATCCCTGCCCAGCAAGGCCCCCCAGGCTAGGGCGACTAGCTGCAAGCAGCGGACGGGCAAACCAATTAACAACCGCAGCAGCAAGGCGGGTAACGGCCGAAAAAGCCGTGCCAGAGCGCGGAACCAGGCACCAGGGCGTCCGGGAGAAGTGCTGGGGCCATCCATCCCGTCACCTCTCGGAGCCCGCCCAAGACGGCACGCCTCGACCCGATAGCCTGGAACTTCGGCATTTTGCTGTGGCCCAGCCGGGCACTGGGCAGTCTCGGTGCGAGGACGAACAAGGTGCTTAAACGGGTGCCCTCCATGCTCAGGCGACCTCAATGCGCCTTCTGCGTAACCATAGGCCTTTCTCAGGAAAATGAACGGGAGGCACCTCCGAGGGGCGCTGCTTCCGATTGGTCAATTTAGGGGCTCGTGGCGACTTATCCTTAAGTTCCGTAGTGGTCGCGAGGCCATCTGTCACCAGCAGCAGGGGAGTCAAAACACTATGTTACGAAGGCGCAAACCCAAATCCTCGCAGCAGTAATCCGGAGGTCAGCATACTCAAAGGACAAGGGTGTAGGGCAGCTCCGTTCCTTGTTGATTGGTAGGTTGCTTAAACGGCCGCGTCAAAGCCGGGTTTCAGTATTGTAAGGGACTTAGATGGCCCCTCCTCATAGCGTGGCGGGCGGCTTCCCAGGCTCTCCGACATGCGGCAGCCCCCTTCCGTGTCCGACAACTGCTGGGCCTGTACGATGAGGAAGATGGCGTTGCAGCGGAAGTAGGCTGTCGGGAAGGGTGAAGGAGTTTTGTGGGCGGAAATGGCGCCTGTCACTAGGTGCCGCCGCTCTGCTTTCTAACGAATGCTTCCAACTGAGGCAAGCGGGTCTGATTTCGGCCTCCGGTAGCGGGGCTGCATGTTCTGTAGAGAGGACCGACCTACCTCCCTGCTGCTCCCGCAGATAACGATCCTTCTCTTTTTCTGTGAAGTCAGTTGGTTCCTCTCTATTTCAAGAGCGCGTTCACGCTATTCTAATATAACTCACAAAGCCCTGGTTTATGTGTCCGCCCCTCCCTCTTTAGTGTGGGTTGCATCAGCTGGAGCGGTGCTGTGCATGCGATGTGATTAAGGCAACCCTTGAAACCAGGCGTGTGCCAAATTGTATTCACTGCATTGCCGTGTAAGGGGTGACAAAAATCACGTTCACATAGTTAAAGGGAGTGACTGCGTCACAGCAAAGAAATGGACATCGACAACGTACACACTTTACAGTGAGAGAGGGGGAATACAGCCACCGCTCTGTACCTTTGCAGACTCCTGTCTGCCGAGGATAAAAAAAATGGTTCCGTTCCCAGTCCCGCCGCGCATGAAATGGCCGAACCTTCGGATGCCCCAAAAAAACAAACAAACACGCCCACCAGCGAAAAAAGGGCCGGGCTGCGATAATTCGAAAAGTAGCAAAAAACACGCCCCCGAATCCGAAAAGGACGGGGCCTGTTCGGAGAGACAAACCTCTTCTCCAATGGCTGGCCAGCATTCAAGAGGCCAGCCAATGGAGAAGAGGGGAGAAGAGGGGCGGGTTCAAGCCCCTCTTCGCCAAGTCATTAAATCTCGCGAGCGAGACTGCGCAAGCGCAGCCTTCGCTAGCCGAGACCTAAACATGTGGACTCTTTGTAACCTGGCACATCTTGTACAACACGCACAATATATTTTCTCCCAAGTTTAGAAAGCAAGGAAGCTGTAGCGTAGTATTGTTTCTCAATGTCCCAGTTCCTGTAACAGGGGACACACATGATTCAGTAAACCCTAAGAAGCCTGACGTGGAGTGTAAGGTGAATAACATGCAAAGGGTACAAAGTAGGAAAACTGATGAAGGTAAACCCAACCCTCTACAACCCATAACATGTGTATTTGTAAAGCGCACGTTCACCCATAGGTCTCTTGGCGCTGAATAACAGATGTTTATTGTTACCCAACTCAATGGTACTCATTTTATCGACCTCAGATGAGTGAAAGGCTGAGTGGACCCGCCGGAATTCGAACCTGTGACCATGAGGTCGAACACAGGCCCCGGCACTGGATACATTAGTCCACTGAGCCACCAGATCCGGCTTAACCCACGAATCCTTGACCTGCCTCCTCGACCAGAGCAGTGCCTGGCTCATGCCTGGTGCCCACCCAAACTTTGGGGAGACCTGCTGGAGGTTCCCTCTCTGGGGCCTAACCCTCAGACACTTATGTAAAGCCTTCTCTAAAATGAAAACAATAGAAAAAACGAAATACTTCCCGATGGCCTGAAAGAGCCGAACCCTCCAGTCACCTCCCCCTTGGCTCAAAACCAGCACATCTGGAAGTTTTAAACAGCCAATAAAAGCACAACGGCAAAAGCCATCTGTGCTTCCAACAATTACCATATCCTCAACCACCAGTAAAACTAATGTTCAAACGCACTGACAGCACAATTTCATACGTCCTACTGTGTGGGAGTGGGCTCGGAGGCCTACCAGTAAGGAGGTGCACGCAATGGGACATAGCGCATAAAGCAAAGATTGGCTGCAAAGAGGTGTGCACCAAAATAGTTCCTATCGTTTGCAGAGCATGGCCAGAGAGATTCCCATTCATGCTTGCCCAACATGCGCATCTGAGCAGGAACTTTCTCGGTGGATGCAAATGTTCACAAAGCACTTGATACTAGAGTAGTCTATTTCTTATGGTCCCATCTTTAGGCCTCGCCTGAGGCAGTGCGCATGCACTGAGTCTTGCAAGATATTTTGTTTAGTAGAAGGAGTTTGGAGCCTGCCCACTGCTTACCATTCACTGTCTTCTTTGTCAGTCTTATTTGCTACCTCCTAATTGACCTGCACATGCCCATTCACTTCCTCTTCCTTCGTTTGGAGCATGGACCTAGTACTGATTGCTTCATTTTGATCTGTCTTTCCACTGATCGCACTGTAATTGAGGTACTTTTTTTTTCTTCCCTTGTCTTCCTTGTCCATGTTGCTTCTCAACGCCCACCTCCCGTGGTCTGTACTTCTTGCCTCCGAATACCCCTGTTGTCCATGTTGCTTCTTCCCTCCCACCCCAGGTTGCTTCTTGCCTCCCCGTTCCCGTGTTGCCTCTTCCCTCCCACCTGCCCATTGCCTCTTCCCTCCATCCCGCCCGTTGCTTCTAACCTCCCACCCGTCCGTTGCTTCTTACCTCCCACATGTCCGTTGCTTCTTAACTCCCACTCGCCCGTTGCTTTTTACCTCCCACCCGCCCTTTGCCTCTTCCCTCCCACCCGCCCTTTGCTTCTTCCCTCCCACCCGCCCTTTGCTTCTTCCCTCCCACCCGCCTGTTGTCTGTGTTGCTTCTTCCTTCCCACCCGCCTGTTGTCCGTGTTGCTTCTTACCTCCCACCCTCCCGTAGTCCGTGTTGCTTCTTACCTCCCACCCGCCCTTTGTCCGTGTTGCTTCTTCGCACCCCTCCCGCCCGCCCGTTGTCTGTGTTGCTTCTTCCCTCCTGCCTGCCCGTTGGCTGTGTTGCTTCTTCCCTACTATCCGCCCATTGTCCGTGTTGCTTCTTACCTACCACAGGCCCGTTGTCCGTGTTGCTTCTTACCTCCCACCCGCCCTTTGTCCGTGTTGCTTCTTCGCACCCCTCCCGCCCGCCCGTTGTCTGTGTTGCTTCTTCCCTCCTGCCTGCCCGTTGGCTGTGTTGCTTCTTCCCTACTATCCGCCCATTGTCCGTGTTGCTTCTTACCTACCACAGGCCCGTTGTCCGTGTTGCTTCTTACCTTCCATCCTCCCATTGTCCGTGTTGCTTCTTCCCTCCCACCCGCCATTTATCCATGCTGCTTCTTCCCTCCCACCCAGTTGTCCATGTTGCTTCTTACCTCACACCCACCCTTTGTCCATGTTGCTTCTTCCCTCCCACCCACCCTTTGTCCATGTTGCTTCTTCCCTCCCACCCACCCTTTGTCCATGTTGCTTCTTCCCTCCCACCCACCCTTTGTCCATGTTGCTTCTTCCCTCCCACCCACCCTTTGTCCATGTTGCTTCTTCCCTCCCACCCGCCCTTTGTCCATGTTGCTTCTTCCCTCCCACCCGCCCGTTGTCCATGTTACTTCTTCCCTCCCACCCACCCTTTGTCCATGTTGCTTCTTCCCTCCCACCCACCCTTTGTCCATGTTGCTTCTTCCCTCCCACCCGCCCGTTGTCCATGTTACTTCTTCCCTCTCACCCGCCCGTTGTCTGTGTTGCTTTTTCCCTAAGGTGGAGAGAGGTTCACCGCCTTTCAGTGACCCAACTAAAGAGCCTTGCGTGACCTACTGGGGCTCAAGTTAGACAGTACTGCACCACCTACTGGGAGCCAAGCTGGAGAGCATTGCATAGCCTACTGAGAATGAGATGGAGAGCGTCCAAGCTAAAGAGCACCCACCGCCTACTAGGGACTGAGCTAGAGAGCGTCCACCGCCTACTGGGGACCGAGCTAGAGGGCATCCACCGCCTACTGGGGACCGAGCTAGAGAGCATCCATCGCCTACTGGGGACCCAGCTAGAGAGTGTCCACTGCCTACTAACTCCCAAGCTAGAAAAAATTACACCGCCTACTGGCGACCCAACTAGAGTGTCCACCGCCTACTGACGCCCAAGCTAGAGAAAATTACACCGACTACTGACTCCCCAGCTAGAGAACATCATGCCTCCTACTAGGGACCCAGCTAGAGAGCATCCACCGCCTACTCTAGGGACTGAGCTAGAGAGCATCCACCGCCTACTGGGGACCGAGCTAGAGAGCATCCACCGCCTACTAGGGACTGAGCTAGAGAAAATTACACCGCCTACTGGCTCCCCAGCTAGAGAACATCATGCCTCCTACTGGGGACCCAGCTAGAGAGCATCCACCGCCTACTCTAGGGACTGAGCTAGAGAGCATCCACCGCCTACTGGGGACCCAGCTAGAGAGTGTCCACCGCCTAATGGGGACCGAGCTAGAGAGCATCCACCGCCTACTGGGGACCGAGCTAGAGAGCATCCACCTCCTACTGGGGACCGAGCTAGAGAGCGTCCACCGCCTACTGGGGACCCAGCTAGAGAGCGTCCACCGCCTACTGGGGACCCAGCTAGAGAGCGTCCACCGCCTACTGGGGATCCAGTTAGAGAGTGTCCACCGCCTACTGACTCCCAAGCTGGAGAAAATTTCCCCGCCTACTGGCGACCCAGCTAGAGTGCTTCACAAGGCCGACTGAGCTGGAGAGCTTCTCCCCGCTTATTGAAGACCGAGCTAGAAAGCATCACAACGCCTACAGGGAAACCGAGCTAGAGATCATGACTGCCTGTCTAACGTGGTGTAGGATAGAGGTAATCAAGGTTTGATATAAGATTAGGAGTCAGAGACGGGAATGAACTCTATTTGTGTGGAGTTTCCTTGAAAGAGACAGAAGTTAAAGGCGTTGACGAGGCTAGTTTTAAAATTTAGAAAAAGGAGGTGATGGAGCTACCAGGAATCATGGCGCAGGGGGAGAGCGATCGTGGGATAAATGGAAGAGCCAGTCTTGAGGGGGGGCGAAAGAAAAGTAGAACTGCAGTCTTCTGTGGCGTGGCATCTGCTGGAGAACATCCAGTTTGGACACCTATAATAAGCGGGACCAATGAAAGCATGAGATTGTGTGACTGCAGGAAATTATGGATTAACATAACAAAATATTTGTTTCATGCTCAAACGGCTCCAAAGTTACAGCACAGACAGGTGTTTTTTAAAGATTGTAGAATACCTTTAACGTAGTTGATTTCAGTCTCCAAGTATTATACGGCACTAATGAGGTGAAACATCTGCCAAGACCGTATAGTATGGATGTTCACATTTGTTGAAGGGTGAAATGGGGTTTTACTGCAGCATTGAAAAACCTTGGTAAACGAGGGTGAAAACAATGTGGTATGAGAGGGTGCTTCTGTACCATAAAAATGTTTTGCTACTTTCTTTTTGCAAATTAATATTTCGTCACAGAGACAGTTGCCATAATATTTTGAGAGGGCATTCAGAACAGAGAGCAGTCTCAAATGTTGTAATTCTCTAATGTGAGGTCTGAGGTCTTGAATTTTACAATGCCTCCTAGGAAAAACTTCTATTATGCATGGTTAATTGAAAATAGGGGTTGCAAAGGGCATTTCCTAATGGAAAGGTATGCCTTTAAGGGCCAACGTGTTGGGACAGTGGAAAATGAAATCTAAAACCCAGTTCTGACACGTGACCGGATATGATGAATAATCGAGGCGCACCTTTTATTAAATGAAGTGTGCACATGCATTCTTGTGTTCTGTGCAGTGCAGCATTGTATGTTTCACACACACTATTTTTCTCTGGGGTTAAAAAAAAGTTTTAATTAAAAATGCTTCTGTATTCCCATGAAATGTTAAATGAATATTTGGAGGTGGATGATAACTTCGGTAGGATCTGGTAAAGGTGTGTCCTGTTCTCTTTCGTCCTTAGAATCTTTGTATTTTGTATAACTTGAAAAACCTTTTGTATTGATGTGTGTTAAAATGATAAAATAGTGAGCTAGGTGCCTTAGAACGTGCCACATAATTGGCATTTTCTTGGTGTATAATTTAGTTACATTTCTGTAATTTTGTGCTCCCCTGTTGTGTTATTCCAGAGCCGCTGGCTAGGAGATGGCTCGTCATACAGGCCATCCTCCTCAGGAGACACCTAGAGGTAGAGTTGGGTCATGTCATCTTGTAGATGAATAGGGAGGGACTTCAGGGACATACTGAATGTTGTTTCACGTTTGGGAGATCTCGCGAAACATGCATCTTTTTGCCTGTATGTGGGGTTGAATTCACCTGAGCCTCTCGGCCTGGTGTTACATTGGATATTGACTTTGGTGGTTACTCTTGGAAACATGATCTTTCACCCCCTCGTAACTGTCATGGTCTTTGGTCGACACCAATCCCATCGCTGATACACAAATGAATGGGGTTGACGTGGACGCCTTTCATGGAACTTGAGGCAATAGTACATGGTCACCTGCTGTCACCACTGTTGGCACCAACTGTGATTGAGATGTTTGCAGAGTGGATGAGGTCAAAACTGACATGGAGACATTAAGGCTAGAGTGGTGTAAGGATGGAAATAAAATGGTAAAAATAAATGTAGAATTTGCTAGTCTACCAGTAATTCTATGTTAAGGGCGCAGTTGTTGTGCAAAGGAGCAGACGTCCTGGTTAACGGTCAGTTTTTTGTGCTGAAATAATTGAAAAAAGTACGCAGCGAGCAGGGTCAATGGCATAAAAAGAACAAGCTTTCAGGGGAAAGTGGGGATTTTTTCAACTATAGAATTCGGGGACCACAGGGTCAATTAAATAGAACGGAGGTAATTAGCCAGTGAATACATTACGCTTTTTTTCCTTCTTAAGAGATTTGCAACAATTCCTTGTAAAGCCGCGCAGAAGGCGGTCCGTGTCCCTTCGCATCAGTGGTCTGTTCCCTGATAGGCCATTCCATTTCTCTCACACGTTCCAACCTCCACAGTTGGTCCCATTCCTGACCAGACATCCATACCCAACAATATCACTGCTTGTATTGACTACAAAGCACCAGTCATACCCTCCTGTCACTTAGTGGTGTTATTAGTATGTAAAATACGAATACTGTGTGTGATGCTATGTGCAGCGCTCCAGTCAGGGGATCTGACCTGGTTCATGCACAATACAGCTGTTAAATAATAAATAGTAGTGATACACTTTGTGTTAAAAGTATGCGAGCCTTGCAGGCACTGTCTGCGTCTTGTCCTTGTGTTGTCCCTTCGAGGCGCGAGTGCTCATCGTATTACAGCGTGTGCGAGCGTTCATCACGTTACACGCATTGCCCTGTCTACCTTCTCATTGAGCCCTGTTGATGCAGCCTGCAGCTTCACTATCCCTCTCTGGAACGGTTGTACCTCTGGCTTGTCTGATGGACTTCCTGTCAGGTCTGCGAGCGAAGAGAGGACTGACAGATGGGTAGGACATGGGGCTAGGCCGTGCTGTGAGCCTGGCTCTGTGCTCTCCTTTGGTAGATGGGCAGCCACAGCCCGCGTTGTATATTGTATGAGGCGTCATTTCTTAATACTCTCCACCTGACTCCTTCTCTTCTCTCTGCCGCAGGGTGGTGAAAGAAGAGATCTCGGACGACAATGCGAAACTCCCCTGTTTCAATGGCCGCGTCGTCTGCTGGGTGAGTACAGCGTTTCTTCACCTGCCCGAAGAAATTCCTTTTGTTAGCAGTGTGAACAATTATAGTTTTGGCAACAGAATTTTGTGAGGGCAGCAAACTTTTCAACTTTGCTTTTGCAAACCTTATTATGTGTGTACAGTTTTCTGCAAAAAATTGATCTTCAAAAATTTAGATTATGCTTGTGTTTTGTTGAGGAAAATCTACTTTCCCCGGATTTGTCATTCTCTTTTTTTTTTATATAAAAAGAACTAAAAAAATTATTTAACCTAGTGAAGAGGCAACTTTATATTTTTGTAAAGTATGAGCTTGTAATAAGCAAGCTTTATTACTGGAATTTCGAAGGAAAAGCACCTGCACACATGTATGTTTATCTCGTACAGACCAGTTTGGCTGTTAGTTCTTAAGTTATTTCCTCTTGGACTGTAGACCGTAGCAATGGGCACCCAGATAAAAACGTTGTAGGGTGTACTTGGAAAAGACTTTAGAGAGACTTACACGTTTGTAGTTTTCGAATGCTTTTCTGTCATGCCTCAGATGGAATAAAGTTTCTTTTACTTTCCGGTTCACAAATTAGGCCCAAAATAACTTCTTTATTAGTTATTGCGAACTCCCTCTAGTGATGGGGACTCAAATATATCTAACTCTGGGAAAAAATATTCAACATAGATTTTTATTTAACCAGGTTTAGCCTTGGTACATTACACTATCATTCCCAAATATGGAACTGTGGACTCATAATCTCCCGAACTGTCCGTGTGATGGAAAGACCCCCAGTCCACGTTGCATTTTAAACTATTTTGTAGCTTTTACAGGGATATCCGGACATTGGTTTTAAAACAACTCTTTTTAACCAAAACGCCGTTTCATTATAAACAAGCTTTTAACTTTTTATGTAGCCTTGATAACATAAAAAACAATAATTCTGTTATTCACTTTATACAAAAGGGAATCAGGAAAAGAAAGGATTTGTCACATTTGGATGCATTATCTGAAAAACCTGATGATTGCATTTGGCTGTGTCTTTATTATTATTAATCAACAAAAGAGTGACTATTAGTGTAGAAATAAAGTAACAATGAAAAGGGGGCAGGAGTGATGGGAAAACCTCTTTTATTTAAAAGAACCCTCACTCACAAACCTAGTTGGTGACATGCTTTATCATCGGGTTCCCACCAGGGAGGCCGAGTGTCCCCCTGGTGTGCTACAACGTCTGAATTACAGCGGAGCTAAGTTTTTTTTTGGCAGCGTGATAGTGCAAAAAAAGGAAAAGTGCAATTTTAAAAGATGGCAAACCGCACCTAGAAATCTTTTTAATAACAGGGCAGCTTCCAATTGTTAAAAACAGGTGAAGCGGACACGTGCTGGCCTTTACAATGAGCCAACTGTATCCTAAATATTACTGTGAAGGAGTGGTCGACATGTTTCTGCTTATGACTGCTCTTTCAGCTAAGCTTTCATCAGGACCAAAAAACTCCCCGGCGGTAAACGCACGCTAAGGCGTGCCATTCAGATATGTTAATAAGATATTTAGATACAAACTGAAACTTTGTTTTTAGAAGTGTATGAGATAGTTTACTATGCACTTTATTTCTACGGAAACACATTTCACTGTTTGTGATATTTATGATTTTTTGTCTGACACAGGAAAAGATTTTTCACATTATGTCTCTTCATGACATAGATCTTTTTTGTATTTAAAAATGATTTTAATATTTTATATTCATAAATGATTTATAGAGTCACATGAAATATTGGTGCTTTTTAAATTTGCATACATTTGTAAAGAATAAATGCACAATTGTATTTTTGTTTATTATGCTTTTATGGATGTACATATTAGACTGAATAAAGCTGATTTGACTTGACTGCCCTGCAGTTTCACCGCGGGAATTTACAAGACGTGCTCTATGCTGCGACTTTGCTGGGATGAAATTCTTGAATAATTGCGTCAGAATCCGAATATTGTGTTTCCGAGGGACCCAAGCAGTTGTGGGTCTTGAGGACACACCCACTGCCTGCAGGTCCAGGTTTCATTCAGTATTTCTGGGCCCTATAAAAGCGTTCCCGATGTCCATTATTCATTGTATATGTATCTGTTTATTTGTGTTTAACACCACGTGCTGGCAAGGCAACCTCGACACCATATAATACATGTAAATAAACCTATACATTTATGTAGCGCTCCAACATTACTTGCAGATGGATGGATGGATAGACACACACACAGACCCCCCCCCCCCCCCCTTGCTGCAGCCCAGCATGACCTTCAGGGTGACACGGGGTGCAGCAGTGAAGACTAAATGAGCCCGGATGAGTCAGAACCCAGTGACATGGTTCTTTTCCACGTTTCAAAGCACATGGCGGACATTAAATGGGGGTCACCTGGAAGGACGAGAAACACCTTCCGGGTGCAGGGGATACAGCACAAAGAACTGATTTGAATAGATTCCCTTTACTTGATATGGTCTCGAAAGATGCAAAAGAAATTGGTTATATATACTTTAAAATATCGCATCAAAGTGAACCTAACAGTACTTGAAGCTACGTAAGGTTTATCTACATTTATGCAAACTATGGACAAATAGCTCTTACTAATGTTTAGCGTGCCTGCAGTTTTTACACAGTTCATAACTAAAGCTGGCTAAAATACACTAAAAGAGAAAAAAAACACAATTCTACTTGGGCACTGTATAACCAAAGCCGGTCCCACATTACATCCCGCGTCACTAAAGACTCAAATGTTCCCGTCCTGGGCTTGTATTTCGCAAATCACTGTTTTCAGATGTTACCTCCGTTACCGAAGTGCAGTAGGACTACATTTCCCAGAAAGCATAAGTTGTTCAAACTTCGAAAAGAAGCCCTGCCTCCTTGGTGACATGGAATCCACCTGGTAACTGGCTTGTCACAGGCACGGCTACTCTCCGTGGGGAGGGGGGGGCACATTTTAGTACCCCCCTGCCTCTCCCTCTTCCCGGCATGGCAGCCTTTGCTGCTTGCGGTGCCCCTGCAGTTGGATCCCTGAGGGTTGCCAAAGCCCCTGCCAGGCGTAGGCCTTGCCCCCGCCTGGTGTTGTCTAGCCCCCCCTCTCCACGGTGTCGTCTTGCCTTTGTTACACACAGTGGTGGCTGGTGACATTTGAAAGTGGTGAGGGCGAAAAATTATTGGCATGCTGCACAGCGGCGAGCGAGCGCGATGACAAAACAGCACTTGAGACGTGCAATCCAAGTCGAGAGCACAGAAGGATGCGTAGAATGAAAAGACATACAATTCTTGATAGAAGGTGGTTCTGACACTATGGGCCGCCCGGATTTTTCGCTTTTTGAGCACCTAATCGTTGAGCTTTTACTGCGGGGGAGCCTCATAAGTTGGGACTCACCCACAGTGAACTCAGGATGTAAGAGACTGCATGGGGATTTTACTGGTGTCCCCCTGGCTTGACCAGGCCACTGCGCAGCAGCTGCAGTGAGGGACACTGGCTGGTTACATGCAGACACATGTGTACATGCGTGTGCACACGTGTACGGGCTGCGCAGGGGAGATTTCTAGCGTGCGCAGTCCAGGAGCAGCTACAAAGTGAATGGTGTGGCAGGACTTATGCAGTATTGGGTGGTGACATGGAATAGGCTTTATACACTGGGATGAAACATGCCAGGGAAAGTCAGTGTGTCTTACTGTTTTTTCACTTAATTATTCCCCTATGGGAATGTGGAGGCATGGGCTAGATTAGCTTCCATTAGGCCTACAGATTCTGGACACACACTTAATTCCAGTGTAGCAAATGTGAAAAGAAGTATTCTTCAGAGTCCAAAGTCATATTTGTACTGCTTTTGGGTCATCCAGAACTGTCATATTTCTCTGAGCCAGCCAGGACCAGACCCAGGCTGAGGGCTGACCTCAGCTGGATGGATTGAAACCTTTCTTCCACAAGCTAGGGCCTCCTCTCCAGGAAGAGAAGATGGGAGGGGCTACAGGCTCATCAATTAGCAGCTGTCACTGGGTGCCAGGCTGCACCAAGGAGGGAAGGCAGCGTGGGCGAAAGGGGCTTCAGAGACATGTGGCCAGAAATCCTGGACGACGCCATTTTGAACAAGCTCAGAGGCTGGACAAGAAGGAGGGAGCAGGGGCAAGGACGTGATGTGTCGCTGTTTTATAGGACCAACAGAGACTTCCTGCCAGCCCCCTACTCAACTTTTAAAAAGTGCTTGCACAGGAAGAGAAGGGCTCTCTGGGGTGTGGTCTGCTGAGGGTGAAGGTGCTGGAGCCTGGCGCAATGGGCAGTTGGAAGGAGAGACCCCCTGACTGCCCCCAGGACCCTATCAGCACCAGAAGAAGAGCCCAGGACTGGTGCACAGAAGCAGGGGCCTCTGCGCAGGGAGAACAGAGTCACAGAAGGAGAGCCTGGCGAGAGGCTGGTGCAGGGAGCCAGTGAAGACAGCACCCTGCTGAATCGGAGACCCTGAGGGAAGAGGAGAGTGTTCCCAGTGGCGGGGGCTGGTGAGTCCCAGAAGGAGAGCCTGGCGAGAGGCTGGCGCAGGGAGCCAGTGAAGACAGCACCCTGCTGAATCAGAGACCCTGAGGGCGGAGGAGAGTGTTCCCAGTGGCTGGGGCTGGTAAAGAGGAGCATGAAGCGCCCCATAATGCCTCGCCAGGCATTTGGAAATCTGCCGTTTTGGTGCTTTGTGGCCCCCAGAGGAAGGGTGTCACCCTCACTTGTGAAAAGGTGCTGGCGGAGCTGCTGGAGGAGCGCAGTCTTCCCCCCCCCCCCCCCCCCAGCATGAAGAAATCTGCCATTTTGGTGCCTGGTGGCCCCCAGAGGAGGGGGTCACCCTCATGTGTGAAAAGGGGTGCAGGGGGGCTGCAGGAGCACCGCAGTCTCCCCCAGCATAAAGAAGAACAGTCCACCCCTAAGTTTCATGGGGCATCTGAAAGAATAACCCCTCAAGGGCTCAGCCAGCCTTTAACACCTTCTAGGCTGGAACTTATGTTCTACAGCTGAGGGTGTACTATGAAGTGCATCATGGAGTGAAGGGCTGAGTTGGGGATGTCTGGAGAAGGGCATCCCCTGGAGGTGAAGTGGTGTAATTGCACCGAAATGTATTTACTATTGGTTATTTCTTTTTAGGTGGACTGAAAGTCACATGTGTAAAGTGAAGTACCTGTGTAAGGTGATGTTAAGCTAAATGGAGTTATGTTGCTGGACCTTCCTGCTAGGGGGTCTGGCTGTATTTACGTAATCCCATCCTTTCACCTGTGATTCCTTTTAAAGTCAACAGGCGCACTGCAGGAGAAGTGTAGTTGCCAGGAGTACTTCTTTTGAAGGGACTGTAAGTCACATGTGTAAGGAGATGTCATAAGCCAAGTGGGGGCTATGTTGCCAGACAGTCCTGCTAGGGTGTCTGGCTGTATATGCGCAATCCTGTGATTTCATCTGTGATGCCTTTAGGGGCTGTAATTGCAATGCATTCAAATGATCAACCAAGGTGATGAGTACTGTCATTCTAAAGTGTGCGTAAACATGGATTCTTGCTGCTGCGCTTAGGTGAAGTTCCCAGACTGCTAGCCCTTAAGATATAGAAGTGCATACTTTATGGTCAGTAGGAGATGCTCAGTCAGGGTCATGTGTCACCAAGGCAGGTTTACCCCTTTTTAATGCTTGTTGAGGTAATGGGGTGGGTCGCCACTGGGATGGTGCCAGTGCGCAGGGCCCTCACTCCAGGCTATGTTCAACTAACTGCATTGGGGGCAAGTTGATGTGCATACATGGGAGCGGTGGTACTAGACCCCACCCCTGCTGCGGGAGGGGTGTAGATGTTATGCAATGTCACAAAGTAATTCCAACAGCTTATGTATATTTGTAAATTGGTGCATAGTATTGAGTGGTGTGTGTGTTTAATAAATGTACTCTTACTTTTATAAAGCAAAGTACAGACTGGACAATCAATTATTGAGTGTTATTTTTGTGCACCTGCAAATGGCGACTACTAGCCCACACCACCTCCCTTGAGTAAGCCTCAGACTGCTCTGCAACGCTACCCTCTGAGAGTCAGGCGCTACAATTGGGTGTTTGGTTCCCAGAGAAGGACAAATGTAGTCATGTTATTTGTGCAGGCCTCACAGATGCTGCCTCGTTTTCCAACAATTCTTTTCTGTAATAGTTATCAATTTGGAAAGTTAGCAATAGTGTTTTCGCCTAAAGGACTAGCTGACAACATGCATGTTTATCGTCCAGGCGGCCTACCCATCCATTTTAGCTTGAACTATGGCGCCTCTGATCTGAGCGCTGGTAATGGAGAGCCAACCATAGCAACGAGTTAAGACTAATATGAGTACAGATACATACAAAAAAAAAAAACGATGCAGCGGGTCAAAAGCATTTCCTTCTCGGAACGTCATTGGCGCAAGAAAAGAAGGCTTATGTGTAAACAGTAGTCGATGTTTACACACAGCTGACCTAGCGCTGCATTAAAGCAATAGGCATCTGCTGGACGACACCACAGTTTGTAACACAGGTGCGTCACCCGGGATGCGTCAGACACTGCTTGGGTTCGGTGGGACAGTGAGACTGGCATGAAATGCACAGGTGGTGCCGTTGTCCAACCATGCGGGCACTGGGCATAGATACCTGTGGCCCAGCGCTGTATTTTATCATGTGATCTTGTGCACATGGCTTTAGATTCATGCTTTTGTTAATTTGGAGACAATGGTCTCCGGCGACGTGGAAGGTGTGAGAGCGGGCGGGTCTGTGGGGCACTGAGGGAATCTTCTGTCGAGGTTTCATCAGCGTCAGTTCAGTCTGAAGAGCTGAATTTGCAAAGCCACGCTACTGTTTAGAGACGCTTTTTGATCTGTGACCAGGGCTTTAAGTGGGCCGGGTCCCTCAGGGTCTTAGACCAGGTACATGGAAACTGATCGCTATTGGGCATTATATTCATGCCCTTACCTTTACTGTCAAAAACACTTATGCACTTTTCTGAACAGCAAGTGCAAAACATGTTAACGTAATCCATTCCAGAGATTTAGTTTTTGTTTAGATTACACATGGTTTATTTTATCCTGCGTTACCCAAAAGTGTTAACTATTTTGTGTAGTGCTTACTCTTGTATAGCGCATAGTTTGAAGTCGGTCTCCGCCAGGACCACGACTGAGAGCTCTGGAGTCGAGGCTGAAGGCAGCGCCAGTTTCTCACAGTGGCTGTCAGTGTCAACGTGTCAGTAAGGTGTTCAGAATACATGGTCTTTCATTTCATGGCCTCTCTGCTGAGCGCACAAACCAATGGTCACATATTTAATTTCCATATGTGATAATACCCGTCCATTAATAACTGTAGAATTTATATTTTACGCATGTAGGCGAATAAGGTTGAAAACGCAGAGCACAACCCGTTGTTCTCCCCTTGCCCAGCTTGCTTTCCCTGGTGACTCCTGCCAGCTTGGTGGGGATGCTTGTTAAAAACCGGGGATTGCATTACGCAAACTAGATTTTTGGGAGATTGGAGGTTAGTGGTTTTTTGGTGCCTTTCGTGGAACAGCTTCAGATGTATTTAAAGCTATGTCACAGTAGTGCAGAGCACAGATTTCTGATGATTAGAAACGTAGCTTCCCTCTGCAAAGACCCACATATGATTTATGATATTGGATTAAGTGATGTGCTATTTACACATTTTCAGCTGCCACTGCAACAATAAGTGACCTGCTCCCACCCGCGGTTGCATACTGATTTGCAGCTGGCCGTGCTGTGTTTCTCAACACCAGAGCAGTTTAGCGGCAAAGCAATTCCTGCAGTGTTCGTGTATTGTTTTTTCTGTCTCTCTTCCCCCTCTAGGCCAGTTTTATTTTCTGGAATGTCCTCTGCATGTAGTGACCTCTGATCTCAGTCGGTGTTGAGTCCAACATCATTCTTGTCTGGGGGGCCTTCAATCTGAGGTTTACAAGTGATGTGTCTCCCCTTTAAGCAGCCTCCATTAAAGCTGTAATTTGTTTGCCTGCTTGACCAGGAGAGTCCCCCCCCCCCCCCCCCTCCCCGAAGGTGTGTCTGCAGTGTTCCATGAATTACCCGGCGCGCACCTTTGTACTTGTGGGCTGGACATACTGTGCTTTTGTATGTACCAGTACTCATATTAGTCTTAACTCGTTGCTATGGTTGGCTCTCCATTACCAGCGCTCAGCTCAGAGGCGCCATAGTTCAAGCTAAAATGGATGGGTAGGCCGCCTGGACGATAAACATGCATGTTGTCAGCTAGTCCTTTAGGCGAAAACACTATTGCTAACTTTCCAAATTGATAACTATTCCAGAAAATAATTGTATGTCTTTTCATTCTACGCATCCTTCTGTGCTCTCGACTTGAATTGCACGTCTCAAGTGCGATTTTGTCATCGCGCTCGCTCGCCGCTGTACAGCATGCCAATAATTTTACGCCCTCACCACTTTCAAATGTCACCAGCCACCACTGCCCCTTCAGACTCTGAAGGGGGTGGGCGGTCCGACGTCATGCTGACTGACATGATTGTCAGTTCTCCCTCTGCTTCTTTGAACTTAAGTAAACTGATTCAGTTTACTTAAGTTCATCCCCAGCTCTCTAGTTCCTCTTGAACCCGTGTTGGACTCAGGGCGCTCTAAGGTGATTGTAAATGTCCGGGTTTAGCGCGTTCACGACACATCTGTTTACGCAGCCCTGCCGCCTCCGGAGTGAACGTCCCGCAGGTCGGTTTGGGTAATGGCTTTGTATTTTTTCCTCCCACCACCAGCAGGAAGGGCCCCCACTGGAGCCGGGGCCGGGCAGGCTGATTGTTTCCATGCCAGGCGCGCTGCGTGCCAACATACTTGGCCTGTGAGGGGAGCCGCGCATTCCTTCCACTCAGGCGGGCAGTGTCGGGTGTATGGATTGTGCTTATTCCAGGCCTGCCCGGGGGCTCTCTGTCCTTCCATGGGCACCTCTGCCAATGTATAGACTTATCCAGGCGCTGGGTAGGTCTGATTGCGTGCCACCGTTTCTGGTGTTTCAGCTCGCGCCTTTGAGTCATTCTGGACCCTCTCCTGCTTCTTGGCGCTTGCCTGAGCAACTGTGTGATTCTGCTGGGACCCCTGTGATTCTCTAGGCCCGCCCCCTGCGGCCTCCACAAGGCGTTCAGCGGGTATCCTTGCACTGCCCACCCAAACATGCTTCAGATCCAGCCTCGGGGCGCCCTGGGCTCTGTTTCTCGGCGCTTGCCTGTGAGTCTGTGTGGGTCTGCTCATGCTCCCTGGGAATCCTTGTGACTCTGCACTCGGTCCCTGCTCTTCTGCAACCACCACACGGCGTTCAGCGGGTATTCTTGCAATGCCCACCTCTAGTGCTGTACGAGGCACCTTGCGTTCTGCCCTGCTTCTCAGCGCTTGCTTGAGAATCTGTGATTCTACGGATGCTCTTTGGGAGTCCTTGTGATTCCCTGTGCTCCGCCCCTGCAACCTCCACAAAGCGCTTAGCGGTTATCCTTGCACAACCCACCTCTAGTGCTGTATGAGCCACCTTACGTTCTGCTCTGCTTCGCAGCGCTTGCCAGACAATCCGTGCGTTTCTGCTGATGCTATCTGGGAATCTCGGTTTTCTGCCCTCTTCCCCTCCAGTAAGCACTCCGTGCTTGTGTTGTGCTTTGAACCTGTCGAGACACCCAGTTTTTGTCCTTCTGGAAGATTGCCCAGTGCCTAATTTAAGTCAGTGGTTTCCGGTGCTCAGCACCGGCACTTAAGCAACATCGACGCTTGAGCAGTAGTTAAGGACACATTCATTTTTGGTAGTACTGAGATCGCCTGTAAATCCCTCTAGTTCCGGCGAAGAGCCCTTTCTCTGAGGTCAAAGGTTACACTCTATCCCTCTCTGTAAACGTGCCTTGAAAGCGCCGACACCACAATCATCACGGCGGCGAGGTACTTTGCATGGTGAAAATGTCCTTTGAGCTGCAACCAATTGTTTTACTGACGTATATTACAGTTAAAGCATTATTAGGCTCCAGAAAATAATTCTTAGGCAGCGAGACCGCCGACGGAGATTTAAGGGATTAGGGCGGGGTTTGTTCCCCAGTCAGCGGCAGGTTTTATATAGCATTTCTGTGAAAAGCAGTTTAGTACAGCCCCTCGCATCGGCGTATTCGGACACTTTAAATACAGTCTCTTGCTTCACCTGCAGGGAGCGAGCGCCCCCTGGCGTCAAGAATGGCGGTTCTTTTGAAGCCGTGCTAGGGGTTGAGGAAGTGCGCTATTCTTGCACTCACACAACGCCTTGCCGTTTCCAAGCAGTGTGCTACTCTCGCGCAGTTGTGTGTCCGCCCCCCCCCCATGTGGAGTGAATAATAAGCTGCATTTCGTTGTTAGTGGAGCCTCCTTAATCCTGTCGCCCTTGTGTTTTCTCTTGCTTTTTTTATTCTGTCTACTGTGGGGTTTCCCTTTAATTTAACCTTTCCCTCCTGGATGTCCCCACGGGATGGAAAGTGTATGATCCGCCGTTTTGGGTATCCATGCCCAGGCCATGACACCCTGCTCTGCTTTTAGATTTCGCAGTATATTAGCCGGCTTTAGGGGCATATCAGCAACAACCGGTGATAATTATTGCTCAGCGGTCTTAGCCTGGATTTTTATCGCTGAGATAGTGTGCTATTAGCAACGCTTATCTCAAAAGCGATAAAAATCCTAGCGCTAACTGCCTAACGTGAGATTATCGCTGGAAACCCAGCGATAATCTCACGAAATGTGGCATTAACTTGTTGATAGGGCCTCACAAACTTAGCCATGATATCCACCCTCCATAGGATATCATGGCTAAGTCAGTCCTGAAGCAGGTGTTAGGAAAGTAGCGATAACAGGGGTTATCGCTACATTTCCTGCCGCTATGCTTAATAGCGTGGGGCTTGATGATAGGAGAAATGTCGCTAAGCGACATTTCTCCTGTCATGTTAGGTCAGGAACGCCCACTTTGCATCTCATTAGAGATGCAAAGCTGGGCATTAGAAATCCCCACGCTAAAGCAAGGTTTCACGCGTTAGCGTGGCCTTGCTAATTAGGTGATAAAATTATCGCCGCTTTTCGTCCTAAAACGGCCGCAAACGCGGCGATAATATCTTTATCGCCAGCTTGTAAATATGCCCCTTAGCGCTGGTGGCGCCTGGTGCGACAATCATTTTTGGCGCCTACCCACATGACCTCCTCCTCGTGTTCTCTCACTTCCACCAGGCCAAAGTGCCCTTCATCACTCCAGTCTTTAGTTATTGCTAAACACAGCGCCCCCCTCCTGAGGTCAGCGTCCCTCCTGTGGTCAGCGCCCCACCACTGTACAGGTCAGCGCCCAGTGCGGACGCACCGGTCGCACTGCCCTAAAGCCGGCCCTCAGCAGAGTTGCTGCTACATTTTATTTACAGAAATGGGACCCGATGGGCAGTCGGCTCTGTTCTCTCACTTCTGGGCCCACTGGGGGACGTTTAGGTACACAGGGTTTATCGGGCGTGGCCGCTTTACCATAAATGCCTTCATGTCACAAGTATGTGCTGCTGTGGTGTGGAGCCCAGCTCTTGACATCAGGCAGTTTCGTGAGGCCCATGCCCGGGGATTTATTCTGCTGCACAAGGTTGTGAGCCCATGCTTTGTGGTTCAGAGACCCGTGTTCTCGGCCCCATATTCTGAGGGCCAGGGCTCAATGACGACATATCCGGAGAGACCGGATGGCCCGGCCCGGCCCAGCCCTATTGTGGCCAGTGTTTCTATTGGCCCTGCACCTTCCTGTGACAGTATTCTCATGGTATTTTTCCACCAGTTTCAAATCGTTGCCCACTTTGTCGAGGGCCTTCTGTCTCCTAGGACCCTGTTTATGATCAGCCCCTTCCTAGCCAGGCTCTGAAGCATCTGCTCAGCCGTGGTTTGTAGCGCTTTATCAACAGTTCTAGGCGCCTAGATGGAGGCGGGGCCTCGGTATAACAGCCATACTGTGTCATACGACGGTACCTCAACACGAGCTTCAGAATGCCTCATCAGAGCCCACATTTACACGAGCAGCATTGAGGGATCTGGCTCACCCCATTCCTTCCGAGACCCTCGCGCACACACTGCAGCTTGGAGGTTTCTGCAAATTCGCTAGACTCCCGTTTTTTAGTAACACCAGTCTTTCTGGAGATTTGTATAACGCTACTTCTCACCTGTGTATGGTTGCATCTCCCTGTAACCTTGGAGCGCTGACGTCAGTGTCCAGCCCCCCCACTCTGAAGTGTTTCCAGCACCACTGACATACTTTAAATCATTCCCAGATATTCATGAGTTTCGCTTTATCCCGTTACAGTACGTCTTATCCAGCTCTTTAGTCTGTTCTGAATTAGTGGTTTTGGCTATGGCCTCCATGGCCATCCATAGTTTACAGCGGCGGCCAGTCCTCCACATAGCTCTGTCACCAGTCGAAGGCCACTCTGGAATCTGGGGATCTTTCAGCCTCGAGATGTTGCAGCACCTCCTTTCCTGATCATGCCTGCGAGTTCTTCAGAGAAACTCTCAGGGGTGGGCCCTTTCTTGCTTTTCTGGTGGTCCCCCCTCCCTTTCCTGTGATAGGTCATGCCACAGCCTCACACCAGGCCTGTGCTGGGGGCTGAACAGTGGTCTCAGTGTCACCCCTGAAGGTTCCTGTTCCCATCCTCAGAATCCCTGATCATTTCTGTCTTTTACTCTGGTGGTCCATGCTGGGAAGACGAGTCATCCATGTGTGATTCTGGAAGCAGGGCTTCCATCTCACTGGAGAGGACCACGTGCACAGAACACACCGCTCGTACCTTGAAACTCAAGACACACAAATCATACATTCACCCCCAGTCAAGAGATCTGGGTTAAATCCATCGTTCTTTTGCTCACCATGCCAACCCAGTTTAGACCCAGCCATATGCAAATCAGTCTTGACCCTGTGCCTCATGGGAACAGTCCAGCCCGAACTGCCAGGCCAGGTCCTCCCTGGACCGGAAACAAGCATCTTGGGACCGGTTTCGGGGCATAACCCCTCGTCAGCCAGGCTAGCTTGATTCCAGTGGCACAGTGAGCCCAGGACCCACGTTGGGTATACCTGGCACACTTCGGGCGAGAGGTAAGACCACCATCCATAAATGCATGCAGCTTTTGTCTTTCTGTGTACAAGATGGAAAGATCCAACAAGCTCCTGCCCAGATTGCACAGTGAAAAGACACAACTGTGGACTTATGTGGGTTGACACCTAGTGTAAGAGCCCTGCGTTTCATATCATGTGCGTCTTCACAAGGTGTGGTGGGCTGCACCTCCACACACCACTCTCCGTTGGCACCCTCATAGCTGGTTTTTGTGCCACCTTGTGCCCCCGCACTCTTCAGATGATGCACATGGGGTGGGTGAGGCTTTGTTACTGTGTGGGGGTTGGCAGCAGTCTACAAACACAAGCCTCTGCCATCAGCTGTTCGGCTGTATTATGCATTACTCGTGCCCTGAGCACGTCAGGGTCACGCCCGTGACGTCTCCGCGTCAGGATTCATGTCTGGTTGCAGAGCGCGAGGCGGCACCGCACATCTTGCATACATTAGAGCCTCTGCCAGACAGCTGAGCGGGCACCCCAGCCTCCTGGATTTCATTACATGACGCCACTGGAGTCAGCAATCTTCCTGCTTGATCTGTAGCTGTTTTTATGAGTCAGAAATATATTTTGTAGTTTTCTTGCGTGCAGGTCTCGTGAGAGGCGTCGGTCGGAGATCTGGTTCATCTATGCTCGATGTCAACATTTCACTCTCCTATCCTAGGCTGTGATATGATCCGCTGTCAGTCGCTCACGCCTCTCTGGAGCTGAGCTATGGTCTGCAGTAAGCCTGTCACTCCCCTGCTCTGACCAGATGTAACCTGCAGTAAAATGGTCCCTCCTCTCCTCAGTCCAGATGTACCTGCAGTAAAATGGTCATTCCTCTCCTCAGTCCAGATGTACCTGCAGTAAAATGGTCCCTTCTCTCCTCAGTCCAGATGTAACCTGTAGTAAAATGGTCATTCCTCTCCTCAGTCCAGATGTACCTGCAGTAAAATGGTCATTCCTCTCCTCAGTCCAGATGTACCTGCAGTAAAATGGTCCCTCCTCTCCTCAGTCCAGATGTTACCTGTAGTAAAATGGTCATTCCTCTCCTCAGTCCAGATGTAACCTGCAGCAAGCCTGTCACTCCCCTCCTCTGTCCAGATGTAACCTGCAGTAAAATGGTCATTCCTCTCCTCAGTCCAGATGTAACCTGCAGTAAAATGGTCATTCCTCTCCTCAGTCCAGATGTAATCTGCAGTAAGCCTGTCACTCCTCTCCTCAGTACAGATGTAATCTGCAGTAAGCCTGTCACTCCTCTCCTCAGTGCAGATGTAATCTGCAGCAAGCATCTCACTCCCCGCCTCAGTGCAGATGGAATCTGCAGTAAACCTGTCACTCCCCTCCTGTGTCCAGATGTAATCTGCAGTAAGCCTGTCACTCCTCTCCTCAACCCAGAAGTAATCTGCAGTAAACCGGTCCCTCCCCTCCTGTGTCCAGATGTAATCTGCAGCAAGCCTCTCACTCCCCGCCTCAGTCCAGATGTAATCTGCAGCAAGCCTCTCACTCCCCGCCTCAGTCCAGATGTAATCTGCAGTAAAGCCGTCACTCCTCTCCTTAGTCCAGAAGTAATCTGCAGTAAACCGGTCACTCCCCTCCTGTGTCCAAATGTAATCTGCAATACGCCTCTCACTCCTCTCCTCAGCTCAGAAATAATCTATTGTAAACCTGTCCTGAGATCAGATGTAACATGCTGTAAACCTGTCACTCATCTCCAAGTTCAGATGTAATCTGCTGTAAACCTGTCACTCCTCAACTCAGATGTAATCGACTAAAAGCCTGCCACTCCTGTCCTTAGTCCAGATGTAATCGCTGTAAAACCGTCTCTCCTCAGTCCAGATGTAATCTGCAGTAAACCTGTATCTCCCCTCCTCAATCCAGATGTAATCTGCAGTAAATCTGTCACTCCTCTCCTCAGCTCAGATGTGATCTGCTGTAAACCTGTCACTCCTCTCCTCAGTCCAGATGTAATCTGCAATAAACCTGTAACTCCCCTCCTCAATCTAGATGTAATCTGCATTAAGCCTGTCATTCCTCAATCCAGATGTAATCTCCAGTAAACCTGTCATTCCTCTCCTCAGTACAGATGTAATCTGCAGTAAGCCTGTCACTCCTCTCCTCAATCCAGATGTAATCTGCAGTAAGCCTGCCACTCCTCTCCTCAGTCCAGATGTAGTCTGCAGTAAGCCTCTCACTCCCCGGGGGGGCGGAGCTAGCCGGCGGCTATGGCGGTCGAGTAAAAGCAGAGCTCCCGCTCTAAGTCCCTAAAAATCCGATTATTGGATCCTGCTCAGCGGCATAGAGCGAAGAACCGACGTGGGGGTCCCCTCTGGCGCTGAGCCGCGATACCCCGGAGGCACTGCCGCGACGATCGAGGCTCGGTGAGCCGATACCGGCGGAAGCAGAGTGAAGGAGCGGACTAGGCCGAGAGCCCCGGACTGTCCTGCGGACCTCTCCGTCGTACGTCGCCCGACGTGCGGCCGGTCTGCGAGGGGGGGACCCGTCCGCCCGGGTTCAACTGCCGAGTGCCTGGGAGGCAGCGGAGAGGTGAAGCCAGGCACGCTGGACATACGACCGGAGGGTTGCGGACCCGCATAGGGCGCGGAGGGGCGGTCGCGGTGTTTCCCCCCCCTCTCCTCTCCACCCCTGGTTGAATTGCTGCTTAGGCCATCTGACGGGAGCGGCTGCCCACGCCGCGCTGGAGCCTGGTCACCCCCTGGAGCCCGGACCCGGGGGCCCTCCCGAGACACCCTTGATGCTGACGGCGCGCTGGTGAGGACCGACTTGCGGACTGCCCGGGAGTTGGCGCGCTCACGCCCCTCCCCCCCCCCCCCCCCCTGTACGGTGGGCACAGCACCGGGCCCACGGGGACTGCAGAGAGATTGCTGATCTTGCTAGCCCAGACTTGAATCTTGTTGCGGCGGCGCCCCCCTCGGATACCTTCCACTTGGCGGAAGCTCGCTACCTGCGTTGTGGATGGCCTGGTGAGCGGCGGCTGCGGCCCGGAGAACTCGCCCGCGGTATCGGTGCAGTGGCGCGGCCCTGAGGAGGCGACCGGACACTGGGAGCGTTGCACGCTGCTCTTCGACACTGCCGGTGGCTGTGATCGAGGGGAGACCGGAGGGAGCGACTGTGACTCGGAGTGGTCGGCGCTCCGGACACCTGTGAGTGGCGGTGAGGGTGACCTGCAGCGCAGCCCCCCCCCCTAAGGTCGAGACTTGGCTCTGGACACGAGCCGGCCGCTGACCATCGGAGTCGCCATGGGCAAAAGCGATAAGTCGCAGCCCAAGCTGTCTTTTGACCCCCGCAAGCCCAAGGGCCCCGATGAAGCTCCGCCGGCGCGACCTCCGGATGGAGCGGCTGCGGAGAGCACGATGTGTGCCGACATCAAGGCAACGCTGGCGGCAATGGAAAAGGGGCTGCAGGGCAGTCTGGCCGCGATAGACACTAAGCTAGACGCGCTCACATACCGCATGGACCGCATGTCGGAACGAGTGGATAAGAATGCTGAGAGGCTGGACGCGACTAAACAGAGGATAACGCAGGTGGAGGAGACGCAGACAGCCTGGGACTCGGACCGCAGGCAATTCAGCAAGCTACTGCAGGTCATTCAGGACAAATCCGAAGACTTGGAGGCCCGCTCGAGGAGATCGAACGTCCGCATCACCGGTGTGGCGGAATCGACGCACACCGGCCGAATGGAACTCTTCGTGGAAAAACTGCTGCGGGCGCTGCTGGGAGAGGATGTGTTCTCCCCAATGTTTGTTGTTGAGAGAGCCCATCGCACGCTGGGCCCTCGCCCCAAGCCTGGGGCGCCTGCCAGACCCATAATAGCTAAACTGCTGAATTATAGAGACAGAGACACGGCTCTGCGGGTGGCGAGGGAAAAGGGGAAGCTGCAATATGAGGGGATGGACATCTCCATCTATCCCGACTTCACGGCGAAGGTTCAGGAGGAGCGCAGGCAGTTCGCACCCTACAAGAAACAACTCCGCGATCTGGGCCTGGACTATGCCATGCTATACCCGGCGCGGCTCTGAATCAACAGGCAGGGGCAATCGCACTTCTTTACGGACCCGAGGGAACTACAGCGATCTCTGAAGGAGTGGTCGAGGGAACAGCGGCGTGGACTACAGGACGACGCGGCTGCCCAGGCGGAGGCTTCCGGCCTGGGGGAGCAGGACTAGATTGCTGGCAGTGGCCGCTTGAAAGGCTCTGTCTCCTGACGGGGGGTCGTTGCCCTGTCATAGAGGCTCCCGCTACCCTGGCAGTGCTGCTGCGGCTGGAACATTCTTCTTGTGCACGAGACGGCGACCGCCCTGGAGGACTCGGAGGCAGAGGCTGGGTGAGACCTGACCGTTGGGTTGGGGGATGCCTGGGTGTTGCAGCCCTAGATTTGGAGGGGGGGCGGAGGTTGATCCTTTATCATGGTAAGGTTGACGGCGGTATAGCCCTGCGGCCTTAACTGCGAGACTCTGGTTTGTGTAGTGCTTGGAGCTCACTGCGAGGGCCGATTCATGAGATAAAAGGGCTACGGCCAAGTTGACTCACTGGGGGAGTTTGGAGAGCGCCGTGCAGGTTTGGATGGGCGGGAGGGCTGGCCGCTGAAGGGACTGTAGGGGTGCCCCCCGTGCCTAATGGAGGGGAGGAGATATTGGTTCGAGCTGCACTGAAATTGGGGGTTTAGAAGCGGGAGCATGGCCATATGGTGGTCTGTTGAGAGCTTAGAGTAGCTGCTCGTCGGAGGCTCTGCCCCAGCGCTGATAGCACTCAGGGCCCCTCAGGGGACTGTTCGGGGATGGTGTTGTATGTTTGTTGTGGGGTAGGGAGGGGGGTGGGACGGGGGATCAGTCTGGCCAGGTTGGGGGCGGTCGGCTGTGGGTGGTGGGTTCGGGAGTTGGGGAGACGTTCTGCCATTGATCTCTGTGATCCACACTGTCTTTTGAGTGGTGAACTTTTTGACTTACTATTGTATGGCTGTTTCAGGCTGTCTGGAATTGAATGGTATGCGGGGACTCCCATCTGGCCTGTACGCAGTGGTGGTTGCGGTATGCTTCTGCTGAGATGACTGGAACGAGTGAGCAGATGGGTGACATGGGTGGGGAGGCAATGAGAGCTCTAACGTGGAACGTCCGGGGGCTGAACGACTATCGCAAACTTAGGAAGGTGTTAAATTACCTCCACCGGCATCACATTGACCTGGCGCTGCTTCAGGAGACCCACCTCCCTCTAACAAGTAAACTGTTAACGGCGAAGGGGCTAGTGGGCACCAGCGTTGCTGCAGGCTTCACATCGCACTCCAGAGGGGTGGTTACTTGGGTGAACCCACGATCGAAACTGCGGTTGACGGTGCTGACCTCCGACCCGGACGGGCGCTACCTAATAACGAGGTGCGAGGGTAAGGGCCACGACTTGATAGTGGTCAATGTATACGGCCCCAATTATGACTCCCCCCGAGTTCTTTGACACACTGGCGGCACAATGCAGGCTACACGCGCCCACAGGCATGATATGGGGTGGTGACTTCAACTTTACATTCAATCCGGATCTAGATCGCTCCTCGGGGCCAGCCCGCCGCCCGGCGTCCGCCGCCCTACACATGCAGGCAGAATTGATCAGGCTCGACATGCTCGACATCTGGCGGCATTGCCACCCGGGTAAAGGGGGATACACGCATTACTCGGCATTCCATGACGTGCATACCAGAATAGACTATTGGCTGGTGTCTCGGTCGCTGCTTACGTGCGTTAAGGATTGCGAGGTTTTGCCGCGCACATTGTCGGACCACTCCCCTCTCCTACTGGTCCTGACAACCCCGCACCGGCGAGTACCGCCGTTTACGTGGCGCCTGCCGCCGTATTCACTGCTGGACGACGTGTTCCGGGGGGAACTGGCGGAGGAAATAGACTCATTCTTTGAGGTAAACGTAGGCTCAGTCCAGAGTTTCCAAACGGTGTGGGATTCGTTCAAGGCTTATATTCGCGGGGTAGCAATGACTAAGCATTCGGGCGTGCTGAAATCCATCCGGCGGCGGCTCGGGGCTCTGGAGAAGCAGATAGCTCAACTTGAGGAGGCTCAGGGAGCCTCGGCGGACCCCGAGGTGGCCACGAGGCTGCAGCACCTGGTCACTGAGTTCAACAGTGAAGCGGACCGAGAGGTGCAGCACATGGGGAAGTACGCCACGGCTCGCACATACGGGGAGGGCGAGCGCCCGGGGTCCGTGTTAGCGGGGATACTGCGCAACTCTAGGCGACCCCTGGTCATCGACGAGCTCGTCACTACTTCGGGCGAGGTGATTACCGATGAGGCGGGGATCTCAGATGAATTCAAGACCTACTACGCTGGACTGTATAAGTCTCAGTCCTCTCACATGGAAGAGGAGATGGATGACTATCTGAGTTACCTTAAAATGCCGTTTTTGTCTAACTCGCGGCGGGAATTCCTGGCGCTGCCCATACAAAAGGACGAGATCTTGGAGGCCCTGGGAGGTATGCGGACGGGCACTGCCCCGGGAGCGGACGGGCTGACGGTGGCCTTCTATAAGGCCTTTCAGGACCAGCTCCTCCCGCACCTTATGACTCTTTTTGACGATATATGTCTAGAGGGCTGCATGCCTGACACGATGCGAGAGGCCCTGCTTGTTACAATTTTAAAACCTGGGAAGCCTCCCAATCTGTGCAGTTCCTATAGGCCACTCTCGCTGATTAATGTCGATGCCAAGATATATGCTAAGGTGCTGGCCACGCGTTTGGCGTTGCTGGTGCCGGACCTTGTAGCGCCGGAACAGGCAGGCTTTGTACCATCTAGGAACCTCACGTACAATATCCGCACGGTCCTCGGAGTCATGCAGCATGTGCGCCCAGAGAGTAAGGCCATGGCGCTCTTTCTGGATATGGAGAAAGCGTTTGACTCAGTGGAGTGGCCGTTTATGGTGCGGGTGCTGAGGAAGCTCGGGCTGGGAGAGCCTTTTTTGCAGATGATTGGTGCTCTGTATTTTAGGCCCACTGCCCGGCTGCGCCTCGGAGAGCGGGTCACGGAGCCGTTTGCAATCACAAGGGGGACCAGGCAGGGTTGCCCTCTTTCCCCACTTCTCTATGCGCTGGTGGCGGAACCTTTGGCGTGCGCAATAAGAGAATACCACAGTTTCGAGGGAATTAACTTTCCCTCCTATAAGATTGGTATCTCCACCTACGCGGATGATACGCTGCTGTACATTAGAGATCCGGAGGAGAATCTCGCTTCCATTTTGCGGGAGGTGGTCAGATTTGGGGCGCTGTCGGGTCTCAGGGTTAACTGGAGCAAATCGCTGGCGTTTCCGCTGACCCCGGCTACATTGCCGTTCCCCATGGAATATCCTTTGCAGTGGACAACGGACACTATCCGATACCTGGGAATTCGGCTGCATAGAGACCCGGAGGTCCTGCTGAGGGAGAACTATGGGGTAGCTTATTCCAAACTTGTAGACGAGGTGGAGGAGTGGAACAGGCTCCCTTTGTCACTGATGGGCAGGATAGCCATCATGAAAATGATCATCCTGCCGCGATTTCTGTTCCTATTTAATAACATCCCTATAGTTCTTCCCAGGTCTTTCTTTGCACAGCTGACTCAGACCCTGATCCGACTGACATGGGGTGGTAGACAACCTAGAGTCCAGTGGAAAGTACTGACGCTGCCATATGAGATGGGGGGACTTGGAGCTCCAGACCTAGAAAGCTACTACAGAGTGGCGCAGGCGTCCCATTTGCACGCGTGGATACACTCCGAACCAGACGTCCCGCATGTGCAGCTGGAGCGTTTGTTTGCGGCTCCACTTCCGCTCCCGGCGACGGTCTTCCTACCCGTGGATCGGAGGGTGGGCCTACTGGACTCCCTCAGCACTACTAACCACGCGTGGCACGCGATTATGAGACGGCAAGACTGTGACCTCTTATACTCTCCGCTGATGCGGGTGGAGTGGGCAGTTTGGCTCCCCCCTCTGCGGGACGCAGGGGTGCAACGAGCGTTGGGAGATTTGGGCATAGTTAGGATGGCGGACCTGTTCCAAGACGGAGTGACCAGGACGCTGGAGAGCGTTGTCTCGACTCGGCCGGGGATCACGCTACTCCAGCGCTTTCAATTCCACAGGGTTCGGGGCGCGCTGCTGTCTCTTTTGGGGCCGTCTGGGGCGGAGCCCCCCGAGATCCCAGAGCTTTCCTACGTCATTCAAACTGCTGCTCCGTCCAAACTGATTTCGATTCTTAAAAAGATTGGAGACCAACACAGGGAGCCCCGGGGTTCTGGGGCGCGGCGAGCCTGGCAGACGGATCTTGAAATGGACATTTCGGATGAGATGTGGAGGTACTGCTGTTCTAGCACTAAAAAGGTCTCCCTGAATGGTCGACACCGACTGATACACTTCAAATTTCTACAGCGGGTCTACTACACCCCGGAAAGACTACATAGGTACGGGTTGCGCCCCACGGCGGAGTGCGAGCGTTGTCATACTCTCGTGGCCGACTTCCTACACATGGCCTGGCTTTGCCCCGGTGTTGCCCGGTTTTGGACTGCGGTGTTCCGTGAGTTGAGCCAGATCTTGGAAAAAGAGATCCCCCCTGATCCGGCCCTGGCGTTGTTGGGCTACTCCAGGCCTCTTCCGCGGGCGCTGAGGCGTCTGACGGACATGGCGTTGCTGATCGCGAGACGTGTCGTGGCGGCCTGCTGGATGAGAGGGCCTCTCCCGACTAAGAAACGATGGGTTAGAGATATGCTGTATTGCAGCACGCAGGCGGAAACGTATAGCGATCTGTTGCCCCCCAGGAGTCGCCCCAAGAACTTCTGGGCGCTGTATAGAACGTACATGACAGCCGAAGACCCTGAGGAGGTTGGGCAGGGGGAGACACAACCAGACGCTCCTGGGGTGTGCAATGAGGTCGTGGAGGGCGTGCCACAACAATAGGACTTAATCGTGGCAGGATGGGCTATGATGTCAGTGACAAGTTTGAGACAGCGGATGGTATATGGGTGGGGGGTCGGGGGCTCCCCTGTCTGCGGCGTGTGCCTCTTAGCAGTGTGCTTGCGAGACGGAAACTTGAACTGCGGGGCTGGATGGGCCTGGAAGTATGCGATGTGGCGACTGGTTGGAACTCGACGCCTTGGTTTGCGACAGTGTGCACAAGTGGACACAATAAAGAAGGAGACAGTGACAGGGTGGCAAACGGGGAGGGGGGGTGGGGGTTGAGTTACGGTTTACGACACTTTAGAGGCTTGAGCGGACTGCCGGTGGGTTAGCTAAGTGGGATGGTTACCCTATGGTGCAGTTTGGGGGCGAGCACGTATTTCACACATCAGAAGTGATTCTCCCCGGACTGTTTGATGCAGAACTGCAACGCCGCCGGTCCTCCGGGATGTCGGCTAAATGGCTGTGTGAGAGATGCGAGACAGGAACAAACAAGCCCACAGAAACAACCCATTGTAGTGGGAGCCTACGGCAGTCTGCTATGTATCTTCCCTATGTCTCAATAAAGGTTTTCAAAAAAAAAAAAAAAAGCCTCTCACTCCCCTCCTCAGTCCAGATGTAAGCTGTAGTAAGCCTGTCACCGCTCCTGTGTCCAGACGTAATCTGCACCTAAGCCTGTCACTCCCTCCTCAGTCCAGATGTAGTCTGCAGTAAGCCTCACTCCCCTCCTCAGTCCAGATGTAATCTGCAGTAAATCTGTCACTCCTCTCCTCAGTCCAGATGTAGTCTGCAGTAAGCCTCGCACTCCCCTCCTGTGTCCAGATGTAATCTGCAGTAAGCCTCTCACTCCCCTCCTGTGTCCAGATGTAGTCTGCAGTAAGCCTCTCACTCCCCTCCTGTGTCCAGATGTAATCTGCAGTAAGCCTCTCACTCCCCTCCTCAGTCCAGATGTAGTCTGCAGTAAGCCTCTCACTCCCCTCCTCAGTCCAGATGTAGTCTGCAGTAAGCCTCTCACTCCCCTCCTCAGTCCAGATGTAGTCTGCAGTAAGCCTCACTCCCCTCCTCAGTCCTGATGTAGTCTGCAGCAAGCATCTCACTCCCCGCCTCAGTCCAGATGTAGTCTGCAGCAAGCATCTCACTCCCCTCCTGTGTCCAGATGTAATCTGCAGTAAGCCTCTCACTCCCCTCCTCAGTCCAGATGTAGTCTGTAGTAAGCCTCTCACTCCTCAGTCCAGATGTAATCTGCAGTAAGCCTGTCACTCCTCTCCTCAGTCCAGATGTAGTCTGCAGTAAGCCTCTCACTCCCCTCCTCAGTCCAGATGTAGTCTGCAGTAAGCCTCACTCCCCTCCTCAGTCCTGATGCAGTCTGCAGCAAGCATCTAACTCCCCGCCTCAGTCCAGATGTAGTCTGCAGCAAGCATCTCACTCCCCTCCTGTGTCCAGATGTAATCTGCAGTAAGCCTCTCACTCCCCTCCTCAGTCCAGATGTAAGCAGTAGTAAGCCTCTCACTCCCCTCCTGTGTCCAGATGTAGTCTGTAGTAAGCCTCTCACTCCTCAGTCCAGATGTAATCTGCAGTAAGCCTGTCACTCCTCTCCTCAGTCCAGATGTAAGCAGTAGTAAGCCTCTCACTCCCCTCCTGTGTCCAGATGTAGTCTGTAGTAAGCCTCTCACTCCCCTCCTCAGTCCAGATGTAGTCTGCAGTAAGCCTGTCATTCCTCAGTCCAGATGTAGTCTGCAGTAAGCCTCACTCCCCTCCTCAGTCCAGATGTAATCTGCAGTAAATCTGTCACTCCTCTCCTCAGTCCAGATGTAGTCTGCAGTAAGCCTCGCACTCCCCTCCTGTGTCCAGATGTAATCTGCAGTAAGCCTCTCACTCCCCTCCTGTGTCCAGATGTAGTCTGCAGTAAGCCTCTCACTCCCCTCCTGTGTCCAGATGTAATCTGCAGTAAGCCTCTCACTCCCCTCCTCAGTCCAGATGTAGTCTGCAGTAAGCCTCTCACTCCCCTCCTCAGTCCAGATGTAGTCTGCAGTAAGCCTCTCACTCCCCTCCTCAGTCCAGATGTAGTCTGCAGTAAGCCTCACTCCCCTCCTCAGTCCTGATGTAGTCTGCAGCAAGCATCTCACTCCCCGCCTCAGTCCAGATGTAGTCTGCAGCAAGCATCTCACTCCCCTCCTGTGTCCAGATGTAATCTGCAGTAAGCCTCTCACTCCCCTCCTCAGTCCAGATGTAAGCAGTAGTAAGCCTCTCACTCCCCTCCTGTGTCCAGATGTAGTCTGTAGTAAGCCTCTCACTCCTCAGTCCAGATGTAATCTGCAGTAAGCCTGTCACTCCTCTCCTCAGTCCAGATGTAGTCTGCAGTAAGCCTCTCACTCCCCTCCTCAGTCCAGATGTAGTCTGCAGTAAGCCTCACTCCCCTCCTCAGTCCTGATGTAGTCTGCAGCAAGCATCTCACTCCCCGCCTCAGTCCAGATGTAGTCTGCAGCAAGCATCTCACTCCCCTCCTGTGTCCAGATGTAATCTGCAGTAAGCCTCTCACTCCCCTCCTCAGTCCAGATGTAAGCAGTAGTAAGCCTCTCACTCCCCTCCTGTGTCCAGATGTAGTCTGTAGTAAGCCTCTCACTCCTCAGTCCAGATGTAATCTGCAGTAAGCCTGTCACTCCTCTCCTCAGTCCAGATGTAAGCAGTAGTAAGCCTCTCACTCCCCTCCTGTGTCCAGATGTAGTCTGTAGTAAGCCTCTCACTCCCCTCCTCAGTCCAGATGTAGTCTGCAGTAAGCCTGTCATTCCTCAGTCCAGATGTAATCTGCAGTAAGCCTCTCACTCCCCAGTCCAGATGTAATCTGCAGTAAGCCTCTCACTCCCTCCTCAGTCCAGATGTAGTCTGCAGTAAGCCTGTCACTCCTCTCCTCAGTCCAGATGTTGTCTGCAGTAAGCCTCTCACTCCCCTCCTCAATTCAGATCTAGTCTACAGTAAGCCTCTCACTCCCCTCCTGTGTCCAGATGTAGTCTTTAGTAAGCCTCTCACTCCCCTCCTCAGTCCAGATGTAAGCAGTAGTAAGCCTCTCACTCCCCTCCTGTGTCCAGATGTAGTCTTTAGTAAGCCTCTCACTCCTCAGTCCAGATGTAATCTGTAGTAATTCAATCACAAAAGGAGCTAGAGAGGGAAAAACGTGCCAGAACGCCCTCCAATCAACAATAGTTTCAACAAAAAAGTACTGGCACACTGTAGCAAAACTTCCTTGTTATTCTGGACTAGGTAGGAGGAAGTGTGCTTTATCACAAACCTCCAACACTCATTTATATTGTATGGAGACAGCCCATCCAGAATGCTACAAATTTAAAAAGTTAAGTAGATAAGAAAAGTCAGAAGAAAGGAGAATGTGCAGTCAGTCCACAAAAAGATACACTTTACAGAAACCCTCAATAGTAACGAGGTGAAAAAATGTGTAGAGAGAGAGAGAGTACCTCACGTGCGCACCACCAGAGGAGCTACTGGTTGGTTCTCACCAGCTTGCCCACGTTTATTTCATCATCGGTCACTCTCTCTCAAGAAAAAAGTGTGCAGTGTCCAGTGGAAAAACACATAACACAAAACAGTGTAGTGTGAAAAACAAAGAAACACATAAATGGTGCAGACAACGACAGTAAAAAATGGTGAGGGTAAATAGACTCTCAAATGGTTGTTTTATTCTGGTTAGGAGTCTATCACCCTGTTTAAAAACACAGCATGTTGCATACCTTAATAATGACGGCCAACATGTTTCATTGCCAATAAAATTTGTGGCAAATTCATCAGGGCAAGAAGGGGTCAAGGATCACCTTCTCTGGACACACACCTTTAAAAGGACTAGTTGGGGCTATGGGCCCACATACCAGCCACCAACCAGTCGCAGGGGCGTTCTAAACTTTTTACCATCGCCTTCCTGCTCGGCAAAGCACGACCGTCGTTGGTGCCTGCACCCTGTCCCTTGTACAACCAGGCGGTACCTCAACACTGGTAGTAAGCCTGTCACTCCCCTCCTCAGTCCAGATGTAAGCTGTAGTAAGCCTCTCACTCCCCTCCTGTGTCCAGATGTAGTCTTTAGTAAGCCTCTCACTCCTCAGTCCAGATGTAATCTGTAGTAAGCCTGTCACTCCCCTCCTCAGTCCAGATGTAAGCTGTAGTAAGCCTGTCACCGCTCCGGTGTCCAGACGTAATCTGCACCTCAGCCTGTCACTCCTCTCCTCAGCTCAGATATGTTAGTATCCAGTGTGTCCCTATTCACCGTATGTCTGAGCTGGTGTCTGGAATGCTGTGAGTGCATGACTTGAGAGAACATTGGTGTGGGGCATGGAGTGGAAGCGAAGATATAGGGACAGCTGGAGGGAGCATGGAGCCCCGAAAGGACCTTCTTGCAGTTGCTGTAACTCCAAGACCTAACCTGAAATAAAGAACCTACCTCCACATCGACTGACTACAGTCTCTTGTATGTCCTCCGTCCTCAACATTCTGGCGACCAGGACCTGCATGAAAATGCAGCAAAACTCTGGTGGCAGTTTGCCTGCTGTGAGAAGGAAGCCAGCCCTGTGACCATGGAAGATTTGGTTAGGTCGCCCACCCTCAAATCCACCGGCAAGTGGTGTCCGCTCGAGCCGGTGGGCATGGGGAGCCAAGTGAGGGGTGTGAGCATTGTTTGGAAGGACAAGGTGCCAGCGGAGGTGATGTGTCCTTGCGTCCCGGTGTATGATCCTAAACCTAAGGACCATTCTATGATGCCGCTGTTATAAGAACAATGCTGCAGAGACCGTGGAAGGAGGCAGGATAGTAAGTATAACTCTGAACTGACCCATGGAGCCTCAGTCAGTTATATATTCAGTGGTGCCGGTCACATAAGGGGAAGTATTGACGAGCGCACACAATGAATTGCCACTCACGGTGACTGTGGCACAGGCTCGTATATGCCTTTGGAGGGTCCTGTGTGCTCGGATGGTGTTGGTGTACTGCACCGGTTGCACAATGCTCCATTTAAATGCTCTTGTCAAATATGCTGGGCTCATACGTCACTCAAAGGCCGGTCGCAGCTCCATCGAGAGGCGCAAACTCTGCCTGCCCCACTATAGCGGCATGCACCGTGTGGCAATCACGAACTCTGCCGAGCGCCTTAGGGCTGACCGAGTTCGAGGAGGGCAGCATGCATTCTCTAAGACTGCTGGTTAAAGGGATGCCACATATTTTATAGCGTCCAGCACAGAGTGACCAGAGGAGGTGATGCGGCTTCTGCTAGCTCTCTGGTCAAGGAGATGGACAGAAGTCTTGAGGTAACTGGTGGCTGTCCTCTCCAGCACAATTCATTCAGCACAGGAAGAGGAGATGTGGTTTTTGAGGGCATAGCAACACAGCTGGCATGTGAGAGGCTTATCAATTACTTACATTCCAGCTGTGGGTACTTGAGCAAAGGCTCTGGTTATGGGAATTTGAACAACCTGAAAAGAAGGGTAGTGAACTGATGTTTGATAGGCGAGGTCTAGAGACATTGAATAAACACTACCTCTCGGTTAATTTAGAAAGAGAAGTAGAGCTATCTCCATGGACATTGGAAATAAAAATGAGGTTGTTCAAGGATATTCTGTGCCCTAAAGTAGTGGGAAAACTTTACTGGTTGATGTAGTCTGGTGTCAGTGGTTGTATTGCTGGGCTGCTCTAATGTTTGATTCTTGTGTTGTGTCTATGATTTTTCAGTATGCGTCTAGTGGAAGCTTTCATCGTGGTGTTCGGAAGGCATCCCACATTTTTCTTGTGCAGTTTGCTGAGGACACGATACTTGGTGCAGATTAGAGCTTTCATCAGCCTGACAGTTGGTCATGTTGGTTTGGCCAGCTAGTATGACTGGATGTTGGGCGTGCTGGGCTGCATTTGTGTGTGTGTGAGCCTGTGTGTGTTGTAGGCAGTACTTAATTTGTGAAGAAATGAGTGCCAGGGCCGTCGTCAGGGTGCCAATGCAGATTGCGCCACCCATTGCTCCTGCTAGTGCAGCCAATACCAACACAACTACTAGCCATCACACTCTTGTGACAATTCAGACTATTCCAGGTCCCCAAAGCTATAAGAATGGCTTGGGCAGCAGTTATTAGTCATTTTTAATGCAAGTTGAATTAATAAACTGTTGTTGTACTCCTCTGTAAATTAAACAACAGCACCACCATGTGGCAGGCTGTCATAAGTGCTGGTGTTGACAATTAAATGCTGGTGCTGGGCACCGTAAACCTCCGGCTCAAATTAAGCACTAGTTGTAAGGATCTGTGTAATGCTTGTGGAAGATGGACAAGGTGTTACAGTTTACAGTTTTGTGTGCTTTGTAGTTTAGTAAACCGAGGTGGATAGCAGGATGTGAAAACAGGTTTTGTGTTGGAGCCTGGTCAAGGGAATTTTGAGTTAGGGTGATGTATGGATAAACTTTCCATTTCTCTTTGTTTTCGGCCTTGAATGATTAGACTTAGGTATGAAAGGCAAACCCTTTCTCGAAGGAAGGCTTTTGGTTCCATGCCCTGTCTGTTGCATGACTGGGCGTCGCTGATTACATGTCCTGCCTTCATAAATGTTGTGAGGAGTCATTGAAAGTGTGTAGACGTGGTGGTAGGGACTCATGTCTGAGTGAGTCTTAAGACTTGCACATCTTGAACCATTCTGTATTTGTAGTCACAACACAGTTTTCTCCTTTTTTGTTTAAAATGAGCTATGGTGAGCCTCATGTCTTGATCTGTCACAAAGTTTCTGTGACTGCTATTAGTGGTCTTTGTATCTGTACCAGGGTATTGGAGAGTTTAACAGCTTGTTGTTGGGTGAATATGTGAGCTAAACAGGTTGGCGATTGAGTGGCTGTGACTGGTGGTTCTTGTACTTTATATATAAGGAAGGGGTGTAGTATTCCGTCTCTCTCCATTCCCTATATGTCTGAGCTGGTGTCTGGAATGCTGAGAGTGAAGTTATTGAGTGTTATTGTATGGTGTGGTGTGGAGCGGAAGTTAAGAGATGGAGAGTTAGAGGCAGGATGGAGCCCTCACAGGACTTACCTGCTGCTGTACCTATAGGATCCTAACATGAAATAAGGAACTGCCCTCCTACTTAAATGGCTCCAGACTCCTAGATGAAGGCCATGATCTCCAAATGCAAGAGATATGATCTGGGGCTGTATTACACAAGATGCCCCGGGGGTGCGATAGGTGTTTGCATGTGCTTTGTGCGCCCCGGGGCACTTTAGTATTATAGAAGGGGGCGCAGATGCTTGAGCGGCACCTTCTATAATACTGATACCGCTGGCGCACTTAAAGCGCGAGCGCTATCAACAGAGGGCGTTCCCTCATTTGCATAGGGGTGTGCCCTATGCAAATGAGGGAATTGCTTTGACTCTGCGCCCGCGCCATATTACAGATGCAGGCGCAGAGTCAAAGAAGCCCTCAGAAGGCGCACTGCCAGTGCCCCCTTAAAGCAGCCCTCTGCAAAGGGTAAAGGGGGTCCCATGGCAGACATCTGACTGCAAAGGGATCTCTAATCCCCTTTAAAAGTGCAGGCAGGTGCTGCTTGCACTGTGAAAACATGGAGCAGCTGCTCGCGTTTTCACATGAATGCATGGCACTGGGGGCAGCGCGGGTTCGCGGCTGCCCCCTGGGCAGCGCATTCACCATAATGGGGCGCATTGTCATTGTGTGCGCCCGGCACACCTTTTCAAAAATGCGCTGGGCGCAAACAATGCCAACACGTAATACAGCCTCTGATGTCAGCATGCCACCCTTCTTCTGAACTCAGATTTGAGCCACTATCAGCCCACCGCGCCTCTCTTGACCTCCGCTGTGGTCACTCTTTTCCTGAGCCCAATACGATCTGCTATCTACATGAAACCTTTCTCCTAAGCTCTGATATCTGCTGTCTAGATTTCGCTCCTCTCCTGAGCCCAGATATGATCCACTGTCCGCCTGTCACACCTCTATTGAGCACAGCTGTCGTCTGCTATAATCTTGTCACTCCTCTCCCAAGCTCAGATAAGACCTATCATCAGAATGTCGCTCCTCTCTTTAGCTCAGTTATGGTCAATGCCTGTCACTCTTTTTTTTGGATACTGATTCACTGGGATAACCACTCAGCATTTTGATGACCTTCTCTTGCATCTTGTTCCCACACACCTAAAAAGAAGTACATTCGACAAATGCACGCCCTTCAAGGATTGCATGCCCTTCTTCAGCTAGCAACACCAAAGAGTGCAGAGTGGAAAGGGGTGATGGAATGGACACCCTTCCGAATTGTGTGCCCCAGTTCAACTCTGAATACCTGTAATTTATCAGCACGATGTCTGCACCTTGTGCCTCTCTCCCAACCTCAATGGCACTTCCTGTGAGTCCTGCCGCGCCTTCCGCTCAAAGAAGAACCTTAAGGAATCGAATGGAAAGGTGCTGAGCCCACCTCAAGATGCACTAGTAGAAATCCCCTGAGACTCCAGATACCTTTAGGGAAGAAGATCCGTGTGGTGTCGAAGAGGTTGAAGAGGCCTTTCCATCTAGAATCTCAGCATCATAGGGAACACCCAGCCCAGAAAAGGTTTTAACAAGACTGTCCGACAGTGAGAACAAAGAGGACGTTGAGCAGGAACCAAGGACCAGTTGCGCTCGCACAAAGACCATACCCAGGATCATAGGTACACCTCCGGCCCTGAGACTCAGGCCACCATGCCAGGGTAACGCAAACTGTTCCACACCGAGGTAGTGCACCCCTACCTCAGTAGTCGGGCATCGAGCCCCAAGCAATGACATAAGACTGCCCCTCCAGTGCCCGTGTCACCTCTGGTTGGCACTGGGACAAGACTTCATCATTGACCAGGGCTCTGTCCAAGGGCTCACCCAAGGGTGTGGACCTTTATCGGTCCTTGATCCCTACCCACATAAAGGTTAGTGAATATCCCCACTCACACCCGAAGATGGCGCTGAAGGCACTGCAAAAATCAACCAGAACATCACTTTGAACCCCAAATCCTTGTCGGTAGCCTGGTCTGAGGAACCTGAGGTAATGATCCTACAAAGACTCCAAAATTTCACCATTGATTAGGAGAGGTCTTCACTCTAGAATTACAACCTGAGGTCACACCAAGGTGCTCAGTCAGCCATCCTCAGTCAGAGAGTTCATTCCAGAAGCCGAAGGTGTCCTTCACAAAGAGTACATATTCTTCATTCCTCGGCAGAGCTCTGATAAAGAATCGCTGAAGCCAGCTATTTAAAGGTATGATGTGCGATCCGTCCCAAGAAACTCTAAAACTCAAAGGGCAGGTTTGCTATTTAATGCTTTGCCTAAGGTTTATCGTAGCGCTTAGAAATAGCTTTAGGGTATGAGGATGTCAAAAACTCGCTAAAATGCTAGAAACATTCATCTTGTTTTCGCTGACCATTTCATGCCTAAATGCTGCTTTTTTCCATCCTTTGTGGTTTCCATTCATATTTTATGTACTTGAAGCAGGACATAAAAAAAAACCTGATGTCCACGTTTCTTAGTGCTATATTTGAGTGTGTTATTCATAAATGAAAGATTGTTTGGATTGCTGCTGTGTCCATGAACCATCTAGTGGGACTGATAGTAACCAGAAAACACTACCTGCACTGGATCGCTCGTGTTAGGGGTGCACTCCAAATGTTTTTCTTTCTTTTTTTTTTTTTAGTTTGAAAAGCTTTATTTGAGAAATAACAAGAAATACAGATTAAGCATATTGAAATAAAAACATAACAGAAGAATTGTCTAGTGCAGAGATAAAAAAATGAAAGCTGTTTAAAAGTGTTAAGGGATAAGGAAGGTGGGGAGGGGGGAGAGAGGGGGAAGTGGGAGAGGAGAACATTCATACACATTGGTATAATGGGATAATGCATATTTACACAGGAGTGTGAATAAAATCCTAATTAATTAATAAGTACAATAAGCCAACAAAGGTAAAAAAGCGAAGAACAGAGAAGATAAACATTTAAGGAGGTTTAACATTTTCAGAATTTAAATGAGATTTATCTGCTAAAACTAGTTTGTCTAAATAAGTAGTAAGAGGCAACCAAAAAAGATCTCTATTAACCATTGGCTTACAGGAGGAGGCGAAAGCAATGTCAAGTCGATGAAAATGGCAAAGACTATTCCACCAGTGTTGGACAGAGAGTTTTGTAAGTGTTTTCCAGTTGAGAGAGATGTGTTGGAAAGCTAGGGCAAGCATAAGGTCGAAGAGACCATGATTATGGGAGGAAAGACCTAAGGAATCAGAGAGACTACCAGAGAAAAGAAGAGGAATGGAATAGGAAATGGAAATATTAAACAGCTGAGAAATATAGGACCAGACTTTCTCCCAAAAGCTAGAAACCAAAGGGCAAAGGAAAAAGAGATGTATAAGATCAGCATTAGAAGAACAACAGGTGCAACAATTGGAAACAGAGGAGTGGGAAAATCTAGCTATAGAAACAGGGGTGAGATAAAGTTTATGGTAAAGAAAAAACATAGATTGGGTAAGAGAAGCAGACCAAGAGATTTTGAGAGAACGGGACTAGAGTTTGTCCCAAAAGGTGATGGGTCCATTCACATCCCAGGTCAGATTCCCAAGAAAGTTCCAGTTTGGTTCTTGCACGTTCTGTATTAGGAGCTGAGAAATATTTATAGATGAGAGAAGCTTTGGGTAAAGAAAGAAGTATCTTAAGGAGAGAATTTTGAACAACAGGAAGATGTGAAGAGGGAAGAGAGTAGTAAGTTTCTAGAATGACCGCCATAAGAGTAGTGAATATCTGTAAGTAGGATCGGGGACAATGGAATAAGGTTTATAATTGGGGAAAAGAGCATGGATATAAACCATCAAAAAGGTCTTCAACCCAAATTATACCCCTTAATCTCCAAGTTTTCCAAAAAATGGTTCTGTTAATGAGTATAAGGGAATTATGCCATATTGGAAATTCTAAAAAAGATTCTCTAGAGGTGGAATTAGGTTGCATCAAAGGTTTCAAAAGGGAACAATTGTGCTTAAACAAGGGAAGAGAGGTAAAAGGGGTTTTGGCAGAAAAAAAAATAACTTCCTTTAGAGAGAAGGGTAATAATAAGGCTTGTTCAATGGATAGCCAGAGGGGAGTGAAGGGGGAAGGTTCGGAAAGGAGCCACTTCGAGGCCTGACGAAGGGAAAATGACTTATGATATAGACGAAAGTCAGGAAAATTCACACCTCTATTAGACTTTGGCTTGCGAAGAGAAGATGAGGAGATCCTGGCTTTCTTGTTCTTCCAAAGAAACTTAGAAAGACAAGAGTCGATATACTTAAAATAATAGGTGGGAATATGGACGGGGAGCATGGAGAGAGCATAAATCAATATAGGGGTAATCATCACTTTGAGTCTAACCGACCCCACCAAGAGAGAAAAAGGGGGTTCCAAGAGGAAAGAAGTTTGTCAATTCGAGATAGAACGGCAGACATATTTAATTTAACGGAAGAGGCGATGGAGTTGGAGAACCACATACCTAAATATTAGATTTTTTAACTATTCCATGCAAAACCAGTGGAAGAAAAAGAATGAGGAAGACAAAATTTTGTAAGGCGGAGAATTTCTGTTTTATCGGAATTAATTTTATAACCAGAAACAAGGGAGAAGGAAGTAAATTCATGCAATAGAGTGGGAATAGAAGTTTCGGGCACAGAGATAAAAAGTAGGATATCATCCGCATAAGCGGAAAGTTTTAAATGATGGTCCCCATAAGAAAACCCCGAGATGGAATCATCCTTGAGGAATTGAGGAAAGGAAGGGTTCAAGAGCTATGATAAAGAGGAGAGGAGAAAGAGGGCAGCCTTGGCGAACACCGCGTTGAAGAGGAAAATAAGATGAGATACAGCCATTAACTAATACCGAGGCTCTAGAGGCATAATATAATAAAGAGATAAGTGAAATTAATTTGGGACCAAAACCATGCCACTTCAAAGATGCAAATAAAAAGGACCAGTCCACTCTGTCAAAAGCTTTTTCAGCATCAACAGATATGGCCGCTAAAGATGCGGAAAGAGAGGGGATTTTGTTTAAAACATTAAGAAAAGGATGAGAATTATCTGAAGTCAGCCTACCCTTGACAAAGCCACACTGCTCCTTACCAACCAAATGGTGCATAAGGGGGTAAGCGTAAAGCAAGTGTTTTGGCAAATAGTTTATAAGCGACATTGACCCGTGAAATCGGGCGATAGTTTTTACAAAACATGGGATCTCGACCCTCTTTATGTATGAGGCAAATTGTGACTGCCTGAAAAGTACCTTCTGTCTTACCAGCTAGGAAAAATGAATGGAAAAGATTTAAGAGTTTAGGGAGTAATAAATTAGAAAATTGCAAGTAAAATTCAACAGAAAAGTCATCCGGGTCAGGAGTCTTTCCTTTCTTTAAATATGTAAGGCAGTGGATAATTCATTAAGGGATAAATCTGTTTCAAGGTCAGAAAGATTAAGGTGAGAATTGGACGGAGTTGGGAGTTTATTAAGATATGTTTGGATAAGAGAAGAGGAGGGAGGAGAATCTGGGGTGTAAAGGTCCTTGTAGAAAAGTTTAAATTCATTGAGAATATCCTGATCTTTGTGCATGAGAAAGCCATCTGAAGAATAAATAGATTCAATTAAAGTACGGTCTTTACGTGTTTTAAGGTAATTCGCTAAAAGCTTACCTGCTTTATTACGACCGCCATAGTAGCGAGTGCTACTAAGAAGAAGAGTTGAGGATGCATTATCGGACAAAGTCTTATTGAATGCTAATTTGGCACGTATCAAGGCTGGTGAGACCGTATCCATCGAAGAAGTATAGAATTTATGTTCTAAACTCTTAATGTGTCAAGGCGGCTTTTTTTTTAAGCAAAGTCTGTAATAAAGCCTCTCGCAGTAGCTTTAAAAGAGTCCCATAATATATAGGGGGAGGTATTGGGGTCACAAGGTCAAAAAATTAATTGGCAAAAGAACTAAAAGAGGAAGAGAAAAAAGGGTCAAGAAGAAGGGAATTATTAAAACACCAGCGGGAGGACGTGGGACGTGGAGGGAGCAAATCAAGATCTGTCACAATTGGGGCATGAGCAGAGATGACAATAGGTTCAATAGAGGAGGATATCAGATTTTGAGATAAAGACTGAGAAAGAAAAATATAGTCTAGGCGGGAGAGAGAATTATGAGGAGGAGAGAAGAAAGAAAAGTCAAGAGTATCAGGGTGGGAGAGTCTCCAAGAGTCAACGAGGTGTGTCTGAGAGATAGTGTTAAGAAAATGTTTGAGTTTTGTGAGGAGTGAAGCGAACCTGAGATTGGAGATTGAGAAAGGGGTCAACAACTTGATTGCATTCGCCTCCTAATATAAAGAGATCATCTCTAAACTGTATACATTTCTGTGTAATCAGAGGCCAAAAGGAACAATCAGGCTGTGTAGGGCCATAAATATTAAAAACAGTTAAAGAAATATTATTGATTAACAATTTAGCCAACAACCATCTACCCTCTATCCATTTCTTGCGATATAACTTTGCAATTCCATTTCTTGTAGCATATTATAACACCGTTTTTGGCAGTAGGTGAGAATAAAACTGAGCCCACCCATCTCCTTTTTAATTTTAACGCCTCCATTTTTGTAAGGTGAGTCTCTTGTAAAATGAACCAACTCAGGGTTATAAGAGGCAAGATGGGAGAGTATTCTTTGTCTTTTAATTGGGTTAACAAAACCTTTCACATTCCAAGAGATAACTCTGAATGTAAAACCATTAAAAATACATAAAGTATAAAATATGCAATAGTAAAAAAGTGAAATAAGAAAGGGGGAAGGAAGTAAAGTAACCAGTAGGAAAAAGAGGAATGTAAGACCAATGAAGAAGAAAAAATATTAGATACAACAAGAAGGGACGAGAGGAAGGGAAGAAAGTGTAAGAGCAAAAGAAGACAGTACATGTCAAAACGACGACTGTAATACGTACCTTAAGAGAACAAGGGAAAAGGATGAGAGGCGGCAAGGGACAACAGAAACAGCACACCCAACAAGGGGCAACACATCACACCAGGATATCAATAAAATAAACACGACCAGGAGCGAGAACAAGGATAAAGCCTAGCAAATTACGCTGAACCTGTAAAAGATAAAAAAATATATGAAGAGAACAAAATAATGACATCCGATAACATAAACTAGGCAATTACAGTCAAGAACCAGAAGAGGAAGAAAAAGAGATAAGTGTCCAGTAAGGTGATGGGACAAGAAAAAGGATGAGGCACTAACGGACAATAGAAACAGTAGATCGAACAACAAGGGGGCCAAACGCTACATCAGGACTTCTAATAAAAACTGAAAATAGGAGGTGGGAACATGAAGAAGAATAAGATAAAACCAACAATATACCTGCAAAAGAAACAAGGGATTAAGTATAATAGAATTAGAAAAAGCAATGAAGTCTAGAAAACAGGAACTAGAACAACAGCTTCAATACAATAGTACAATAAAAGAAATACGAAAGTCAAGATCGTGAGGAAGAATCAGCCGTCTTCATTGATGTAGTAGAGTGGGACTGGATAAATGTGCGAAGGTCAGCTGGATCCTCAAAGGTGGAAGTCTTGTTAAGAAACTTAACTTTAAAGAGGCAGGGATGGAACAAGCCATATCTTGCACCTAAGGAGCGAAGAGCAGGATGAAGATCCAGAAACTCCTTTTGTCATTTGTCAGTCATTGAGGAAACCTCCTGGGAGACAAAAACTTTGGTGCCATGCCAGGAGAGATTCTTTTTGGCTTTAGCAGCATTTAGTACCAACAAAATATCAGTGAATTGTAGAAATAAAATAATTATTCCACGAGGATTGGAAGGCGCAGATGCGGAGGAAAGACGATGACCCAGTCTATGAGCTTGTTGTATATTCAATTTAGTTGTAGAAGGGAGACCCAAAAACTGCGGCAAGAAAGATGTAAAGTACGTGACGGAGTCATCACCTTCATGACGCTCAGGAAGACCATAAATGCATAAATTATTGCGACGGTTCCTATTTTCCAAATCTTCAGTCGCTTTCTTCAGTTGTAAGATTTCCTTCACCAACGAGGATATTTTAGTAGATGAGGCTTGTACGTCAGTAAGATTAAGTTCCTCCACAGTGATACGGGACTCCATGGAAGACCATTTATCGTCCAACGATTGTAAGCGACAGTTTGTTTCCTCAATAAATGGTCGGAGGGCATGTAACTCCTCCCAAACCATGTCCAAGGAAACCGGAGAAGAAGACTTAGGGGAGATGGAGGATCCTGCTTAAGTCTCTTGCCGGTGGTCGAAGGTAATGGCGCTTTAGATGCCATGTTGATGGGACTTTCTGTTAGTGTGGAACAGTCCTCGTGCGACGAAAGTCCAGACAAACAGGAACATTTATTAAAAGTAGAAACGTTGGCTCCAGAAGTATCAGGATCATGCACTTCCAATGTTTTGGCGTGGTGGAGTAAGCATCTACTCCTACCCATGAAGTGTGGTAAAGAGAGCGCAGAAGAATAATGGTACCACACAGGAGAGAGGGCAAAGTACCTCAGAAGAGATATCAAAATCGCCAAAAATGAAGACCTCCCCCTGGAAAATGACAGTCTAGGGGAAAAAATGCACAAAACATGCAGAAGATGTCGAAAAATTGCAGTGAAGAGCGTCGTGTAGAGAAACATGAAGAGAAAACCGTCAGGGAGAAAAACAAAATGGCGGCCGTCAGGCAGCATAGAAAAGTCACCTGCATAAATTCACCCCTGCTCCATAGGATAGGATAGTCACTTGTATAGCGGGAACAAATGCCGAGGCGTCTTGGCGCTAGTCCATAGAGAGAAACTACTTCCACTAACATCGGGTCACATCGAAAAGGCATGTTTTTATCAATTTTCTAAAAGCTTGATGACTGTCAGTACGTTTAACAAAACCAGGGAGATCATTCCAACGGCTGGCCGCCTGGTATGAAAAAGCTCTGCCACCCCATCTAGCTTTTTTCACACGGTTAAGTTTAAGCAGGCTTTGAGTAGATGACCTGAGTGTCCGACCCGGGAGGTAAGGAGTAAAGAGCTTCTCCACTTCCTTGGCTCCCCCCCCAAACACCGCCTTATGGACTAGGCATAGCGCCTTGAACTCTATCCGCTGCTGGACAGGGAGCCAGTGCAATGCCTTGATTCCCTCAGCGACAGACTGATCCCTAGGTACATCCAACAAGAGTCTGGCTGCTGCGTTCTGCAGGACCTGCAGTCTCTTCAGCAAGGACTTGTTCAGTCCCAGTAGTAGTGCGTTACAGTAGTCCATTTTGGACAACACTATAGCCACCACCACATTCCTGCGAAGGTCAGGGTTGATAAAAGGGAAAATCTTCCGCAGTATCCTGATTAAATACGAGCAGGAGGAAGCAAGATTGCTGACATGCGCAGAGAAATTGAGCTGGTTTTCAAACACCACTCCCAAATTTCTAACCTTGCGCACAGGAGAGGGACATTCACCTGCCTCGGCCGGCCACCAGGAGCTATTCCATGCGGGCTTTCCCAGGCCAAATTCAATCATCTCCGTTTTCTCTGTATTAATTTTGAGGAAATTCTCTCGCATCCATCTAATAATTTCTGACATACAGCTATGAAACTTACTAGCCGTGTCATTTGTTTCTTGCCCAGCAGAGACTATAAGCTGCGAGTCATCAGCGTAGGAGATTATAGTGAAGCCCTGGGCCCTGATGAGCTTGGCTAGAGGGGCTACGTAGATGTTAAAGAGCGTGGGTGATAAAGAGGAGCCCTGTGGCACCCCATATGGTAGGTGGAAAGGGTCCGACTGTAGACCATCCCAGGACAGGCTATGGTCTCTACCCTTCAAAAAAGAAGCAAGTAGGGCCAATGCCATTCCCTGTACCCCAAACTCCTGGAGCCTTCGAAGCAGCACCTTATGATTGACGGTGTCGAAGGCGGCCGAGAGATCTAACATCACCAGGACTGCACGACCTCCCCAGTCTACTATAGCCCGCACCTTTTCCGTTGCGATCAACCGTGCTGACTCTGTAGAGTGCTGGGCACGAAAACCATGCTGAGAAGAGTCAAGTAGATCGTGGGCCGCCAAATGTATCGTAAGGGCACAGTTCAATTCTTTCTCCAAAATCTTGGCCCCCATAGGCAGGGCGGCAATTGGTCGATAGTTTTTTAAGACAAGGGGGTCTAATGTGGCTTTTTTTAGTAAAGGTTTAATTATAGCCCTCTTCCAGCAAGAGGGATAGCATCCGGATTGCAGTGATATGTTAATTACCTGGGACAGCTCTTCCGCTATCACCTCAACGGCCAGGTGAAAAACTGATGGAGGGCAGGGATCTAAAGGGGATCCCGAGTTTGTTGAAATGATCAACCTCCGAGTTTCCTCCGCCGTGATTGGGGCAAACTCCCTGAGTCCTGTGTTATTCCAGGAGTCTGCTTCCGGCACTAGCTCTTTCCCCTCTGTGCTGGAAAGCCTACTACTGAACTCATCGTAGATAACCTGAACCTTCTCTTGGAAATATGCCGCCAACTTTTGGCAAGTTTCTTGATCCGGACAATAGTTGTTGTCCTGCGGCGGTTTAGCCAGAGCTGTTATGGTCCTAAACAGCTCCTTAGCTGAGTTGCCGGCATCCATAATTTTGGTTGAGAAATAAGCGCTCTTGGCTGCCACTATTGCATGTTTATAGGCTGCGAGGGAGGAGTTATACTGTGATTTTCCCTCAGTACTATAATCCTTTCTCCAGGACCGCTCCGCCCTTCTGCATGTTGCCTTCAAGGTCTTAAGCTCAATGCTATACCAAGGTGCGCTTGGTTTGGTTCTCATGGATCCAAGCAGCTTCTGAGGGACTACCCTCTCTATCGCCGCTTCCAACCAATCGTTAAAGCGCTTTGACGCCACGGTAATATCATTAGTGTAGACAGGGCGTGACCCGGCCAGTATGGGGAGTAGTTTCTCCGCAGTAACCTGAGACCATGGTCGGATCATGCGTTTCCCTGCTCTATGACCCGAGGGAATGACTGATATCCCAGTCATAACAGTGAAATTCACTGCCTTATGGTCAGACCAGGGAAGTGCCATGATGTTAACCCCCTTCAAAACTATATTATTAATAAATATACCATCTAAGGTATGTCCTCCACTATGCGTGGAGCTGGCCACTACTTGGTTAAAATCCAGCGCTGCTAAGCTATCAATTAGTGTGGCAACCTCTGACTGATTCGTGAGTTCTAAATGATAATTAAAATCGCCCAAGATCATAAAAGGGTGATGATCCAGCCGGGACTCTAAAAAATGCATAAGCATAGCCGGAAAAGAGGACTTCGGGCCTGGAGGACGATAGACTAGGATTCCGTGGAAGTTGTACATATTAGCCACATAAATGGTAAAATACATAGCTTCCGCGGCAAGGTCTAGGTGGGTTTCCACACGGATTTTAAGCTGTGATGAATGTACAACAGCTATTCCCCCCCCCTTTCTTATCAAGTCTGTCCTGGGAAGAGACAACATACCCACTCGGTAGTGCAATGTTCCAATCCGGACCAGACGCTTCGTCTGTCCACGTTTCTAGTTAGAAAAACTAGATCATACATGCCACTTTCTATCAGATCATTAATTTGGTAGCTGTGCTTATGGAGTGACCGAACATTCACCAGAACACAACTAAGCGACTGAAGAGAGTGAGACCTCGTCACGGGGAGGGGCACTGCCCTGCTCTCAATCGTATACTCTCCGGCCTTCTGCCTGTTCGCGGGGGGCTGCAGTCCACCCTCCCAAACATCGTTCCAAGGCTGGACATCACATTTGGGGCATGATCTCATCCCAGAGACCCTCTGACTTAGATCCCAGTCATGGGGCCTACATGTAGAGTTATTCAGATCTAATAACTCCTCTCTGCTGAATGGGGACAAATGGCGAGGGGCAGGGGTCCTGGCGCTGGGCGTGGATCGGGCGCGGACGGGCGCAGACGGGCTTGCCTTTGGCGCGCCGCCGGCGCGCCCGCTGCGCGGCCGTCCCAGCGCCATTTTTATTTGCCAATGGTCACGCCCCCTGTCTGACGCGTCGATCCCAGGTGCAGTGCGGGCCTGCCTACAGCCGGGTCCGCTTGGGTCGACGGTCGGTGATTTAGCAGGGAGAAGTGCCCAGAGGCGCCTTCCCGGTAAGATTACGAACGTGCAACAAGCAGTGTGCAAACTGATGCCAACAGCATTAAAAACCTGTGCAAAATTGTTTATATTTGTTTAAAAACGAACAGCAGCAATAGCAATTTTAAAACCAGCAGCGTAATATATCCCAACAATTCAGTAAATTTTGTTAAAAGATAAGACAGTCCCTGAGAAATAATGCGGAGTCGACCCAAAGGCCAAGCAGAAGTCCTCTCTACAGACCACTGCGCGGCCGTCCCAGCGCCATTTTATTTGCCAATGGTCACGCCCCCTGTCTGACGCGTCGATCCCAGGTGCAGTGCGGGCCTGCCTACAGCCGGGTCCGCTTGACAACGAATTCTGGAAAGCGCCAGTATTCCGATTTAGAAATATGCCAGCATAGTTAATGTTCAAGCAGCAGAACCGTTCCGAAAATGCGCTCGAAGTCCGGCGTGATGCGGAGCACCGTCGCTAGGCAGCCATTTTAGGTCGCGGTGTGCGCAACTCCTCCAAATGTTTTCCTAATTCAATAATGGTGCATTGAACTAAGTCCTTACATCAGAGAGTTAGCAATTCAACCACTGCGGATCTAGGGACCCCCCATATTTCACATCCGGCTAGCGGTTTGCTTTCCGCCTGCTTGTAGAGATTAGTGCCCTGCCTCTCATGTTACTGTGTGGCAGTGGTGGGTGGAATGTGGTCGGAGCAGATCAGACAATACTTTTGGCTAGAGCTTTCCATTCCCCTATGCTTTCCATATGTCTCAGCTGAAACTGGTCTGTAAAAATCCCTGGTTGGTTTATTGTTTCCCTGCTCTTCACAGGCATGCAGTGTATCTGCCCTGCCTAAGCGCAGTGCCGTGAGGCCACTGGATACTGAACTAGACCCTTCCGCTCCTTCCTGTTGCACCCAGGTGCAAGCATGTACTCACATAGTACAGTCTATAAACATACTTGTATTATTCCAGATCTCTTGCACGTGAGAATTTTCTCAGGCTCTTGATGCTTGTTTAAACAACTTGTGAAAGCCTGGGCTCCAGTCAGCCGCTGCAGCCTTTGCTGAACCTACTAACACTACAGTGATACCTAAAGACACCAAGCTACAAATATATGGTGAAAGGGACATTCCGTGACCCACCTGGCGAAGCTTGGGACATGTTATTCAGAATGTAGGTGATGGGGAGGGACTGGAGGCAGCAGGAGACTGCCATGCTATAAGCTTTAGAGTTTTTAACAGTGAAAAGATTGCCTCCCAAGTTATGAAAAGGCATACAAAAATATAATAACTTACAAATTTGTAGACAAGTTACTTTGACACCCCCTCCTAAGAAGTTAAATGAAGTCATGTTGTTTATTGACTGTGGGCAGAGAGTGTAGTTGTTTTTGTGACTATTCACCCCATCCTTGTTTTTCCTCTTTTATAATTTCTTTTCTCTTCTTTCTTTCTTTCCCACCCACTTCCCCAGTGTCGTGTTTTTCTTCGCTGCCCTCTCTGGTGCGTGGCCCTTTCTACCCTCCATATCTGTGTCACCGGCTCCTGTATCCTTGTCCTCTGACGAGGTGCGGTCGTGGCAGGTCAGGTGTCTCCCATTGTGCTGGAGTCTGTTGAGTTTGCATCAGGTGTCTAAGAGGGAACTCGAGAGGAACCTTGAGATCCTCTGTAGGGTGAGATGATCCACATTTCCAGGAGCCAGATTCCGTTTCACGCATACCTTTTGGGACGCTCTTCTTATTGTTGAACTGAACTTCCATAGTGCACAATGTTTAATTTGCTCGTACAGTCCCTTTGGAAGAGGTGGGGATTCTTCTGTTGCCTTTATACTCCGAGAGCAGTCTCTATTGCCTCCGATTTAGATAGCGCATTAAAACAGAAAGCGCCTGCCTACTTGCACAGAGGCATTGTACAATGTTATCTCTGATACTGAACTGGAACCCAGCATGTTCAACACCTGTGTTCTGTCCATCTCTTCACTTTGGTTCTGAAGAATTACATTTTACCTCCTAATTGTAAGCAGAGGATCAGGAGGTCGCTCGCCATTGGTCACCTCCTGGTTCTGAATGTTGTAAGACAATAATAACTGCATGTGTGTGATGTAACACAAACAAAATGTAGTTATGTGTCTAAATATAGAAATAAGAAGCAATGCGACTGCTTTGCTAAGGACTGTGGGAAGGCAGATGTCCCATGCCTATGTTCTACTTGCACTGTCTCCAGCTCTCCCTTTCTTTCTTTAGTCTGTGTTTGCTGAAAGATCTGGATCTACTTCCTGAAAGCATGTCTTGAAATCTTGAAAACTTAATGAATGACGTAAAACAGGTGCTCTACTGTGGATTGTATAGATTCCCTTTCCAGCGTTGAATGCTTGTTTGTTCTGGACCCAACTGATAGTATCAGCACTTAGACTCATCACTTGAGGAAGGAAGAGTAAGAAATGATGAGAGAGTAAGATTTGAGGAAGGAAGAGATGAGGAGAAACAGTAAGGTTTGAGGAAGGAAGAGTAAGGAATGAGTAGAAACAGTAAGGCTTGCGGAAGGAAGAGTAAGGCTTGAGGGAAGAGTAAGGCTTGAGGGAAGAGTAAGGCTTGAGGAAGGAAGAATAAGGGATGAGGAGAAACAGTAAGGTTTGAGGAAGGAAGAGTAAGGGATGAGGAAAAACAGTAAGGTTTGAGGAAGGAAGAGTAAGGGGTGAGGAGAAACAGTAAGGCTTGCGGAAGGAAGAGTAAGGCTTGAGGGAAGAGTAAGGCTTGAGGGAAGAGTAAGGCTTGAGGAAGGAAGAGTAAGCTTGAGGACGGAAGAGTAAAAAATTTGCAGAAAGAGTAAGGTTTGAGGAAGGAAGAGTAAGGAATGAGGAGAAAGGGAAAGGAATTAGGAGAAAGAGTAAGGAATGATGAGAGAGTAAGGTTTGAGGAAGGAAGAGTAAGGGATGAGGAGAAACAGTAAGGTGTGAGGAAGGAAGAGTAAGGGATGAGGAGGAAGAGTAAGGGATGAGGAGGAAGAGTAAGGGTTGAGGAAGGAAGAGTAAGGAATGAGACAAAAGAGTAAGGCAGAGTAAAGAATGAGGAGAAAAAGTATGGCTTGAGGAAGGAAGAGTAAGGAATAAGGAGAAAGGGAAAGGAATGAGGAGAAAGAGTAAGGCAGAGTAAAGAATGGGGAGAAGAAGTATGGCTTGAGGAAGGAAGAGTAAGGAATGAGGCGGAAGAGTAAGGTTTGAGGAAGGAAGAATAAGAATGAGGAGGGAGAGTAAGGTTTGAGTAAGGAAGAGTAAGGAATGAGGAGAAACAGTAAGGTTTGAGGAAGGAAGAGTAAGGAGTGAGGAGAAAGAAAGAGTAAGGAATGAGGCGAAAGAGTAAGGCTTGAGGCGAAAGAGTAAGGCTTGAGGCGAAAGAGTAAGGCTTGAGGAAGGAAGAGTAAGGCTTGAGGAAGGAAGAGTAAGGAATGAGGAGAAGCAGGAAGGTTTGAGGAAGGAAGGATAAGGAATGAGGAGGAAGAGGAAGGCTTGATGCCTGCTGCATAAGGATGGAAAGCGAGGACGGGCTGTGTACATTTAGTCCATCTCCATCATAACTTGATTTGAGGCCGAATGGTGAAATTTGAGGGGTGAGATATGAGGAGGAGGAAATGAGGGATGTTGGTGAGGAAGGAGGGATTATGAGGGAGTAGTGAGGGACACGGAGCACACAATGAGGAATAAGGAGAGAGGAATAGTGAGAGATGGCGAGCAAGGGGGAGGAATGATCGTCCTAAAATTAATGCTGTACAACTAACCTTGCTCTCCACTACACAAAAATAAATCGGATACCTCTAAGGCTAACTTTGGAGCATAATTATAGGTCAGTACAGAACAATGGCCACCCTCTTGGTACTGGAGCTGCACGTCCAGGGCACATTGAGCCCTTGTGGTGCCTCCTTTCATTCAACACTAAATGCTATTCCAGTGACAGCACTCTTGTTCCTACCCAACCCTCCTATTTAGGTCTGACGTTAGCAAAGAACTTTTAATGTGATAAAATTATATACATAATAAACTTGCGAATAAAGGCTTTCGGCAAGCTCTCCTCATACACTGGTCTGTTTTTTGTTTGAATCTTTTTATTGAGTTTTTAAAGATTTAAGATTTCCATACATTTCAGCATAAACATAACACGTATAATTGTCCTGTGGTGGTATCATAAAGTTAGAGAAATTTCATGAACTTGTGAATCAACAAATCCAGAATATAAAACAGTAAAGTGCAATAATGAAACAAGTCTGTGCCATTCAACAGCATGGGAAACCAGCATTGGCATAGCCAATAGGTCTCACTTTTTGGACCTTATAAGTATTTAGTTATGCAGCACAATATCCTTGGTGCAACAAAATCAACTGTTGCATGCCGAAACCCTTATAAGGTCTTCTACTGTGGATTGTATAGATTCCCTTTCCAGTGATGAATGCTTGTTTGTTCTGGACCCAACTGATAGTATCAGCACTTAGACTCATCACTTGAGGAAGGAAGAGTAAGAAATGATTAGAAAGTAAGATTTGAGGAAGGAAGAGATGAGGAGAAACAGTAAGGTTTGAGGAAGGAAGAGTAAGGAATGAGTAGAAACAGCAAGGCTTGCGGAAGGAAGAGTAAGCTTGAGGACGGAAGAGTAAGCTTGAGGACGGAAGAGTAAAAAATTAGCAGAAAGAGTAAGGTTTGAGGAAGGAAGAGTAAGGAATGAGGAGAAAGGGAAAGGAATGATGAGAAAGAGTAAGGAATGATGAGAAAGAGTAAGGAATGATGAGAAAGAGTAAGGTTTGAGGAAGGAAGAGTAAGGGATGAGGAGAAACAGTAAGGTTTGAGGAAGGAAGAGTAAGGGATGAGGAGAAACAGTAAGGTTTGATGAAGGAAGAGTAAGGGATGAGGAGGAAGAGTAAGGTTTGGGGAAGGAAGAGTAAGGAATGAGGCAAAAGAGTAAGGCAGAGTATAGAATGAGGAGAAAAAGTATGGCTTGAGGAAGGAAGAGTAAGGAATGAGGAGAAAGGGAAAGGAATGAGGAGAAAGAGTAAGGCAGAGTAAAGAATGGGGAGAAAAAGTATGGCTTGAGGAAGGAAGAGTAAGGAATGAGGCGGAAGAGTAAGGTTTGAGGAAGGAAGAATAAGAATGAGGAGGGAGAGTAAGGTTTGAGTAAGGAAGAGTAAGGAATGAGGAGAAAGAGTAAGGTTTGAGAAAGGAAGAGTAAGGGATGAGGAGAAACAGTAAGGTTTGAGGAAGGAAGAGTAAGGAATGAGGAGAAAGAAAGAGTAAGGAATGAGGCGAACGAGTAAGGAATGAGGCGAAAGAGTAAGGAATGAGGCGAAAGAGTAAGGCTTGAGGAAGGAAGAGTAAGGAATGAGGAGAAGCAGGAAGGTTTGAGGAAGGAAGAATAAGGAATGAGGAGGAAGAGGAAGGCTTGATGCCTGCTGCATAAGGATGGAAAGCGAGGACGGGCTGTGTACATTTAGTCCATCTCCATCATAACTTGATTTGAGGCCGAATGGTGAAATTTGAGGGGTGAGATATGAGGAGGAGGAAATGAGGGATGTTGGTGAGGAAGGAGGGATTATGAGGGAGTAGTGAGGGACACCAGCACACAATGAGGAATAAGGAGAGAGGAATAGTGAGGGATGGCGAGCAAGGGGAGGAATGATCGTCCTAAAATTAATGCTGTACAACTAACCTTGCTCTCCACTACACAAAAATAAATCGGATACCTCTAAGGCTAACTTTGGAGCATAATTATAGGTCAGTACAGAACAATGGCCACCCTCTTGGTACTGGAGCTGCACGTCCAGGGCACATTGAGCCCTTGTGGTGCCTCCTTTCATTCAACACTAAATGCTATTCCAGTGACAGCACTCTTGTTCCTACCCAACCCTCCTATTTAGGTCTGACGTTAGCAAAGAACTTTTAATGTGATAAAATTATATACATAATAAACTTGCGAATAAAGGCTTTCGGCAAGCTCTCCTCATACACTGGTCTGTTTTTTGTTTGAATCTTTTTATTGAGTTTTTAAAGATTTAAGATTTCCATACATTTCAGCATAAACATAACACGTATAATTGTCCTGTGGTGGTATCATAAAGTTAGAGAAACTTCATGAACTTGTGAATCAACAATTACAGAATATAAAACAGTAAAGTGCAATAATGAAACAAGTCTGTGCCATTCAACAGCATGAGAAACCAGCATTGGCATAGCCAATAGGTCTCACTTTTGGGACCTTATAAGTATTTAGTTATGCAACACAATATCCTTGGTGCAACAAAATCAACTGTTGCATGCCGAAACCCTTATAAGGTCCCAAAGGCGAGACCTATTGGCTATACCAATGCTTGTTTGGTTTTGTGGGCAAAGCCTAAAAAAACTGACTCAGGGAGTGAGAAGCAATAGCATGAGGAGACACAGGAGGAAACAAGGGGGCCATATAAGTCCATTGTGTGGCAGTCATTCTGTGTCGGAGATTGAGATAACAAGGTGCTGGCCAAGACTGCGCCTTGCAACTTATGCAAGAAAATCTTCAGCCGCAGTACAGAAAATCCTGCTCCAGCACCTTAGGGATGCATAGGCATCAGAAAGCATGGCACTCAGAGTTTAATGCTGCCAAAAGATGCCGGTACGAGGGCCAGAGGGCCTCCATGTCATCTGCACCCTAGTAGGAAGCAATACTTCCTCAAGCCATTGTACCGTAATCTGTTCTCCAGAGTGAGAAGAATACTCAGATCTCTGTTTTGCCACTGTGCCTTCACTTTTTACTCAACCATAAAGTTATTAGTCTAGGTGAGCTCAGTAATCAAGCTATAAAAAATCAAGTTCTCATCAGCCAAAATTGAAGAAAAAATAATGTATCCAAAATGGAATTCGTTTTTTTTTAGATATGTTTGACCAAAGTAAACGGTAAAATCTTCAACAAAAAAACAGAAAAAGTTTCTTTTGAGAACCGCTTTTACTCGTTCAAAATTAGAAAAAAAAAGTTTTTATTGGAAAAAAAATATTACAGTCCGCTGAAAAGATCTACATCGGACATTAACCCCTTCGCCGCGGCAGGAATTCTGCCGCGGCGCTGGGGGGGTTTGGGGGCAGTTGCGGTGGCGCTGTGCTCCTGACGGAACCACTCCGTCACGAGTCACTGGTGAGCTGTGCTCATGAAGAGTGGTTCCGCCAACTGCGCTAATCGCCCGCACAGGCGGGGAATTAGCGCCGCGTGGGCGGAGCGGCCGCCAACGGCCGCAGCATGACGGAACCACTCCGTCATGAGCACAGCGCACCCGTGGCTCATGACGGAGTGGTTCCGTCATGAGCGGGGAAGGGGTTAAAGACTTGCTGTAGTGTTCCAACTCTGAGCGAGAGCAAGGGCCTATAATAAGGGATGTGATTTTTGTATTACTTTTCTCATCTGAGTGTTGTTGGTTACTAAATACACAGGAAATGTACTTACAAATGCATTAATTATCTTTCTGTATCAGTTTCTAAACAAGGTCCGATTTTAACTGTAAACAGCTCATTTATTCCACACTAAAACAATATACAAGCAGTTCTTGGCTACATATTCTTTCCCAAGTCAAAGGTTTAACTCCGTTGCAGTGAAATGTCCTTTGAAGTGAAATTTATAAGCTCTCTTAAAGAGCTTATCTTAACCATTATAAGGCAATTATGGTAACGGGCAGCTACCTAAAAATGTATTATTCTGTTTCTGAACAACCAATTTATTCATTATATATCTGATCAACTGATCATAAATATTGCCTAGGACAGCAAAGCTGGCGAAAAGAATCACATAAACAGATTTTTGTGAAATATCTGTATTTAATATTTATTCACCGAAGTCACAGATACAGCACTTGTTCACGAGAGCAACAGCACAGAAAACGCCAGATGAGAAACCACCCGACAGATCAAAAACCACTCAGGCTGACCAGGCATGGTATTAAAACTCGCCAGCATCCCTGGAACCTATAGACAAAAGCCTGGCCTTCGATGAACAAAGTGGGCCTGGGGTTGAGTTGGGAAGATAAACGATAGTCAACACTGACAAGTTAGATTTATAAATATCAGTTCTGCGTCTTATATTATGTCAATTGAAACAAAAATGGAACTCCCTGATAACCAGAGCACAGACGTGTGCGGCAGAAAGAACACAGTGTTGTTGCTGCCGCCCGATCGCTGAAAAACTACCTGACGTCATGACAAACATGATAGTAGAAATAAACACGTTCTAGGGGCTGCTGCAGCCGCACTAGCACTGCGCAGGTTTTAATGTAAAACCGTGTGTGCAGTGTGAGGTGAGTCACTGTATTGCTACAGCAGTAGCCAGTAATATGAGGAAGACCCCTGTGGCTTTGTTGATCTTTTTATATTCACTTGGTGATACGAAGCCCACATGTTCTGCTTGCATGTCCGATGTCAGGGTTTGACCGTGACTGCATTCACAGAAGAAGCTCATGCTACCCCTGCCTCCCTTAGGATACATCTGGCGTGTAAAACAGTTGTATAACCCTCTGGACACAGGCGTAGAGCTGGGAAGTGCACGTCCGGGGAAAACACACCAAAGCCCACAAATACAACACTCTGTAACACCGCTTGTCAGAGAGATCCTTGAGGATTCTGGCCGGTTGTAAATAAAATATGAACAGAGCTGCGCCCGCTCCTCTGCATTCGAGCCGCATATTGCAGTGTAAAACACACAGGTACAGCCTGGCTGTAGATTAATGTATTGCTTTGCTGAAGAAACTCTGTGTTAGGTATTCCATACTGTAGTCTTTTTTGCCATATATATCTCTTCACTCTAAACGTGTAAAAGAGGGGGGGGGTGAGGGGGGGAACACATGCCCTAGTCGTAATATGTCCGAGAAACATATTTTTCTTGTACAGTGGCCACAGGAGGGCGAAGTTGAGATTAAAACATTCACGACATGATGCTTCTAAACAGAAGGCATGCTTGCGTTCTTGAGGAGTGTGGGCTGATAGCGCTCTCTGCTGGCCTGTAAAGGTAAACCGATCGAATAGAAAAGGGAATACAAGTAAGTTCTTTAGTAAGGATGTGTGAAGTAAAAAAAAAAAAAAGCATTACCCGTGACGGAGAAAAGACAGATGGCGGCTGGCCGCGTTCATGCGCACATGCACGCAAGCTAGAGGCCAGCGGCTGGCAGCACTTTGAAAATCCCCTTATTAAAAGTCGAGCAACAGCGCATGCGCTGTTCTAGGCTCGACCTGAAAAGGAAAATAAATTGGCAGTGTTACAACACAATGACCTATAAAATGCCAGCTATGAGGTAGGGAGGGGAATTCAGGGCAGAGTGTCCAATATATCTGGTGGAAGGCAGGTGACTAGAGAGTTCGTAGCGTCTGCAAGAATCAAGCCATCCTTGGTTGATTCAGTGGTCTATAGCAGGGCGGCAAGGAAGTCAGCCAGTATAGCCTCACAACTGGCTGCAAAAGGGTATTTACAGAGGGCTCTTGTATCTTCCCTGTGGAGGGCACTGCCTTCAGCCTAAACCCAGGCTTGCCTGGAATGTTCTCAGGCACTGACCCCAGGAGGAGTAGGCGGTTTCTACTCATAGGTGATTAGGCGTTTGACTAGGAGGAGCCCTAAATCGATAAAGCGAGTAGTGGCTTTGTGTTTTTTATCCCTGTGGCGCAGCCCTAGGAGACATACCTTCCATGTATGCAGTGTGGATTGCCCTGTGGAGTTTGACAAGTGTGTGTGCACACCTAGCAAATAACTGAAGTGAAGGACAGGCCCAGGGCTTATGGATACAATTGGCATAGTGCACAGTGCAGCGAGGACTAACAGTGTCAGTGCAACAATATTAATTGTTTATCTTGTTCAGTGTTAGATAAGCTCTGTGCAGTATATAGCATTGAATAAGGCGGAAGCGGGTGCTACGTGTAATACGAGCCGGATATTCTAGTATGGCAGCCCATTCCTTGTCAGTGCAAGGGCGGTCCAGATCGGTCTCCCTGTGGCAGCGCAAAGATGTAAGCGGTATCGCCGCGAGTATACACAGAAATCACGCAAACCAACGTGTCAAATGACATCCCACCCCCACAACGTGAAGGTACTGGAGCGTGAAGTGCATTTGGGGCTCCTGGTGCATGTCTCCCCATCATGCTTCCAACGCTCCAAGGAGAGAGTTGTAGAGCAAAAAAGGGCCAGGAGGAAGATCTTCTTACTTGCTCAGGGACTCAAGGAGGATGAGAGAGCTTTTGCGATAAGATCGCCCATAATATGCAGCCTTGCGCCATTGAGCGATCTCTGTAGAAAAGGTAATCAGACTGCCCTAGGGGGAATTCCAGAGTGATATGACCAGGGCACACGGTGGAGTCACCAAAAGTGAGAAAGAGGCTCCTTCATCCATTGGTCTGTTAGTGTGTCATTCACATTTTGTTCTGTCCATCACAGCATGCACCATGGGGCACAGCGACAGTCCACTTTACTCATTGTCTTAATTCTCTGTGAGTGATGGTATTCTGTTCTTGCACTATGTGCACCTGCAAATCCAAAGTAGTCTTCTTGTATCATTTTACAACAACAACAAAAATGCATAAGCATTAGAAAAGCCAAAAGTCTGTGAACATTCACAAAGTTTAGCAAAGTCAGACTTAGACTCCAGACCTGTTGGCTTTACCAGGGATTATTTAGCGTTGTTACTGTACTTGTAATATACTTACTTTTAGGGGCTATTAGTCAACCCTCTTTGTCCAGTGGTTTGGTATTGATGCATAGACATTTTTCTTTCACCCACTACAGCATATATCATCGTACAGTGGGTCCGCCCACTTCATCCAATGGCCAATTTCATTTTGAATTACTGCTGATTTCCCTTTCACAAGGAGCACATTCACACACAAAGTTGTCCCCTTCAATACCATGGACTATTATTGCAACATGCGGTTTATAAATTATAATTTTTTCCTTTTAGCCAGTTTTATTTCTCTTTACATTGACAAGGGATCAGGAGCTTCCGCAACAATTTTGCAAATACCATGACAAAACAAATAGTACATTGACAAAGCCAAATGGCTTGGCAGCCAATACCAGACCTTTTGTCTTTGCCAATACTTGTTTCTTGTTTGGAGAAGGTATCCTGAATCCCTATTTCACTTCTTTGCCATCCAGGGCCCCTTATATATGCCCTTTATCGTACCCTCCTCCCCTCTGCCTCTTCTTGCGGTTCTTTTCGTCTTGGTATTTAAGTAAATGGGGAGATAGGTACCTGCACTCCGGATGCCCTCACACTTAACCGCAGTCTGTCCTCCATGATCCTTCTCTTATCCTTCACCCTCCCTTTCTCCTTTTCTGTTCTTTTGAACTGTTTCTTAATATCCTCTCCCTCCAAGCTTTGTTTACTTCCCTATCATTTAGGTCTCGGCTAGGCAGCGCATGCGCAGTCTCGTCGAGAGATGCTGTATACAGTATTGTGGGGGGAAGCTCCGCTCACTTTCCGTCTGTTTTTCATTGGCTTCGAACTTAAATTCTGCATTTTGATTCGTTTTCAGGTTGTTAGTCCCTCCTCCTGACGGCCATATTGTCTTTTATATCCTTCCCTAGCCCTGGACCCCCACCCTCCCATTTCCAATGCAATAGGTTTCGCGTAAACACGCGTCCTATTGCATTAAGAAATGCTTGTTTGGCGTGTGATTGGTGGATCAATTGGCACTCTTTGTCTCGCATGCGCGCTATGCCTTACATCGTACGCATGCGTGACAAAGCAGTGGCTATTCACAATTCACACAGGCACAAGTCTGACATTACGGCACAAATTGCTCTCTGTTACCTACACTCGGCTCGTTAACGTGGGCGCTCAGTAAGAGCCAGCTGCGACAACTTTTCCACCCCGGCCATTACCGACAGCTGACAGGCCAAGGAATCATTACAGAGAGCGGGAATCATGGCTGGGCCGAGCCCCGTCTGTCCGAGCTGGTGCCTCTAACGCACACCAGACTCTGTCTGGGGCTAAAGTTATTGCCATTACCCTGCCCAGCAGAGTGTTTTTCAGTCATAAATGAGTGCGTGTAATTTGATTTCCCGTGTAAGGCCTTTGTTCTGTCGGTCAGATGTGCGGCGCGTACCGTCAGCGAGGCGCAGCGCGGGCAGGATGGGCATTATTCACGCTGCCTGACTTCGGATCTTCCGGTGATTAGTATTTCCCGAGTGTGGCCGCTATTTTCTTCCAGCTTCAATATATCTTGAGCAAAAAGTGCACAGCGCTCGTTGGATTTTGTCCTTCACTTGCCTTGGCCCCATCACGGGTTGTCTTTGTCTGCTAACATTACATTTTGAAACTTTTGGGAATCGCTGGATGACGCCCTGTAGTGCTTGGCGGTTCTGTCAGCTCTCATTTAAGCGCCTGCCGACGGGCTGTCAGCGTTTTGTTGACACTGGTGAAGGTTCTGTTGCGAGAACCTGTCAATAAAACAGCCCGCCATTTTATCCTCGTTGCATGCTCACAGCAAGCAACTTTAAATGTGTATCCTGAAGATGCAAATCCGCCGTGCCTCGCGTTTCTAGCCCAGCCGTGTGTTACCAATACCTCTCGAGTAAAAGAGTCTTGCTTTAAGAATATCACGCTGTTAGCGTGAGAGCGCCTAAAAAATAACTTCACAGACACGGCACACTCATTCGCCGGCTTGAAACTACATCCCAAAATTTAAAATGTCGAATTTAAAAATGATTTTCCCATAAGGAACATTGGGCAATTCAGTTTGACCCTGCATGTATATATTTCATCATTTGTAACAGTGGGAGTGTTCAATAGTAACCGCAAACAACAGCCAGGCATGCAACACAAAGTGCGTATGTGTAGCCATTAGTCTTGTGGGCAAGTGTAGGGAACTATTCCCCTTTCTGCCTTAAACATTAAAAAGAGCCTGCGTAAGAATGTCTGAAATGCTCATGAAAGGAAACTTTGGGTGCACTAAACATCTCTGCTCTACCACGTTCGTTAAATTTAAAAGCTCTGAACTTGACCCTTATTACGTTTGTTATCGTGCGTTTGCAGCAAGCTGGGAAATTTGAACAAGTCAAACGAAGCAAGCATTGGCATAGCCAATAGGTCTCGCCTTTGGGACCTTATAAGTGTTTAGCCATGCAATAGTTAGTGTTGTTGCACCAAGGATATTGTGCTGCATAACTAAATACTTATAAGGTCCCAAAAGCGAGACCTATTGGCTATGCCAATGCTTGTTTCTAATTGTCACATATGAAAGCACCTTCAAATAAGTGAGATCAGGATATGTGTGACACTACAGTTTTGCTCCATATATAATAAGAACTTAGCCCACATATAACATGCCTCCTAGCTCACTAATGGCATTGATATCAGGGGGCGGGGCAGGATGCTTCTCAGTTCATGCTGAAAAACCTTCACTTCCAAGAAATACTTCTCAACACAGGGTTAGAATCTGCTGTGCTCTGATGAGACCCTTCCGCTTGTTAAAGAAATACAATTTCTTGCAATCTGAAGAACCCTCATTATACTCGAACATGATGTTTATAGCATAATTTACACACCTAATATTTCCAGGGCTTGGGAGCCCACCCGGGGCTGTGCTCCGGCTCTCCCTGTCCATGTGTTAGCTCGCCCACCTCCAGCAGAAAAGATGAGGGAATACACATGAGTGAAGGGTGCAGGAGGTGGGGGGGGGCGCTGTTGATAGTTCACTAGTGAGACATAAAGAAGGGAGAAGGTGGACGAATTGACAGGGTGGGAAGGGTGACGGGTGGAGGGAGAGATGAGGAGATGAAGGCGGGAGGGGAGAGGGACGGTAAATGTAGAATATGTTGTGTTTTAGCACGTGCTCTCTCAAAATATTCTTTATAGCTCCTTTTAATGGGTGTTACTACTACCCAAAGTAATGGAACCTAATGTATCGACATTGGAAGGATCAGCAACTGAGACAGTCATGCCAGACGCACATTTTGAGCTTCAGTAATTAACCAGTTGTCAAACCAAACCAGAGTACTTACCTCACTGTGCTGCCTCGACGGCTGAGAAGAAAGAATAGCTGTGGGAAAGAGGATGAGGAGAAAGGGAGGACTGAGTAAAAGTGCAGGTTGGAGATGCGCTGAGGGCAGGATAAGGGGGAGGGAGGGCCGAGACCAAGTGAAGGCTAGAGAAGCGCTGAGGGCAGGATTGTGGGGGGGGGGGGCTGAGGCAAAGTCAAGGTTGGAGAAGTGATGAGGGCAGGAGGATGAGGGGTGAGGGAGGGCTGAGGCCAAGTGAAGGTTGGAGAAGCACTGAGGGAAGGCGGTGGATGGAGGCTGGGGTGGGCTGAGGCAAAGTGAAGGCTGGAGAAGCACTGAGGGCAAGATGAGGGGAGAGAGGGCTGAAGGTTGGAGAAGCCCTTAGGGCTGATGCAAAGTGAAGACTGGAGAAGCACTGAGGGCAGGAGGATTGGGGGGTGGGGCTGAGGAAAAGTGGAGGTAGAAGAAGCGCAGAGAGCAGGAGGAAGAGGGGGAGGACTGAGGAAAAGTGGAGGTTGGAGAAGCGCCGAGAGCAGGAGGAGGGGGAGGACCGAGGCAAAGTGAAGGGTGATGAAACGCTGATGGCAGGAGGAGGAGAGGGAAGGAGGGCTGAGGTAGAGTGAATGCTCGAAGTGCTGAGAGCAGTAGGATGAGGGGGAGGGAGGGAGGGCTGAGGCAAAATGAAGGCTGGAGAAGTGCTGAGGGAAGGAGGATGAGGGGGGACTGAGGCAAAGTGAAGGCTGGAGAAGCACTGAGGGAAGGAGGAAGAAGGGGAAAGTGGAGTGAGGCAAGAGAGAAGACTGGAGAAGCTGTGATGGCCGGAGGGGAAGAGGGGAAGAGGAGAGAAGGCTGAGGGAAAGTGAAGGCTGGAGAAGCACTAAGAGCAGTAGGATGAGGTGGAGGGAGGGCTGGGGACAAGTGAAGAATGGGGAAGCACTGACGGAAGGCGGAGGAGGAGGGGGAGGTGGGCTGAGGCAAAGTGAAGGCTGGAGAAGCGCTGAGGGCAAGAGGATGAGGGGAAAGTGGGGTGAGGCAGAGAGAAGACTGGAGAAGCTGTGTGGGCCGGAGGGGAAGAGGAGAGAGGGCTGAGGCAAAGTGAAGGCTGGAGAAGCACTGAGGACAGGAGGATGAGGGGGGAGGGAGGGCTGAGTAAAAGGGGAGGCTGGAGAAGCGCTAAGAGCAGGAGGATGAGGGGAGGGACTGAGGCAAAGTGAAGGCTGGTGAAGCACTGAGTGCAGGAAGATGGGGGGTGGGCCGAGGAAAAGTGAAGGCTGGGGAAGCGCTGAGGGCAGGAGGATGAGGGGAGAGGGGAGTCAGGCAGAGTGAAACTGGAGAAGCGCTGCGGGCCAAAGGGGAAGAGGAGGGAGGGCTGAGGCAAAGTGAATGCTGGAAAAGCACTGAGGGCAGTAGAAGGAGATGGCAGGGAGGTTTGTGGAGAGAATAAAGTGATTCTATAAATGTAGTTCAGGTAGAGGCGGAAGACGAGGAGATGTGCGGTTAAGAGAGGAAGATGAGTGAGAAGGTAACCCGGACTGGTGGAGGAAGACAGAGAAAGGAAGTGATATGTTCTGTAGTTTGAGGACAAGAAAAACAAGGGAAGGACTGTTTGCCGATTAAATGCATTCAAGCAAATTTGTGACGCGGCGGAGCGTGGCGAGCGCGCTTGGCGGGGGAGCGGACCCTTTGAAGTACGATGCCAAACGGATTGCATGACGGCACGATGCACGTGATTGTGCGCGTGCTCGCCATGCAGTCCGCTTTTGGGAGCACTTTTGGGAGCCCCTTACTAGAGTCTCGCATAGCGATTGCTATCGCAATAGTTAGGCGAGACCTAAAAACACTGATTCGCTGCACGTTCTCTACTGCCATCTTGTGGATAGGTTCTTCTTGAAATGCAGTGACATATACATCATGCATCTTTATTAATTGCATAGGATTCAGACACATTACATCAACCACGTCATATTCAGTAGCCAATTTCTTTTTAATTTCCACATATTCGCCCCCCCTCCCCCGACGTCCTCTATCCCCCACAGAATCCTTTCAGCTGAAACCCCTGAAAGGACCTCAGAGTAAAGGAAACCTACGGCCCCAGGCAACAGACACCACCTACCGCTCTGGTTGCCTGCTTGCTTTATCAGTCATGGGGAAAGGTGAGAGGAGGCCATGGCCCAGATCACAGTCCTGCAGTAGGGTCTGTTCCCAATATAGCTCGCGCAGACAAGCAGCCAGCAGGGAGGCCCGCGCCCACCATTCTGTTCAACCTCGTGCCCTACGTACAGTCATTAAATAATGCGAGGAAACGTCAGCGGCAGAGCAGCAACAACAACTGGGAGGAAGTGAACGAATGTTCAGCGAGGTTTATTGCCATTTCTAATGTGAACTTGCGTGTGTTTGGTTAATTCCTGCACTGCTTCTTTGAAGCTCACCCCCACCCCCAATATTAACGACCAAGCTACCTACACCCCTGAGCTAGTCTATATCACGTAATTGTATTACTATAGTGCTTACTATCCCAGACGAGGCGTCGAAGAGCTACTCTGGAACCCAAAAGGATTAGGGGTGGATTAGTATATGGAAATATAAATTAATTATACCATTTCCCGCTGAAGGGCAATATTTCTCTCCATGTGTTCCCATACCTGGCGTGTCACGCATTTTGGTGCTTATTTTCACCATGGTAAAGAACAGTAGATGTTTCAGCACTCAGGCTAATGTGCTGCATAGCTAAATACATATAAGGTCCCAAAGGTGAGACCGATTGCATGGCAAATGCTTGTTCTTACTTTGTCTGGTGCTATCACCTGTCTGCGTTGTGTAAGAAATAGAAAACAGGCTTCTGCAAGACTAGTTCGTTTTTCACCCTCCCAAAGGACAGTTTCTCTCTCTTTTTAGGTGGAGCCTAGGCAGCGCGCATGCACTGTCTTGGAGACATGCTGTATTGACAATGTGAGCTTTAATTCCGCCCCTCGCTGCTGATTGTTTAAGGAGAGCGTCACTCACAAAAGCTTCCTTTCATGTGGTTTCTTTGCGTTATATGTCCCGCCTTCTCAGGTCTTGCTTCTCCCTTAGAGTATTGGCCTAATACGGTATCCTTTAGCTTTACTGTATTTCCCTTTCAGTTTGCGCACTCTTTTTATTGTTAGAGTGCCCGTGTTTTCAGAAGGTTCCACCACCCCTCCCAGGTCACTGCTTGGCTTTATCAATGGTTAGGTGTTTAATATAAATAATCTACAACAATACTTTTGTAGTAAATAATATTGAAATTGTTTAACTTCTGCAATTGGGACTGTGAATTAAACTTCGAGACCCGTGAAAGGGGTAGTGGTCTTCAAAGTGTCTCAATCACTCCTGTCATGTTCTTTCTGCTTGACATGTACCCCCTTTTTCTCTCCACATCTCTCCCATCTGCATATTTAACACCTCATTTCTTTCCTCTTCAGCGCCTTCTATTAGCTCTCTCCTGAATGCACTTCCGCGCATCCCCTTCACTTCACCTCCCAAACAGACAACGCCCCCACTCACCTGTACACAAGGCAGTTTATTTTACCTTCGCCTTGTCAATATTTTGACAACTTTGTACCTTCTTCACACATCTGTACAGAATCTCAATTACAGCTGGAATACGTGACCATTGCTCTGTAACCTCTGCAGAGAGACCAAGGATTGGTTGACCATGTACATGAGGAGCTTTTTGTCATTCATAGACATCCGTTGTCCTTACCACTAGATTTACACAGACATAGTTTTACTGACAAAAACGATGCAGCGCGCCAAGGATAATGTGTGGAATTGGGTACCAGCCAGTGACATATCCAATGTACCATAGGGCTGAGTGCAAGGAAGGAAATGGATCACTAACCCCTGCTTGATCCGTGAAATACAGCAATGATCTGGTTTCAATGGACCCCAGGCCTCTCCTGCGGCACCTACAGAAGCCAGACCCCTGGCTCCAGAGAATATTTAGCTTTCGGGCATCACCCCGTAAAGTATCCCATTTAATTCTTCCATGACACTTCAGAATAACAAAATAGCTGCTTCGTTTGTCCTTTCTATTTACAAAATTGATATATTTGTACAGTTCATTCACAAGTATTTTTATGTTTGCAAACTTTCAAAAATGCTCTCACCCTACAATCAGGGAAAGAAAAGTAAACATCAGTCTCCATGTTAAAAGAATGAGCAGCAATGTGTCCGAAGGTATCGCCCGACCTTCAACCTCCGTGGCAGAGAAAACACAGCATTTAAAGGCATCTATTTGCGCTTTCATCGTAACTCCAGTGCGGTTATTTTAACAGCTAGAAACAAATGTAAAACACAAATCTGCCTGACGGGAACAGATTATGCTCACTGGGCGTCAGCACTGCCATCGCTGAAAGCGGCGAGTCTCACTTAACTTTTTCTTTCCCCCTTTGAAGCAGGCAGAGTCCACTGGGATCAGAGTAATCCTTGGGTGACGTCTGTGCATGCGTGTTGAGTGGAGCGGATGACGGTGTGGTCACTAGAGGGACTGAGCGCTGCCAGGTCCCGAGCATGTGCGGTCTGCACCATGGCAGAGGCTTCCTCCAATCTCACCTGGACTCCGGGGAGGGCGCTCAGGCCATCGCCCCACCGCCTCCTCGCCCATCATGGGCTCAATGTCGCAGCTCCGCAGGGGGCGAATGAATCCGGTGAAAGACCCTGTCAGACCCGAGTGGCAGGCAGGCTAAGGGGTTAAAAGGGCCCACCTGGTGCCCGGCGTCCTCAGGGACGCTGTATGAATGGGGGGCCAAACTGCATACATCTAATTGCTGCTGCCTGGGTCCCGGATGGCGCTGGATGCAGGAATACCGTCCTGGGCCCCCTGCCTGGCCCTCGAGGGACATCTGATACTGACGGGCTCCTTTTCCGCGATCCTCACTGCTCTATGGCAAAGAAGGAAGGGACAGCCATTGCAAACTGCATATCTAAAGGACTTCCATTCCTTCCCACCACACAGCTAGGGGATGGTGACTTCACACTGTTGCTGATGGCAAGGTGATTGCCTCTGCTAGTTTGAAATGCTGATCATGTGAGCATACACTGCAGAGTAGAAATGCTGATCACGTGAGCATACACTGCAGAGTAGAAATGCTGATCACGTGAGCATACACTGCAGAGTACAAATGCTGATCACGTGAGCATACACTGCAGAGTACAAATGCTAATCATGTGAGCATACACTGCAGAGTACAAATGCTAATCATGTGAGCATACACTGCAGAGTAGAAATGCTAATCATGTGAGCATACACTGCAGAGTACATATGCTGATCACGTGAGCATACACTGCAGAGTACATATGCTAATCATGTGAGCATACACTGCAGAGTAGAAATGCTTATCATGTGAGCATACACTGCAGAGTAGAAATGCTAATCATGTGAGCATACACTGCAGAGTAGAAATGCTAATCATGTGAGCACACACTGCAGAGTAGAAATGCTAATCATGTGTGAGCATACACTGCAGAGTAGAAATGCTGATCACGTGAGCATACACTGCAGAGTAGAAATGCTAATCACGTGAGCATACACTGCAGAGTACAAATGCTGATCACGTGAGCATACACTGCAGAGTACAAATGCTGATCACGTGAGCATACACTGCAGAGTACAAATGCTGATCACGTGAGCATACACTGCAGAGTACAAATGCTGATCACGTGAGCATACACTGCAGAGTACAAATGCTGATCACGTGAGCATACACTGCAGAGTACAAATGCTGATCACGTGAGCATACACTGCAGAGTACAAATGCTGTGCATGCTTTCATGATGACCATTTCTTTGGGATCATTGGGAAATCCCAAAATACTGCAGTGAGTACCGGTACTCTCCCTGGGCACCGAGAAGTTCTGGTACTCAGAAGGGGGGGGGGGGGGGGGGGAGAGAGAGTGCCAGTACTCCGTACCAGTGAGTACCGGCCCATTTAAAGCACTGCACTGCCTGAGCCCAATAACTCCGAAAAGCAGCCCCCCTTTGGGGGCGGTCTGAAGGTCTGGGGGAGGATACAAATAAAAGGGCATCGGAAGAGCGAGGGCATCTTTACATGACGTCTGGTGCGCGCAGGAGCGTGCAAATGTTGTGCGTGTTTGTAAATGCAGGGTGCCACGCATTATTAACCGGTTGCACCATGGAGCGGGGGGGGGGGGGGGGCGGGCGGGCGGCCCTTCCCGCCACTTCCCGCCACTGACAGCTTTATTTGTACACTTCAATATGTACTGGTAGAGGGGGAAGGGTGGTGCTTTCCGCCCCTTTCCCATGGACATCATTTAGAGGTCTTCAGGAGTCACAAGTGCCACCCCTGGCATGCCCCTGCGACCCCTGGCTCTGCCTTTGCGACCCCTGGCCTCAGAGGTGGCAAATTAAGTGTCAGGAAGACAGGGGAAATTGTCTCTATGGATGCTGTTTGGGGCTCCAGTTTCCTTGTTTTCTGGAATTTTTTATTACATTAATCGTGAATAATATATTATTGAGGATTAGAGTAATAAAAAATAAGAGTTCAGTTGGCTGGAATGACTTTCCCTGGCAGCTGAGAAGTAAAACATGCTTTTAAATGTATGTTGTGTGCATGCTTGTGGGTGAGAGTGTGTTTATGTTAGAGAGTGCGTGAATGTGTGTGTGTGTGTATGTGTTAGCGTGTGTGACATAATACATGCCCACTGCTTGCACTCCCCGAACCTGATCCCCACTCTGCTAATATGCATATTGATGACGTATTAATGTCCCCTGTGAGCAGCCTTTGTGATTTTCAATAGCAGCAACAGAGTGTGAATTCTGTGTTTACCTCAAGATTGACGCCAAAACGCTAATTACCCTGTCCGCGACACGAGCGACACCTGCTGGTGAAAATCAGAAATGCCCCTTTAAATACTCCTTAGATACCAGTTATGCAGCAGAAAATACAATGCAATGGCTCTTAGCGCTATAATACAGACATTGCCACAGTAAGTGTATAATCAATGGAAGTCTCACTATTCATCACGAAGTCCTAATCAATACGCCCGCATACCATGGGAGAACTCAATTAACACATGGTATTATTCTTGCGAGGCATAGACCTAAAAACTATCATATTCATCCACAGCAAACCCCCTGATGAAGGCACAATGCCGAAATGCAGTGGGATTGAGAGAAACAAGCATGATCTAACATTGGATATGAAGTAACAGTAACAACCATTGCGACCACTGAGCATTGTGGGATATGAAGTTTGTCAATAATATTGTGACGAGATAACAATATTAAACAGATCAAATATAACGGACTACGCATGTTTCATTAAAGCGAGCACAAGCCTATCAAATCCTGTCACTAGGATCCATCCAGTGCCTGGGGGACACTCCCCATTGATTTGGGGGTGCAACCTGACACATTGCCACAGTAAGCTCACTGAGTACATAAAATGATACACAAGTGACACTATCCTTTCTGACTGCACATCCTGATTTTTTTTTTTTTGAAATATTTTTATTAAATTTGCAAACACAAAAGAAAATAAACACCACTCATCAATCTCCAGGCGTAGCAGGAGGTTACTCCAAACGGAATTCTGCAGTATAGTTACAAGTGAGACATAAAGACATTACATACGTAGCATATCGTCGTTCCCATCTCAAACCCCTGCATTCGAAAGGCGCACTACTCTTGGTCACTGAGTTCCTCATCTGATGCGGCTGGTGGGGGCTCACATATATTCCCTCTGTATACATTCCACCCATTCCACACCTGGGACCATTTCCGGGGGCACCCTCTATGTATATATACAGATTTTTCAACCACCATTACTTGATCCATGTCACGTATCCACTGCGCCAGGGTAGGCGCCTGCCCCGAACCCCATCGCTGGGCTATATTGCGTTTTGCCAGCATGAGCCCTAACGTCACCCAGAGCTGCGTCATTCTATTATGATCAGTTTGTTCCCACATGTTAAGGAGACATCGCCGAGGCTCCGGTGGTGTTAGGATTCTAGTCACTTGGGAGAGCGTATGCATCACCTCCTTCCAGTAGATCGTGATGGCTGGGCATTCCCATATGGTGTGAAAGAAAGATCCCTCGTGGCCACAGTTCCTGAGACATTGCGGGGACTCCGCCCGCTGTAGTTTAAATAGGAGTGTACGGGTGTAGTATGTGCGGTGCAAAATTTTAAGTTGGACTAGTCTGAACTTGGACGATATGCCCACCTCCCTGGGGGACGACAGCGCGGACTGCCACTCCGTCTCATCTAAGTCCCCAAGTTCTGCCTCCCATTTACTCTTGAGGATCAGGAAAGGATCAAGGCGAGTATTTATTATTTTCCGGTATGTGAGGGACGTCGCTCTTTGAATAAGGTGTTCTGTCAGGAGCCGATCTTCCAGGGGCGATGACTCCGGGAGCCGCGTCCCCGGTGGAATCGCCGCCCGGAGAGCGTGGTGGATTTGTAAGTAGCGGAAGCATTCAGTATCGGCCAAGTCGTACTCCGCCTGCAATTTGGGGAAAGGGACCACCTCTCCCCGTTTCCAGAGGTCCCCGACCCTGGAGATACCGATTAGATCCCATTGGTGGAATCCCTTGGTGGTGCGGAGTACCCCGAGCCGCTTCGCGTCCCAGAGAGGCGTAGCCTGGTTAATCCTTCCTGCCCAGCCCATTGCGCGCTGTGCCGCGAACCATATCCGGAGGGTGTGTGCTGCGGGCCCCGCCGGAGGGTGACCTTTTTTGGGGTTGTATAGGGCTCCCAACACCCCCTCCCCCCCCAGCAGCTGCCTATCCATGCGGTAAGCAGGGTCATCTCCAGGCGCATGGAGCCATTGGTTTATAATCATAAGTTGCGACGCCCAGTAATAGATTTTGATATCTGGGAGGGCTATACCGCCGTCGTACCAGCCACTGGTGAGCTTGTGTAGAGCTATCCGTGGTGCCTTGTCCTCCCATAGGAGGCTGGTGACCTCTGCGTTGATAGCCGTGAAATAGGAGGGTGCAACCGGGAAGGGGGTATTTTGTAGCATGTATAGGAATCTAGGGAGGGCCAGCATTTTGAAGAGTGAAGCACTTCCCGGCAATGTCAGGGGCAAGGAGCGCCAGTGTTTGACGTCTGCACGGAGCCTTTGCAGGGGCTTCATTAGATTTTCAGCCATAAATTTGTCGCGATCCGCCGTCACATAAATGCCAAGATATTTGAAGCCATCAGCGGCCACTCGGATATTACAACTCCTCGGAAGGCGAGGTGGGGAGCCCTGGAGCATGTAAAGGATGGATTTCTCCCAGTTGATCTCATAGCCTGACCTCCTCCCGTACGATGCACATATGTCAAGGAGACAGGTAATGGAGCGTGCCGGCGAGGCAAGGTACAGGAGGACATCGTCAGCATAGAGGGAGATACGATCCTCCCACCCCAACGTCCATTTGAGGCCCCGTATCACAGGGTCCTGTCGAACCCATGCCGCCAAAGGCTCTAGAGCCAGCGCAAAAAGGAGCGGAGAAAGGGGGCATCCCTGTCTCGTCCCCCGGCCCAAAGGGAAGGCGTCCGAGACGTGGCCGTTCACTACTACCTGTGCAAGTGGCTGGGTGTAAAGAAGCTGAATCCAAGCGCAAATCTTGGGGCCCAGTCCCATGTGACAAAGAACGGCAAACAGGAAAGGCCATTCTACCCTATCGAACGCCATCCGCGCATCTAACGACAGGATGGCCGCGTCCTCCTCTATCGAGGAGCGGCACGCAACAATTCCATGTAGACGTCGTATGTTTAGGGCAGTGTTTCGGTGGGGCATAAATCCCGACTGGTCCGGGTGTATTAGGGTAGAGAGGTATGGCTGTAGTCATGTCGCCAGTACCTTGGCTAGGATCTTCGCCTCCGCGTTCAGTAATGAGATCGGGCGGTAAGATGAACATTCGTGCGTCGGTTTGTTAGGTTTCGGGATCGCCACTATCGTGGCCATCCTCTGATCGTGGGGGAGGATCCCGGTCGATAGACCGTCCCTATACATGGCTAACAGGTGCGGGACCACTAGTGAGGAGTTTTGTTTATAGTATTCAATCGGGATTCCATTAGGCCCCATCGCCTTCCCGGTGCGGAGGGCCAGAATCGCCAGTGTAAGCTCCTCAGCCGTCAGGTCCGCCTCCAGGGCCGCTACGCCCGAAGGGGGCAGTCGCGGCATTATGATGTCTCGAAGGAAGAGCTCGTTATCAGCAACGGTAGAGGAGGCCTCCGGAGTGTATATCGTTTTGTAGTGGGCCGCGAAAGCCCCCGCTATTTGCCTAGGCTCCGAGGTAAATTCCCCGGTTCCGAGCTGAATCCGAGCCACCCACCGCGCCGCGCGTTCCCCTCTTTCCAGCCATGCCAGGAGTTTGCCTGCTTTGTCCCCTAGTTCGTAGATCGTATTTTGAGTTGCCACCTGTTTAGCGCGTGCTGCCTCCCAAAGATGGGACCTGTATTCCTGCTGTGCCATGCGTACTTTATGTGCCGAGTCCTCGTCAGCCTGCGTGGCATGAAGCGCTTCCGCCGCACTCACCCCTTGCTCGAGCTCCAGCACAGCGAGTCGCTGGGTTTTCTTGTGCGCCGTAATGACGAAGACGGCCTGCCCCCGTAAGACTGTTTTAAAGGCCTCCCAGAGGGTTGCTGGGCTCCCGACAGAGTCAGTGTTTTCAGTGAAATAGTGTTTGGTCGCCGTTTTAAGGGTCTTACTGATTTTAGGGATTTTGAGATACCCGGGGTGAATCGGGAATACAGTGCGGTTACAGAGGTCTACGGTCGCAAACGAAATGACCACTGGTGAGTGGTCCGAAATGCCCCTAGGGAGGTGTGATACTTCGGTCATCCCTTTGAACCCAGCGGGTGATGTGAAGATATAGTCTATGCGGGAAAGAGTGTTGTGTGCCCCGGACAAAAAGGTGTACTGTCTCTCCTCTTGCCTATATGCCCTCCATGTGTCTATGAGGCCCAGCGCCCCAGTAAATTCTCGAAGAATGGAGGTGTCCACGCCATGCGCCCTGCATGATGACCTATCAAGCGAAGGGTCCATAGTCGCGTTAAAGTCCCCGCCCATGATAAGCTCGCCTTGTGGCAGCGCCAACAGGAATTCACCCAATGCCCTGAAGGAGGTCTGGTGCAGTGTCGGGGGGATGTAGACGGTCACCAAGTTGTACACTTTCCCCTCCCATTGGCAGGTCAGTGCCGCAAAGCGACCATGCTCCTCTCGACGAGAGTCAAGAAGAATCAGGGGGGAGCGTTTGTTGATCAGTATGCCCACCCCTCTGGACCCGGTCGTGAACTCCGAATGTATCACCATCTTGAACCCCCATCTATCCAGGGCTTTGGTGGTAGTGCCCACTAAATGTGTTTCTTGCAAGAGTGCCACCGCAGGCCCTCTGCGCTTGAGATACTGCAGCACTAACCCCCGTTTGATCTTGTCCCCCAACCCATTAACGTTCCAGGACAGAATACTGAAAGAAGGACAGCGCTGCTGTGTATGGACATCTAGTATTTTAGCATTAGACGCTGGAGTCATAATGGGTGTCGCCGCAGTCATGAATGGATGTGGGAAATGCGTACAAGCGTGTGTCGCCCTTGTGTGCCTGCACATGCCTAGCAAGCCTAATAGACCAATGAGTAGTTGATGAACCTAAAAGAAAACAGAAACCAACATTCCAAGAAATCCCCATTCCCCCCACCCCCCTCCCTGCCTCCCTGCCCAGCGGATTTAGAACTACCCGCCACCCCAACTCAGCAGAGTGCTTAGTTCCCATTAACTTGTTACTTGCGTGTGGGGGGAAGCCGCTCATAGTTCCGAGCCGTCGCAGTTCTCCCCAACCTCAAAGACCGTCTTGCAACCATGATCACTGTGCATCGTCTCGATTGGTCCTGCCACCCTTATCAATCGGGCGCCGAATCTGTGAGGTAGGGACGCCATGTCCATGGCTTCGTCGCTTAGTCAGGACATACCTTGTACTAGGCTCCCCACCTTCCATCATTGTCGGTCTTAATGTAGCTTCTCGCCCTATTTCTCCCCAGCATGCGCACTTGCAGGATGTGACTCCTTCCGCTCTTTTCCGGATAACTTGGGGTCTTCCTCCTCATCCTGATCCTGTCGTTGCCGCCTCCGTTGTCGCTCGTTACCCTCCACTCGTCGCCAACCCTCAAGCCAGACATAGGCCTCCTCCGGCGTTTGGAAAAACCACGTCTTCCCATCTGCCACCACCCTCAGTCTCGCCGGGAACAGCATTGAGTACGGAAGCCCCTTGCCGCGAAGTTCCTTCTTCACCTCCATGAAGCTTCTTCGACGCTGGGCAACCGCCGCCGTGTAGTCCGGAAAGAAGGAGATCTGGGAATTTTGGATGCGTACCGGCGGCGCCACCCTTGCTGTTTGTAGGATGGTGTCTCGATCCCGAAAGTTGAAGATGCGGGCAATTATGGGTCGAGGGGGGGCCCCAGGTTTGGGTTTGCCCCCCGGTACTCTATGCGCCCTTTCCACGGAGAAGTGAGCGGAGAGCCCCCGAGGCTGGAGCTTTGACTGTATGAGCTCCTCTACTTAGAGGTCCATGGCGGGACTCCCTTCGCTCTCAGGGACCCCCGTAATGCGGACGTTATTTCGCCTGGAGCGCCCCTCCTGATCCTCCAACTTTGCCGCCATAAGTCTATTTTCAGTTTCCAACCGGCCAACTCTTTGCAGCAACGAGGCGGTATCTTTAGTGAGGGTTTTCGCCACCTGCTCCACTTCTGTCACTCTGGCGGTCATTTTTGAAAAATCAGCCCGGAGTAGGGATACTTCGGTGGAGATCGAACCCACCGTGGATTGTACATTGTTAAGAGCTGCCATGATGTCCTCCAGCGTAACCTTGGCTGTTCCCCCGGAGTCTGGGGTCCCCTCCGACAGTTCCTTACGCTCCGACGGGCCATGCGAGTCTTTGGCAAATGCATATTTGTCAAGTTTTGCCTGTGCAGTCGTGCGCTGGCCCCTGCCCCCATCTTCTCCAGATCCGTTCAGATCTGCCAGGTAATCCCCGTCGCCTGCCGCTGGAGCCGATGCCCAGCGCGGCCTCTCGGTTTTCCCTGTTCGCTGTGCAATAACTGGTTGGTGGGTTTTGAGGCCTTCGCTGCCGCTCACCCGCCGCTAGAAGCAGATCTTTTCTTTCTTGGAGTTCGAGTCTCCCCTTGCCGGAGATCCTGAGTGTCACAGCACCGTCGGAGTTTCACGCCTGCCGAAGCTCGTCGTCTCTGCTCTCCCGGATCCTTCCCACGTTGGTCGGACTGGTGGAGGCCCTTCACCGAATGTCGCTTTAATCTCAGCCCTGCCTGAGCGCCGCCGTGAACCCCTATTTACGGTTCTTAGTAGGTCCTAGGGGCTTTCCGGAAGGACCTGACCTCCCTCTTTACTTTCGCAGTCCGGGCCAAGCTGTTTATGCGCCCTCTCTCTACCTCCTGGCGCAGGGCCCCTGGCGTCCTGGCCGGCCCTTCGGTTTTTGCTCCGGGGCACACTGCTCGCCTATGCCAGGGCGATCGTTCCGGTATCTTCACCACTCCACCGCTGAAGCGCCCCCTTTAGGCGTCCCTTGCCTTCCCCCGCCAGGCCTCACCTGCAATAACCGGATCTTGAACCAAGGACAGACCCCGGCTGCAGGTACTGGGCAGGGCCGCACTGTCTCGTGCTCCCTCCGCTGCTCCCCCGGTCCCGGTGGGACTCAGATCATAGGGGCCACAGAGGGGACCGAGTCTCGATCTCCCCTCGCCCCCTCAGGGCTCAGTTCTGTGTGCGCTCCCTCCTTGGGACCTGGCATTCGGCCGCGCGTAACTCAGCCGGCTCCTTGTGGTCGCGTGGCCGGGCACCCATGCACCGGTGCCGCTGTGGGCGTTTCTGGTGTGGGCCCCACCGGGGTGCAGGCTGTGGACACCCCCGGCGTCTCCCTCCTCCGCCGCCGCTCTTCCACGTTTTTCACCGTGCCGGCCGCCTCACGTCCCCCGCCGGTCCTCACCGCGAGGGTCCGGGTCTCCAGCAAAGCCAGGCCCCGGCTTCAGGCGCTGAACAGGGCCGCGTCTTCCCGCACACCCCTCGTCGCTTTCCGGGTCGTATTTCGGACCTACGGGTGGACCGGACGATGCCTCACGCCTTCCGCTGCCGATAGCTGTCTTTGGGGCCGGATTTGTGTACGGATGAAGTGCCGGATATTCAGGGGAAACTCCGCCGCTCTTGGAGCTCCTCTAGTTCGCGGCCATCGCTGCTGGCTGCAGGCCACGCCCCCCCGCACATCCTGATTTTTGGGAGCAGTGTGAGCACTTTGTTTTCCTGCTGTGTGTGACTTGGCAGAGCAGGATGTACAACTGCACCAGTTCTCAGCATAATTTGCAGTCCCTTCTTCACGCGAATATGTTTTTTTAATTAAAATGTATTCTGACGTATACTTCTTCCCGTAGGTTACTCCGCCTTATTATATATCTCCCAGGCTCTAGCCTGAAGCCAAGAAACATTTTTTAGAAATATATCTACCGCTTCGCCAGGTGGTGCCATGCAACTCTAGTCGTGGTCCAGTTTACCCAGGATCAGGTGACATAGGCCCATGTAAGGTGCCGTCTGGCGGGCCAGGGCCGGTTGCAGCTTTTTCACGCCTTGCCAACGCCTATTTGGAACTCTTCTGCAGTATTTACTGAAATTCCTCTGGAATGCTTCAACAGCGATGAGGTCAAACATCAACTCAGAAGTTTTTGGGGTTGAAACCCAAAAGATTCAGTTGAAGCCAGATGTTTCTGCCGGATCCCCATGGCATCTGTATGTGGTGTCTGTGGCCGGACCATGATCCTTTGCCCTGTATCTCCTACACCCTCATGCATCTGAAGGTCATTAGAGAGCAGAAGACCAAAAACCTCTTGAGCTGTGGCCTTCATTAGGAAGAAGCCCTCTTCTTCCTTGAGGCAACGGTTCAGTTACCTGGGACCATTCTGAGACTTGGCAGAGCCGTTACCCAAGGCCAGTCTCTCCCTCATTCACTTTAGTCCTGATCCTGGTTTTTGTAGAAGCTCAGATTCCAGCCTTTTCCTTGTTGGTGCCTTTTTGCCGACCCTGCTGGACATCTTCAGGATTGTCCCTCCTTCTTGTGAGTCAGTCTTTAAGGGGAGCCAGATCCTATGGGCTTGGTGATATCATGGTTCAGGCCTTGACTCCCCCTGACCCCACCCCACCACAGGCTCTGGTCACTTTGCCAATTCCAAGGAAGCCATTGCACGTGGCAGCACCTGTTGGGTTATCCTTAACACCTCAGATCTCAAAGACTGCAGAAATAATTTTTGTAGTTAGAGAAGAGGTCAAATCTTCCTCAAAGGGCCAGCTTCTTGCTGAGCGATCTCCCCAGAGCTGAGAGATTTGCCCAAATGTAGGAAATCTTCACCTCAGACTTGGGTGCTTTGGACATGCCTAACTCCGATGAAGTCTATTCTATTCACTTTAGTAGTTCATAGAAGATACTTGATTGTGCAGTGCCGGCTGTGGAAGTCCAACATCCTGATGAAAATCTTGCAGCTGGCTTGTGCGGCCCTGGGATCCTCTTTGGCTTTCAACGAGGCACTGCTGCAACTGGGACTTGATGCCTTGAAGACACTTTTTGGGCTGGGCAGTTCAACAGTTTGCTCAGCACCACAGGCCTACCCTTACTGATTCATTTTCTCTGGAGATCTTGATGGTTCATGTACCATCTGCAAAGCCCAACCCAAATGCTTTCCCCACTGCCCTTCTAGACTGCATGTCCAAACACTTGACTTCACGGGCTGACAGGTTTTTGCATCGGGCAGCTTAGCCCTGCTGTCTACCAGCACCATGTACCCACTCGGAGACCATGTGGATGCCTTTTTGCAACTGGCTTAGATTGGCTGTAATAAACCCATTAAAGAAAAACATTCCTTGGATCTTATGCTTGCCAGCCAGTACACCTTTAAACAAATCTTTAAGTGAGGCCAGGATTTGGCTGACATGATGGCGCTATCAATGGCTATGGTGATAACTGTCTGCAGGCATGCGTAGATGAGTTCCACAAGCTTCTTCGAACATGTCCAGGCTACCTTTTAGACACATCCTTTGATGATCCTCCCTCAAATTACTCTGATCCCTCAAATGACTCCGATAGCAGCTCATTAGCGTCCTCCAAGGGCCTTCTTGGCCAAGTAGTTACATCCACAATATCGCTTTCAGTGCTTTTTCAGGGACAACATCTTTTGGCATTGGCAACCTTCCGAGCCACTTCAAATCCCACAGCAGTTCTACAGATCCTTTTAAAGGCGAGGTGGACCTAAGGACATTAAGAGCAGCAGCTCCAGTGTCCCCATCTTCTGCTTCAACTGCCCTTTCTAAAATGACTTTGAATCTGATCGGAGGAGGGTCTCCGTTTGTAATAACTTGGGAGCCAGCACTATTTATTGCTGGGTGTTTCAGCTTTACTGCAAGGGCTATACCCTCCCCTTCCAGTCCACTGCACCAGACTGTCCACCTTCGGTAATGAAGTCCTCCCCAGTGCATGGTTTGATTTTGAAAGTGGAAATTCTCACCCTGTTGCACAAAGGGCCTATAGACGTGGTGCCATTTGAGGAGAGGAGCATGGGATTTTACTCCCTTTACTTGATTCTCAAGAGGGACAGTGGTTTTGTGCCCATTCTGGAGCTGAGACTCTTGATTATCTTTGTTTATTATGACGTTCAAAATGCTGTTCATGAGTTGCGTCCTCCTGTTGCCTAAATGTACAATGTTGGATGGTGTCCATGCAGCTCCCGGATGACTGTTTTCATCTTCCAGTTCTTACTGTTCACTTGTGTTCACTCTTGTTTTGTGGTGTGGTCTCCGCAACATCATTTTGCATATCTTCCTTTTGGGCCACAACCGCTCAAGGGCTGGCTGTGGTGGCACCTTCCTTCAGGAGGTCAGAAGTCCATATATTGCCATACTTTGATCACTGGAAGGTGAATGCGGGAGTTCCCTGTGCTGGTCACGGGCTATCTGCAATGCACCGTGACTCTTTCTCAACTGGGATTCTCCATCAGCCTGTACAGTTCTCAGCTCTTCCCTGCTCAGAGATTAAAGTTCTTCGGAGTGATACTGGACATGACCTGCTTGAGATCTTTTTCTCCGCCACAGAGGATCTTGGATAATTGAAAAATGATAACTGTGATTCTGGGCCCAAATCCAATCTCGGGTCAGCCAGTTTTCCACCTGTTGGCTGTAGGTCCTTGTGGATTCTATTGTTGCTGGTGGCAGAAAGATCCTTTTTGTGCTTCCCCTGGAGACAGTAACTTTAGGGGAGTCGCTCGCTCCGCATTTCTTGGGTGGATGTGTTCCTCCAGTCTCACCGTGCTTCGTACCTTCAGTCCTCTGTAGGTGTAAACCACCACCGTAATAGATGTCTACCTGTTGGGCTGGGAGGCTCTTCTGGGGAAGATGACCGTGCGAGGCCTTTGGAAGAGTGCATGCATATAACTGTCCTGGACTTAGTTCTGCCTAGCCTTGAAGGTGCAAGTTCTTTCAAATTGCACCACCACTATCCGTTCCATCCAGAAAACAGGGTGGTGCAAGTTCTTCAGCCCTGTGTTGGAGTGCTTTTGGCTTCTGGTGATGGGTGTGCAACAGGACGTCTTCCCAGTAGTGGCACATTTGCCAGGCACACTGAATGTGAAGGCAGGTGCCACCTGGGGTTCATGAATGGGAGCCCCACCTCACAGTGACGTAGACGATCTTGCCCTTTCTGGTACGTTTTTGCGTGGACCTCTTTTCCATGCTCTGAGCAGGAAATATTCTCTGTTCTGCACCCTGCACTGGGCACCACTTCGTGTCCTCCTGGTTGCTTTCCCTTTCAGCTCGTAGCAAGCCCTGCCCCGGGGACTCCTTCAGATGTCTCTGCTTTCAAAGGTCTCGCAGAAGCTGGGAGAGGGCTGAGCTCAGTTGATTCATGTCACCCCGGTTTAGATGAGGAGGTTTTGGCACAGTGGGAGTTGTTGGAGCTCTGCATTGAGCCTCCTCCTCCCACTCCGAAAAGACCTACTGTCACGGCAGGATGGTCAGGTCCTTCACCATAATCCCCAGATGCTTAGTCTGCATTTATGGCGAAGTGTCAATTAAAGGCCTTCTACTTCTCACCAGAAGTATCAGATCACATCTTAGTGGACTGAAAACCTTCTGTCAAGTCGGTGTATATGTGCTGCAGGATGAAATGTGTTTCTTTGTTTGCGTCCGCACACCTAAACCTAATCAAAGCTCCCGTTCTGATATCTGCCCTTTTCACTGCTCAGCAAGGATTAGCCGTCGTTACCGTGACGGAGCATGTGGTTGGTCGGTCTGCCCTTTCATGTCTTCATGATGGGTCGTCCATTTTCAGGTTGCCTCTGGTGACTCAATCCTTTGGTGGTCTGTTGTATTCCTTTCCTCCCATGCTCTTTATTGCTCTGCAGTGCTAGCCTGTCTCATGGCTTCTCTGTTCGAGCTGATGCACAGCAATTCCATGTGCCCATAAGATCTGCCGGTCGAAGCCCTCTTAGTTCGGCTTCCATTTACTGTTTTCTATGCAGACAAGCTGGTTCGCTGCATCAGTCCGTTCTTCCTACCAAATGTGTCTGGATGACACATGGGCCAGTTCATAACACTACCATCCTTCTTTGCCCCTCGCCACTCTCCCACTGAAGCAGAGCAGTTACACAAACTGGACCCTAGGCGTACGGTCTTCTACCACATTGACCCTCCGAGCAAGAGCAGCTGGATTATCTACTCTGCATATTTTCTTGAGGCAAAGTAAAACTAAACCGTGATCAAGCATGCATTACATTGACACGTTGGGAAACCCTTTGTGTTAAGATCTGGTACCCCTTGGCCAAGAGGTCTCTCCAGCTGGCTTTCGTGCGCATTCTACAAGGTCCATGGCTGCTTCTCCTTCCCTCACCAAGGGTATCCTTGTAGCTGGCATTTGTGGGGCAGCCACTTGGTCTTCCTTGAATACCTTTGCCAAACAAAGTGTGACCGCTCCGGTGCACAGTGTTGGACGTTTTGCCGGGGTGTGCGCCGTGAATTCCTTGTTAATCGGCACTATTCAGTCCCATCACCCAGGGGTCACTGCTTTGGGACACATTCATACCTGAGGAATCTGTAGCAAACAGGATCCATCAAAAGAAAGTGATTTCACTTCAGTAACAATAATTAAAGTTGATACTGTCTTCCTGCAGATTCCTTATCATCCATCGTCCTCCCCTTCTGAAAGTGCTGTTCCTAGTAAGATCCCAAGGTCTTAGATAATGGTTTCTCCTTGTTTATTTATCATCTGTTGACGTCCACATGCCATAGTAGGTATCAAATGAAAAGATAAGGAATGCCAGTGTGCCAGATGACTCCTTATTTGGGACATTGTGGCATCCTAGGCTAGCGGAGCCATGAATGGAGTCATCTGGTGCCTCCTGGCAACGCTGAAGAGCAATCGCTGAGAAACTTGTTTTCCAGATCCGGCATAGAGGGATATTCATCGAGTGAGGAATCTGTGGAAAATGAAGTATCCCAAATAAATTTCGGTACTGAGGGTAACTGTTTCTTATGGGTGAAACATTTAAATTTTACAACTTTAGACACTGCCATGCAGTGGCTATGACACAATGAGTAAATAAAAATGGGAAAATCATCTTTACTTTATTCATTTTAAGTATAGCGCAGACCCAGTTCCAAATGGCAGGAGAGAGATTTACATAGAGCATTTATATTGTAAAGTGTTGTACGTAGAGCAGAAGTTTGGAGGCCACGTCAACCTGTGATGTAATTCGGTGTACAAGGGCTAATAGACCCCTCACAAAGAAGATCTAAGTAAGAAACCTTTTTGGAAAAAAGAAAGTTAGCAAGAAGTTTTGATAGTTAAATCCAACCAAAGCTAAAATCCTGGTGGTCCTAAGAAGCGACATTTTATTTTACAAAGAGGTACAGGTCTGTTTTAGGGATTTCCTTGCTTTTACTGTTCTAGTCCCAGTCTGCCCTGCATCCTCCCACAGTCCCTCTGCTGTCCCCTTTCCTCCATTTCAAGGGTACCTTTTGTGGGCCCTGTACAGTTTGGAAGCAGGCTTTCAGTGTCTATGTTTTCATGTTAGTAATAACTCAGTGCATATGTAGCACTGCTCATGTAAGTCTCACAGCTCCCACGTGTTTTTATCCAGATAAATGCTTCACATTGTATCAAACTTGGTATGTTGAATGGGTGATTTGGCCCTGCCTGGATTCAGACCATTTACCTGCTGGAAACAGTAAGATCTCCACACTAGGGAGCATTATTTACTGCACAATGTTTCAAGCATGGCAAAGTAAGTCAAATATACCCCATACCTCTTGGACAGAAGTTTAGGAAATTAAGATTATGAAATTTAAGCACTTGTTTCTTTGATAGCTTGTAATGTGTCTGTTTTCTTTTTCCAGTTCATTTTGTCATGAATCTGGTAAAAGATTTGACATACGTCATGTCCTACTGTGGCACAAGTCATGCACTTGCTCAGTTGGCTTTTAAAAGCAGTGGTCATAACAGTCTTTTACATTTGTTTTTATGTATGGCTTACTTTAGAACTATTAGTGTTCGGGTCAGGTTAGATAAGTCCCAGATTCTTGTTTTGGGTGCCGCACCTTCAATCATCAGTGGGGATTGCAGAAGATAATCTCTTCTTATGAATATTAGGGCTTGACATTTGACAGTATATTCATTTTGACAATGAAGTTGATGGAGTTGTCAACAGAAGGTTCCCTGTCGAGGCAGCCATAGATGTTTTTTGCTCTTCTCTGATGCCTTCAATGACGGAATCTTCATCAACGATGACACTTTCAGTGGAAGCGAGAGGAAAGTCAATGGTGAGAATGGTATTTTCTGAGACTCTGGAGAAGGAGCTTTTCACTGAATGTGCAGCTTCGTAGAAGAGGAAGGTCCTAGCTGAAGCTTTAGCTTCCTCTTGGGTGTGCGCTACGTCAAGAGACTTGCTGCTCTCATTCCATTTTTTAACAGCCTGTTTTCGAGGTAGATGGATCCTCCTCGTCTGGATCTGTTTCAGAGGGTTTTTCCCTAAATTAAGACCTCTTGTTGGTCTTTTATGTTAAATCTGAGCCTTTCTATGAGGCAGTCGCCTCTTTTGATTTGTGAACCTAAATACTAAGTCTTGATTCTCTATCGTTAAGATCATAGAGGAAAAAGAACTGCCTAACTTGCAGTCTTTAGACTTGTGAAATAGATGAAGGCAACTGGTGTCAAAAGGTTCTTTTTTTCAGTATCTGACATCCTAAGGTATTTTTGACAAGAAAGGCTTCTGAACCCCCTAATGCATTGAATTCTGAAAAAATCTCAACGGTTAACTTATCTGAGGTGATTTGAGCAGAGCTCAGGGAGACTTCCTTCACCGTCTGTGTGCAATAGAAATCTGAAGGGTGGTGGCCTCTTCGAGTGTGGTCTGCAGTCTTATTTTCTGTGATTGGGTGAGGTTTGGTTCTTTTTAAAATGATGTGGCTAGGCGACCAAAGAGCCATGGTTACAGCCTCTAGGCTATGTTTAACAAGGGACTGCTATTGTTATTTTACTGAGAGACTCTTCTCTGGATGGCGGGATGATTCAAGCATGTTAGTCTATGAAAGATCCACTACTGGAGAGAGCCTTATTGGAACTCATTTATCTTGTCAGTGGTTAACCGACATGGATTTGACCCTGGTGGACCTGCGTGGGGCATGCCTACTGTAAATAATACTGGATATTGTGTGTCTTTTGCTTTCTCGATTTTATTTTAGAGCACCAAAACTAGTGGTAGTTTCAGTTGCTGAGTACCAGGATTGGCAGTACCTTGACTTACACGTCCAAGTGTTTCATCTTCTATTCCTAGGTCTTATGTTGGTGGCTCACATGGACAACTCTCTTGTGAGAGTAATGTCTTAGATACCAAGCATGGTCTTGTGCCTCTTTGTCCCTGGTAGAGCTAACTGTATGTCTGGCCCTTATGTGGTCTCTTAAATCCCAGAGCTGTGAGAAGATCCCCACAGAATCAGCTATGTCCCGCTATATTCAGGGTGTTAGAGAAGGGTTACCCCCCAAGAAAACATATGTGGCAGATGGTGAACCTTTAAAGTGTAGGGACATGAATACCCAACCAAAACTTTACAGAGTGAGCAAAGCACTTACACTCCTTCAAACGGACAGCGGAGGGCTTCTCCTCTGAAGCTATTTCGAATAGATGGGTAGCGTTGTTTGTTTTACAGCAGATCAACGTGAATTATCCCTCAAATTTCAGTTTGAAGTATACTGTGGAAATGCAAGAATTTTGTCCTCAAATTTCAGCTGGACATTTTCTGAACATACTCCCAGTTTGGTTCCCAAATACCATCTTTTTATTTTGGATAAGTAACTAGCTCCTCGGCCATTCCCCTTGTTTCTTTTAAATACATTTGTTTTCCCTATTCCCAGATGTCAGCTTTTCGTTTAGAAAATTAATTGGTTTAACACAAAACCCCAGCTTGAGATTGTGGTTAAGTGCTCCTCTACTAGTGTCCCAGCTGGGAGAATCTTTCCGAAATGCCCCTGCATGAACACTGTGTGCCCATCTTCTGTTAGCAGTAGCCTCTTAATAGCGAGGATTCCCATTTTCTGCCAGAATCCTGTTCAGAAGCTATTGTTGGCCACCTGGTCCTAGGTGTAGCCAAAATCCTAGGAATAGGATGCCACCATACGCCAAGAGCCCACCATATGCCTCTGTCACCATGAATCCTAGAATGCCCACAGTTCTGACGAGCCCACATTACGCCATGACCACCTCCTTCTCTTCGGTGTACTTGTATGTATGTCTTAAGGGGGTGTGTATGTAGGTTTACAATAGACCTTGACCGCTCACTTTAAATCATCGATGTACCCTAGTCTCAATGGGTTCAGTGCCAGGTATAGTATCTCAAAGTGACTTGCCAGACAAGATAAGGAGTCAAGCTGCCCCAGATAATGAAGGTGTGGGTGTATGCGTAGCTGGAGTACCAACGGATAATGTCCTTGAGGGTCCCCTTCAGGTATTTTATTATTTATCTAGGTCCCACATTTATCCAGTTTATTATTTATAAAGAACTCCCTCTACTGAGATTGAGTCCGCCCTGGTAGTACCATCTTACTAGGGTGGTATGAGGTTGAGTCTTCCCTGGTAGTACCATCTTACTAGGGTGGAATGAGGTTGAGTCCGCCCTGGTAGTACCATCTTACTAGGGTGGGATGAGGTTGAGTCCGCCCTGGTAGTACCATCTTACTAGGGTGGGATGAGGTTGCCTGCTCTGGTAGTATCATCTTACTAGGGTGGGATGAGGTTGTCTGCTCTGGTAGTATCATCTTAATAAGGTGGGATGAGGTTGAGTCTTCCCTGGTAGTACCATCTTACTAGGGTGGGATGAGGTTGAGTCCGCCCTGGCAGTACCATCTTACTAGGGTGGGATGAGGTTGAGTCCGCCCTGGTAGTACCATTTTACTAGGGTGAGATGAGGTTGAGTCCGCCCTGGCATTACCATCTTACTAGGGTGGGATGAGGTTGAGTCTGCCCTGGTAGTACCATCTTAATAGGGTGGGATGAGGTTGAGTCTGCCCTGGTAGTGCCATCTTACTAGGGTGGGATGAGGTTGCATCTGCCCTGGTAGTACCATCTTACTAGGGTGGGATGAGGTTGCGTCTGCCCTGGTAGTACCATTTTACTAGGGTGAGATGAGGTTGAGTCTGCCCTGGTAGTACCATTTTACTAGGGTGGGATGAGGTTGAGTCTGCCCTGGCAGTACCATCTTACTAGGGTGGGATGAGGTTGAGTCCGCCCTGGTAGTACCATTTTACTAGGGTGAGATGAGGTTGAGTCCGCCCTGGCATTACCATCTTACTAGGGTGGGATGAGGTTGAGTCTGCCCTGGTAGTACCATCTTACTAGGGTGGGATGAGGTTGAGTCTTCCCTGATAGTACCATTTAACTAGGGTGGGATGAGGTTGTCTGCTCTGGTAGTACCATCTTACTTGGGTGGGAAGAGGTTGCAGATAAGGATGCCACAAAATGTGGGTGTGGCATTCTCGTCCAGTATGATTGGAATGTCTGCAGGTCCTAGGGCTTACAGTTATGCCCAAGTAGGACAGAAAAGCCATCAACTTTGTATATTTTCTTGTTTGTTCCGTGACCATGAGGGTCCAGTCCAACCATTGCTGTACGTAGCATGAAGAGAAGGGGGCGTGGAGTGCTATATCTCGAAGGTGTACACGCATGACTCATCCCAAACCCCATTCTACTACTATGATCTTCAAAATAACCCTTTCTAGACTCTTTACTCCTCTGTCCCTCCTTGGATCACCCCAAACCTCATTTTAATACTATGATCTCCCAATCAACACTTTCTAGACTCTTCCCTCTTCTATCCCCCCATTCTCCTTTTTGATCCAACTAACAGACTTGCATATCCACCACTCAAATTAACTAAAATGTCACTATACTAATCCTTTTTAGGTCTCGGCTAGCGAAGGCTACGCTTGCGCAGTCTCGCTCACGAGATTTAATGACTTGGAGAAGAGGGGCTTGAACCCGCCCCTCTTCTCTCCTCTTCTCCATTGGCTGGCCTCTTAAATGCTGGTCAGCCATTGGAGAACAGGTTTGTCGCTCCAAACAAACCCTGTCTTTTTGCGATTCGGGGGCGTGTTTTTTTCAATTCTTTCTCTGGGCGTGTTTAAACACGCCCCCGAATCCGAAAACGCCGCTGCTTTTCTCCGAGGCATTTCTGCTTCACCTCGGAGAAAGGCAGTGGTGTGCTTGTTTCTCTTGAAATTATTTGGGGCATTATGTGTGAAAGCACTGCATACACAGTAAGACGATATACTCTAGCTACTATTTCTCCCTTTTACCCATCCCCACACACAGTATCACCGTTTGCCACAGACACACAAAACGGTGGGCTCCAGGTCCGTAGTTTCCTATCCATTCCTGACCTGCCCATTATTAGCATTAAACCAACTACCCACTGCCTGCGCCCCTCTCAAACTTAAAAGTTGACTCTTAGCATTTGTGCAAACCCCATTTGCTAAACGATACACCTTTCAAATAAAAACTTGTAGAGTAGAATTATCGCTCAAAAGTTTATGGCCGGAATGAGCTGAACCTCATCGGTTCACGACGCTTTTATTTTTTATTATTATCGGAAGACGCTGTACTCCTTAGTTATTGAAGTATTCACATCTGCCCAACGCATCATGGCTACTACCGCCCTTATAACGAAGCCTGCTATCGATACCTTTCCCATCATGGCTACCGGTGTCGCCCTGTCAGTATGTGCCCCCAAACCATCATGGCCGTCGGGCGGCTGTGCTGAGAGTGGCAGCCAGGGCAGGGCTGGGAGCGCGCACGGGCACTGCAGATGCTGAAAGCTTGTGTCTCCGCCTGCAGCGGCATGTGAACCGATTCCAGAGGAGTGTGTGAGCGGTACGCGGAGAAGGAGGAGTTGGGCTGGCTTCTCCCGCAGGCTTTAGCCTCCACCCGGGTGCGCGGACCAGCATGCTCCCGCATCCACCATGAGCTTGTGCCGGAGCCGAACAGGGGGTCTCCCGCCTCCTGCCCCCGGAGGAGGAATACGGGCGAGAGCTGAGCAGAGGGGTGGCCGAGGTGAGCCAAACGTGCATGCCTTTCTGGGTGGGTGGGCAGAGTACCTTGTGCTTTGGGTCAGATCCGTGGCTTCTACTGTGGGTGAGGTGGAAGATGCGCAGCAGCGGCGGATCTGGGCGCACAAAAACAATTTTAACAACCGGTATGGATGAGGCTATAAAAATGCACTCCCCAGCAACATTGTTGCTGGATGCCCAAAATGCGATGACAGTGTATGTAAACGTTACAAGGCTGTACAGAAACACCAAATAGTCCTTAAAAATGTGTCATTTATAAACGTAGAGGAGGCTTTCACGTCTGCACTCAGCCAGCTACAGAGCTTCAGCCCGCGCCGCTCTCCTTTCCGCAACTGAAGCCAACTCCGGCTAGCTGATTTCGATGTTCATTTAGACTGAGTATCGTTTTTTGGGAAATCCTCATTGAGAAAGACGAGTTTCCTTAATATTGTCTGCATACTGCCTGCGTCCTCTGTTGCTCATGCCATGTTTAAAATGGCAAGCACCACAGTGTTATTAGACTCTGCTGTGCACAGTGGAAACTGAGCTTTGATTTCTGATCGTTCACAAGCCGGTGATAGTGTGGTTTGTACAGCACATGCCTGAAAAGACTAGTGTGGGCATTACCTTAAGCAAACACAATATTGTGACACTAGGAGTTTATATACGTCAATTCACATCCATGTGTCATTTCCATATCTGTGCACGCTATAACATTCCAAAAAGTGACCGTGCCCCTTACCCCAATAATTTTCCTAGCATTGTTTTATCACGGAAAGTGTGTATATAGTAAATGGCTATGTTTTGTGCCAAATAAAATAGCACGAATCCAGAGCAGGGATTAGGAGTGTGGTAATATTGTGCAACCATTCATTCAAGAACAGCAATGCTTTTTACACCTCACATTTTTACAGCGCATGCTCTCACATCAGAGCCGACTGTCATATTTTTTTCTGGGTCACAGAGCAGTATTTGGTGGCTTGGCATATATACCCGGGATACAGTTTTTGCAACAAATGTGAGTTTTACGGTGCGATTCGGACTGTGTAAATGAAGGATGCCGTCTGAATATCACACGTACACTACTTTGTTCCCGGCCGCCGTGCTTCATTTTTCATCATTATGGTTGCACCTCCCATATCCTCGCTGCATTGCTTGTTGCACCTGTCCGCTACCTCTCCAACTACGTTACATGTTTGTTTAAGGATCTTACTTATACATACATAGCTTGGTACAGGGTGAAGGAGCGCTCCTTCGGAGAGTGCAGCTTCAGGTAACTGAGACAAAGGCCACCGGAGCTGCACCCTTGCATACCACCCGGTGGAAGAAAATCCGAAAGCCCCGGATTGAACACCACAGTTCAAAAGCTCTAGCTTAACATGAACATGTAGGGATTACATCAAGAGTTCAGTGAGGCTCATGTGCGGACCAGCATCGACTGCACTGACTGCAGCCGGTTCAGCTCTCCCCGTTCTGAGTCTGCCTCCCTCCTCCTCTACTCTTACCACTCTTCTCCTTTCTTTCTCTTCCTTCTCCTTTCTCGCACTCCTCTTTCTGTCCCTTTTCCTCCTTTCATTCCTTTTTCTGCCCTCCTCACTCTTCCATCCTCTAGCCTTTCTCTCACTTGCCGCTCTATCCACTTTTCCTGCTTCCTTTTTCTTCTCTCCCCTTCATTCTGTCTTTTTCCCATGTTATGCACTCTCATCCTTACCAGCTTTTCCTTCTCTCTGTCGCCTCTCTCTTGCATTCCTTTCAACCGAGCCATCATGCCACATAACTCCTATCAGCATGATTTCATTCAGCGCCACACAGTTCCACGCAACACCATTCCATTCCACACACTACCATTCTACACCACACAATTCGACAACACACCTCATAATTCAACTCAACAACACATATACACAACACCCCACATACATCCAATCCACGCCACAGAATACCATATAATCCTATCAAATTCAACAACACACTACGTAGTTAAACTCCACCATACCACTACACAACACAAAATACCATTCCACATAATTCCACTCCATAACACAGAATCCCAGGCAAGGTTTTAAAAACAAAAACATAAACAAAAATAATGTCATGAGCAATGCCAATAGCTCTAACTTTAACAATGCCGAGACCATTGCTTTGTAAATGCTTGTTGGGTTCTGGAGTAGTGTGCTACTTGCTGAAAAGCACTTCAAAGCCTCGTCGAGGGTAGTAAGAGCTATATAATTACAATTCACAATACAATGTATGCAATCCAAGCCTCTGTCAGCAGAAGACGAGCAACCACAGGCTTTAAGGCTCTACTCAACCTTAGCAGACATGGCGTTGACACCCAGGCCGGGCAACTTGAACCTAAATTGGAGTTAAAGTCGAAACAAGTAAAGTAAATTCAAAGAAATATTGGCTTTGTGAAAGCAGGAGTAGAGATGAGGTGGTTCACTTACTCCTGTGAGTGGTTGACTAGCCCTACCCCCCTTCTCCCCCACACACGCACACAGACGCACACAGTTTGGTGCCATTGTTTGTTGATATCACAGGAGACACACACTTCCTGTAAACAAGCATTGGCATAGCCAATAGGTCTCGCCTTTGGGACCTTATAAGTGTTTAGCCATGCAACAGTTGCATAACTACATACTTATAAGGTCCCAAAAGCGAGACCTATTGGCTATGCCAAGTGGCCGTGCTGCCGCGAAAGTGAAAGTAATCGCGGTCAAGCGCGGCGCTGGCGCCCGCGCGCACATGCACTGTAGCTCTAGGCTGACCTGGTAGCACATTTTGGAGCCCTCTCAATAAGTCTCGCCTGACCAGCGCATGCGCCGAGACCTAAAAATCAAAGCGCCGTGAGGCGGGCTTAAAGGGTGGGCGCTGGGCGGTAGAAGAGTGGGACACTTGGTGCCCCCTCGAGCCCTTATTGTTGCTATGCTTTGCGTATGTATAGCGTATACTACAATTTGTGGAGTCTCTTAGCAATGTAATCAACGGGCGCGGTCCAGTTGTCATAATGAAACTGGTGAGTTTGTGGCCTTTTAACTTCCCGGTGGGAAGAAGTAATCGACACACGGCGGGTGGTGGCAGGATTTTGTTTGAACCAGGAGACAAATAAGATATTGGAGTTGGGCGACTGAGAGCTATGCATATTTTCACCACAAGATGGCTCCATTGCACTTCTTTTTCAGCCTGATTCACAATATTCTTACTGCACCAATTTGTCAAGTTGTGCAAAAAATGCCGCTGTGATAGTACAGTCGTCATGTTTCTGATTCACATAATCACGATTAGGGTTATTTCATGATGTTAAATTGCACTTACTATGGTATAAACTCTTCCAAGTGGCAGATTGCCTTAAATGTTGGCTGACGTGTTAGTGTTGTCACTTTACCAGTATTTTACAGCATGGTCGCATTTTAATGTCACAGCAGTAAGAAATGCAAAGTTTGTCAAATCCAGTACCTTTAGTTTAGAAACACAAAAAGCAAGTATTTTAGAACTGTCTTAACCATTCCTTAATAGTTATTCCAGCAAACAGAGACAGCATTGGCTTGTTAAGCAAAAATAAAACTTATTTTACATAAACTCTTTTTAAACTATCACCTCATGACATTTCTAGGACCACAAAACTGGAATAAATTGCAGTATTTTTTGCTGAGAGAGGGCAGTAAACCTATTAGTGGTAGCAAAGAGGACGATTCTGTCAGGCAGCCACAGGGCATAGGCTGTTTCTTGGAGAGTCTCTTGCAGAAGTAAGTGAAATTTTCAAGGGGGTTTATATATCGCTCGTTAGAAACAAAACGCAGTGAGAGTCGGGACTATTAATCTTTGCGAATGTCAGTATTCCAGGCAAGCTGGGAGTGTTCGGGTATTCCAGGAGTACTGATGGGGCCCTTTGTGAATCCTTTAAGTCATGAATCTTCTTCAGAGGTAGAGTTAACTGGGGTGATTCAATCTACCAGTTTCCCAGCCGTCCTCTGTTGATCTCCTTCTGAGGCCCCCATAGGCTTTGCTCTGATGCAGTCGTGCTCGCCCGTAGGCCGCCCGCTGAGGTTGGTGCTGTAGACAGTCCTTGGAGGTTAGTGCCCATGTGCTTTATTCTGGAGGAGCCCTGTTCGCCCTTAGACCACTCTCTGAGGTCTGTATCATAGACTGCCCTCTGGGAACGGTGCCCTGTGTACTTTGCTCTAGAGCAGCCCTGGTCCCCGTAGACCCCCCTCTGAGAGCGGTGCCCTGTGTGCTTTGCTCTGGAGCAGCCCTGCTCAGCCGCAGACCTCCCTCTGGGAACGGTGCCCTGTGTGCTTTGCTCTAGGGCAGCCCTGCCCACCCATAGACCGCACTCTGGGAATGGTGCCCTGTGTGCTTTGCTCTAGAGCAGCCCTGCTCACTCGTAGACCGCCCTCTGAGAACGGTGCCCCGTGTGCTTTGCTCTAGGGCAGCCCTGCTCACCCGTAGACCGTCCTCTGAGAATGGTGCCCTGTGTGCTTTGCTCTAGAGCAGCCCTGCTCACCCATAGACCGCCCTCTGGGAACGGTGCCTTGTGTGCTTTGTTCTAGGGCAGCCCTGCTAGCCCGTAGACCGCCCTCTGAGAACGGTGCCCTGTGTGCTTTGCTCTAGGGCAGCCCTGCCCACCCATAGACTGCCCTGCCCATTGGGAACGGTGCCCTGTGTGCTTTTCTCTGGAGCAGCCCTGCTCACCCATAGACTGCCCTCTGGGAACGGTTCCCCGTGTGCTTTGCTTTAGAGCAGCCCTGCTCACCCGTAGACTGCCCGCTGAGAACGGTGCCTTGTGTGCTTTGCTCTAGAGCAGCCCTGCTCACCCGTAGACCGCCCTCTGGAAACGGTGCCCAGTGTGCTTTGCTCTAGGGCAGCCCTGCTCACCCATAGACTGCCCTCTGGGAATGGTGCCCTGTGTGCTTTGCCCTGGAGCAGCCCTGCCCACCCATAGACTGCCCTCTGGGAACGGTGCCCAGTGTGCTTTGCTCTAGGGCAGCCCTGCTCACCCGTAGACCGTCCTCTGGGAACGGTGCCCAGTGTGCTCTGCTCTAGGGCAGCCCTGCTCACCCGTAGACCGCCCTCTGGGAATGGTGCCCTGTGTGCTTTGCTCTAAAGCAGCCCTGCTCACCCATTGACCGCCCTCTGGGAACGGTGCCCTGTGTGCTTTGCTCTAGAGCAGCCCTGCTCACCATTAGACCCCCCTCTGGGAACGGTGCCCTGTGTGCTTTGCTCTAGAGCAGCCCTGCTCACCCACAGACCGCCCTCTGGGAATGGTGCCCTGTGTGCTTTGCTCTGGAGCAGCCCTGCTCACCCGCAGACCACCCTCTGGGAACGGTGCCCTGTGTGCTTTGCTCTAGGGCAGCCCTGCTCACACGTAGACCGCCCTCTGGGAACGGTGCCCTGTGTGCTTTGCTCTAGGGCAGCCCTGCTCACCCGTAGACTGCCATCTGGGAATGGTGCCCTGTGTGCTTTGCTCTAGAGCAACCCTGCTCACCCGTCGACTGCCCTCTGGGAATGGTGCCCTGTGTGCTTTGCTCTAGAGCAGCCCTGCCCACCCGTAGACCGCCCTCTGGGAACAGTGCCCTGTGCTTTACTCTGGAGCAGCCCTGCTCACCCGCGGACCATCCTCTGGGAACGGTGCCCTGTGTGCTTTGCTCTGGAGCAGCCCTGCTCACCCGTAGACCGCCCTCTGGGAACGGTGCCCTGTGTGCTTTTGTCGCGATTACTCGACGAGGGCCTAGAAACTACAACACCCAGAACACTCGGGGGCAAGGAGGAGGAACCCGCGTCCTACCAGGAAGTAGAAAAGGCCGCCTCGCCCACTAGGAGGCGCTTGACAATCTTTTCCTTGTGTTGCTGAGCTTCGTCCAAGAAGCTCGTTTCCCGGACGCCGCAGTATTCCCGTGTAGAATCACCAGGAGAACTCTTCAGGAAGACGTCCTTCCTCTTGGATTCTTTCCCGACGAAAAGAAGCAGGCGGAGGCAACGGACCAGTCGTCGGACTTCTCCCTCCCCCTGTCTCCAGGTATCAACCAGCGCAGAGGCGCGTAACCTCGGAGCAGAGCCTTGCTCCTTTCACCGTTCCCGTTGTGAAGAAACAACGGGCGAGCGATACGCATCAGTCGAGATGCGAAACGCGCCTCCCGTGTGAGGCGTGATGCTACCTTTTGTTTTACCGGAGTTCACCCTTTTACAACCCCGGTAGAGCTGTGACGGAAACGGCTTGCTTATCTGTGTTTCATTCCGCTACTCTGGACTCACTTATTTTACTTCTCAGAGGTGCGAGACAAGACGCTGGATTGTAGGGGGTTAAAGAACCCTCCCTTGTTCTCGCTCCTCATCTACACCTCAGAGCCATACCCAATCAGAGGGCACAGGAGCCGCGCAACTTCCACGCCCTGGTGAACCCGAAATTGGCAGAAACGGAAGCCGCACGATCTTTGAGGAATCACAGTGAGTCCATGGGCAGAGGGTTGGGGCAGGAGGAGGTTAGGCTGAGACTCTCACCTCTTAACACCTTTCCCTTTCTCCTTCCTAGGGCTCTTCCTGGGACACCCGTGTAGGACTGTTGAGTGCCCCCCCCTGTCAATCCTCCTTCCGTCTCCACTACCTTTTCCCCCTGTTTTCCCCCGTTGGTTCCCGTGCACTGCGTGGGCCTAATCGTCGCAGTGGGCGGGAGCTGAAGAGGGAAGGAAGGGACTCGCAACGATATATCCTCGTTCCTGCTGGCTGGCTCAGGTTAGTGGGTTGTGTACATACTCCCTCTGACACTCGGACCTGCCGTGACAGATTTGCTCTGGAGCAGCCCTGTTCACCCATAGACTGCCCTCTGGGAACGGTGCCCTGTGTGCTTTGCTCTAGAGCAGCCCTGCTCACCCATAGACCGCCCTCTGGGAACGGTGCCCTGTGTGATTTGCTCTGGAGCAGCCCTGCTCACCCGCAGACCACCCTCTGGAAACGGTGCCCAGTGTGCTTTGCTCTAGGGCAGCCCTGCTCACCCGTAGACTGCCCTCTGTGAACGGTGCCCAATGTGCTTTGCTCTAGAGCAGCCTTGCTCACCCACAGACCACCCTCTGGGAACGGTGCCCTGTGTGCTTTGCTCTAGTGCAGCCCTGCTCACCCGTAGACCGCCCTCTGGGAACGGTGCCCTGTGTGCTTTGCTCTAGGGCAGCCCTGCTCACCTGTAGACTGCCCTCTGGGAACGGTGCCCTGTGTGCTTTGCTCTAGAGCAACCCTGCTCACCCGTCGACTGCCCTCTGGGAATGGTGCCCTGTGTGCTTTGCTCTAGAGCAGCCCTGCCTACCCGTAGACCGCCCTCTGGGAACGGTGCCCTGTGCTTTACTCTGGAGCAGCCCTGCTCACCCGTAGACTGCCCTCTGGGAACGGTGCCCTGTGTGCTTTGCTCGACTAGGGCAGCCCTGCTCACCCATAGACCGCTCCCTGGGAACAGTGCCCTGTGTGCTTTGCTCTAGGGCAGCCCTGCTAGCCCATAGACTGCCCTCTGAGAACGGTGCCCTGTGTGCTTTGTTCTGGAGCAGCCCTGCTCACCCGCAGACCACCCTCTGGGAACGGTGCCCTGTGTGCTTTGCTCTAGGGCAGCCCTGCTCACCCGTAGACTGCCCTCTGGGAACGGTGCCCAGTGTGCTTTGCTCTAGAGCAGCCCTTCCCACCCATACTGCCCTCTGGGAATGGTGTCCTGTGTGCTTTGCTCTAGGGCAGCCCTGCCCACCCATAGACCGCCCTCTGGGAACGGTGCCCTGTGTGCTTTGCTCTTGGGCAGCCCTGTTCACCCATAGACCGCCCTCTGGGAACGGTGCCCTGTGTGCTTTGCTCTAGAGCAACCCCGCTCACCCGTAGACTGCCCTCTGGGAACGGTGCCCTGTGTGCTTTGCTCTAGAGCAACCCTGCTCACCCGTCGACTGCCCTCTGGGAATGGTGCCCTGTGTGCTTTGCTCTAGAGCAGCCCTGCCCACCCGTAGACCGCCCTCTGGGAACGGTGCCCTGTGCTTTACTCTGGAGCAGCCCTGCTCACCCGTAGACCACCCTCTGGGAACGGTGCCCTGTGTGCTTTGCTCTGGAGCAGCCCTGCTCATCCATAGACTGCCCTCTGGGAAGGGTGCCCTGTGTGCTTTGCTCTTGGGCATCCCTGCTCACCCATAGACCGCCCTCTGGGAACGGTGCCCTGTGTGCTTTGCTCTAGAGCAGCCCTGCTCACCCATAGACTGCCCTCTGGGGACGGTGCCCTGTGTGCTTTGCTCTAGAGCAGCCCTGCTCACCCATAGACCGCCCTCTGGGAACGGTGCCCTGTGTGTTTGCTCTAGGGCAGCCCTGCTAGCCCATAGACCGCCCTCTGAGAACGGTGCCCTGTGTGCTTTGCTCTAGAGCAGCCCTGCTCACCCGTAGACCGCCCTCTGGGAACGGTGCCCTGTGTGCTTTGCTCTAGGGCAGCCCTGCTCACCCATAGACTGCCCTCTGGAATTGGTGCCCTGTGTGCTTTGCTCTAGAGCAGCCCTGCCCCCCCATAGACTGCCCTCTGGGAACGATGCCCTGTGTGCTTTGCTCTAGAGCAGCCATGCCCACCCATAGACTGCCCTCTGGGAATGGTGCCCTGTGTGCTTTGCTCCAGGGCAGCCCTGCCCACCCATAGACCGCCCTCTGGAAATGGTGCCCTGTGTGCTTGGCTCTTGAGTAGCCCTGCCCACCCGTAGACCGCCCTCTAGGAACGGTGCCCTGTGTACTTTGCTCTAGGGTAGCCCTGCCCACCCATAGACCGCCCTCTGGGAACGGTGCCCTGTGTACTGTGTTCTAGGGTAGCCCTGCTCACCCATAGACCGCCCTCTGGAAACGTGCCCTGTGTGCTTTGCTCTAGAGCAGCCCTGCTCACCCATAGACTGCCCTCTGGAATTGGTGCCCTGTGTGCTTTGCTCTAGAGCAGCCCTGCCCCCCATAGACCGCCCTCTGGGAACGATGCCCTGTGTGCTTTGCTCTAGAGCAGCCCTGCCCACCCATAGACTACCCTCTGGGAATGGTGCCCTGTGTGCATTGCTCCAGGGCAGCCCTGCCCACCCATAGACCACCCTCTGGAAATGGTGCCCTGTGTGCTTTGCTCTTGAGTAGCCCTGCTCACCCATAGACCGCCCTCTGGGAACGGTGCCCTGTGTGCTTTGCTCTAGGGCAGCCCTGCCCACCCGTAGACCGCCCTCTGGGAACGGTGCCCTGTGTACTTTGCTCTAGGGCAGCCCTGCTCACCCGTAGACCGCCCTCTGGGAACGGTGCCCTGTGTGCTTTGCTCTAGGGCAGCCCTGCTCACCTGTAGACCGCCCTCTGGGAACGGTGCCCTGTGTGCTTTGCTCTAGAGCAGCCCTGCCCCCCCATAGACCGCCCTCTGGGAATGGTGCCCTGTGTGCTTTGCTCCAGGGCAGCCCTGCCCACCCGTAGACCGCCCTCTGGGAACGGTGCCCTGTGTACTTTGCTCTGGGGTAGCCCTGCCCACCCATAGACCGCCCTCTGGGAACGGTGCCCTGTGTACTGTGTTCTAGGGTTGCCCTGCTCACCCATAGACCGCCCTCTGGGAACGGTGCCCTGTGTACTGTGTTCTAGGGTAGCCCTGCTCACCCATAGACCGCCCTCTGGAAACGGTGCCCTGTGTGCTTTGCTCTAGAGCAGCCCTGCTCACCCATAGACTGCCCTCTGGAATTGGTGCTCTGTGTGCTTTGCTCTAGAGCAGCCCTGCCCCCCCATAGACCGCCCTCTGGGAACGATGCCCTGTGTGCTTTGCTCTAGAGCAGCCCTGCCCACCCATAGACTGCCCTCTGGGAATGGTGCCCTGTGTGCATTGCTCCAGGGCAGCCCTGCCCACCCATAGACCACCCTCTGGAAATGGTGCCCTGTGTGCTTTGCTCTTGAGTAGCCCTGCTCACCCATAGACCGCCCTCTGGGAACGGTGCCCTGTGTGCTTTGCTCTAGGGCAGCCCTGCCCACCCGTAGACCGCCCTCTGGGAACGGTGCCCTGTGTACTTTGATCTAGGGCAGCCCTGCTCACCCGTAGACTGCCCTCTGGGAACGGTGCCCTGTGTGCTTTGCTCTAGGGCAGCCCTGCTCACCTGTAGACCGCCCTCTGGGAACGGTGCCCTGTTTGCTTTGCTCTAGGGCAGCCCTGCTCACCCGTAGACCGCCCTCTGGGAATGGTGCCCTGTGTGCTTTGCTCTAGAGCAGCCCTGCCCACCCATAGACCGCCCTCTGGGAACGGTGCCCTGTGTACTGTGTTCTAGGGTAGCCCTGCTCACCCATAGACCGCCCTCTGGGAATGGTGCCCTGTGTACTGTGTTCTAGGGTTGCCCTGCTCACCCATAGACCACCCTCTGGGAACGGTGCCCTGTGTACTGTGTTCTTGGGTAGCCCTGCTCATCCATAGACTGCCCTCTAGGAAGGGTGCCCTGTGTGCTTTGCTCTAGAGCAGCCCTGCCCACCCATAGACTGCCCTCTGGGAATGGTGCCCTGTGTGCTTTGCTCCAGGGCAGCCCTGCCCACCCGTAGACCGCCCTCTGGGAACGGTGCCCTGTGTACTTTGCTCTGGGGTAGCCCTGCCCACCCATAGACCGCCCTCTGGGAACGGTGCCCTGTGTACTGTGTTCTAGGGTTGCCCTGCTCACCCATAGACCGCCCTCTGGGAACGGTGCCCTGTGTACTGTGTTCTAGGGTAGCCCTGCTCACCCATAGACCGCCCTCTGGAAACGGTGCCCTGTGTGCTTTGCTCTAGAGCAGCCCTGCTCACCCATAGACTGCCCTCTGGAATTGGTGCTCTGTGTGCTTTGCTCTAGAGCAGCCCTGCCCCCCCATAGACCGCCCTCTGGGAACGATGCCCTGTGTGCTTTGCTCTAGAGCAGCCCTGCCCACCCATAGACTGCCCTCTGGGAATGGTGCCCTGTGTGCATTGCTCCAGGGCAGCCCTGCCCACCCATAGACCACCCTCTGGAAATGGTGCCCTGTGTGCTTTGCTCTTGAGTAGCCCTGCTCACCCATAGACCGCCCTCTGGGAACGGTGCCCTGTGTACTGTGTTCTAGGGTTGCCCTGCTCACCCATAGACCACCCTCTGGGAACGGTGCCCTGTGTACTGTGTTCTAGGGTAGCCCTGCTCACCCATAGACCGCCCTCTGGGAACGGTGCCCTGTGTACTGTGTTCTTGGGTAGCCCTGCTCATCCATAGACTGCCCTCTAGGAAGGGTGCCCTGTGTGCTTTGCCCTGGAGCAGCCCTGCCCACCCATAGACTGCCCTCTGGGAATGGTGCCCTGTGTGCTTTGCTCCAGGGCAGCCCTGCCCACCCGTAGACCGCCCTCTGGGAACGGTGCCCTGTGTACTTTGCTCTGGGGTAGCCCTGCCCACCCATAGACCGCCCTCTGGGAACGGTGCCCTGTGTACTGTGTTCTTGGGTAGCCCTGCTCATCCATAGACTGCCCTCTAGGAAGGGTGCCCTGTGTGCTTTGCTCTAGAGCAGCCCTGCCCACCCATAGACCGCCCTCTGGGAACGATGCCCTGTGTGCTTTGCTCTAGAGCAGCCCTGCCCACCCATAGACTGCCCTCTGGGAATGGTGCCCTGTGTGCTTTGCTCCAGGGCAGCCCTGCCCACCCATAGACCGCCCTCTGGGAATGGTGCCCTGTGTGCTTTGCTCAGGAGCAGCCCTGCTCAGCCGCAGACCTCCCTCTCGGAACGGTGCCCTGTGTGCTTTGCTCTAGGGCAGCCCTGCTCACCCATCGACTGCCCTCTGGGAATGGTGTCCTGTGTGCTTTGCTCTAGGGCAGCCCTGCTCATCCATAGACTGCCCTCTGGGAAGGGTGCCCTGTGTGCTTTGCTCTTGGGCATCCCTGCTCACCCATAGACCGCCCTCTGGGAACGGTGCCCTGTGTGCTTTGCTCTAGAGCAGCCCTGCTCACCCATAGACTGCCCTCTGGGGACGGTGCCCTGTGTGCTTTGCTCTAGAGCAGCCCTGCTCACCCATAGACCGCCCTCTGGGAACGGTGCCCTGTGTGTTTGCTCTAGGGCAGCCCTGCTAGCCCATAGACCGCCCTCTGAGAACGGTGCCCTGTGTGCTTTGCTCTAGAGCAGCCCTGCTCACCCGTAGACCGCCCTCTGGGAACGGTGCCCTGTGTGCTTTGCTCTAGGGCAGCCCTGCTCACCCATAGACTGCCCTCTGGAATTGGTGCCCTGTGTGCTTTGCTCTAGAGCAGCCCTGCCCCCCCATAGACCGCCCTCTGGGAACGATGCCCTGTGTGCTTTGCTCTAGAGCAGCCATGCCCACCCATAGACTGCCCTCTGGGAATGGTGCCCTGTGTGCTTTGCTCCAGGGCAGCCCTGCCCACCCATAGACCGCCCTCTGGAAATGGTGCCCTGTGTGCTTGGCTCTTGAGTAGCCCTGCCCACCCGTAGACCGCCCTCTAGGAACGGTGCCCTGTGTACTTTGCTCTAGGGTAGCCCTGCCCACCCATAGACCGCCCTCTGGGAACGGTGCCCTGTGTACTGTGTTCTAGGGTAGCCCTGCTCACCCATAGACCGCCCTCTGGAAACGTGCCCTGTGTGCTTTGCTCTAGAGCAGCCCTGCTCACCCATAGACTGCCCTCTGGAATTGGTGCCCTGTGTGCTTTGCTCTAGAGCAGCCCTGCCCCCCATAGACCGCCCTCTGGGAACGATGCCCTGTGTGCTTTGCTCTAGAGCAGCCCTGCCCACCCATAGACTACCCTCTGGGAATGGTGCCCTGTGTGCATTGCTCCAGGGCAGCCCTGCCCACCCATAGACCACCCTCTGGAAATGGTGCCCTGTGTGCTTTGCTCTTGAGTAGCCCTGCTCACCCATAGACCGCCCTCTGGGAACGGTGCCCTGTGTGCTTTGCTCTAGGGCAGCCCTGCCCACCCGTAGACCGCCCTCTGGGAACGGTGCCCTGTGTACTTTGCTCTAGGGCAGCCCTGCTCACCCGTAGACCGCCCTCTGGGAACGGTGCCCTGTGTGCTTTGCTCTAGGGCAGCCCTGCTCACCTGTAGACCGCCCTCTGGGAACGGTGCCCTGTGTGCTTTGCTCTAGAGCAGCCCTGCCCCCCCATAGACCGCCCTCTGGGAACGATGCCCTGTGTGCTTTGCTCTAGAGCAGCCCTGCCCACCCATAGACTGCCCTCTGGGAATGGTGCCCTGTGTGCTTTGCTCCAGGGCAGCCCTGCCCACCCGTAGACCGCCCTCTGGGAACGGTGCCCTGTGTACTTTGCTCTGGGGTAGCCCTGCCCACCCATAGACCGCCCTCTGGGAACGGTGCCCTGTGTACTGTGTTCTAGGGTTGCCCTGCTCACCCATAGACCGCCCTCTGGGAACGGTGCCCTGTGTACTGTGTTCTAGGGTAGCCCTGCTCACCCATAGACCGCCCTCTGGAAACGGTGCCCTGTGTGCTTTGCTCTAGAGCAGCCCTGCTCACCCATAGACTGCCCTCTGGAATTGGTGCTCTGTGTGCTTTGCTCTAGAGCAGCCCTGCCCCCCCATAGACCGCCCTCTGGGAACGATGCCCTGTGTGCTTTGCTCTAGAGCAGCCCTGCCCACCCATAGACTGCCCTCTGGGAATGGTGCCCTGTGTGCATTGCTCCAGGGCAGCCCTGCCCACCCATAGACCACCCTCTGGAAATGGTGCCCTGTGTGCTTTGCTCTTGAGTAGCCCTGCTCACCCATAGACCGCCCTCTGGGAACGGTGCCCTGTGTGCTTTGCTCTAGGGCAGCCCTGCCCACCCGTAGACCGCCCTCTGGGAACGGTGCCCTGTGTACTTTGATCTAGGGCAGCCCTGCTCACCCATAGACTGCCCTCTGGGAACGGTGCCCTGTGTGCTTTGCTCTAGGGCAGCCCTGCTCACCTGTAGACCGCCCTCTGGGAACGGTGCCCTGTTTGCTTTGCTCTAGGGCAGCCCTGCTCACCCGTAGACCGCCCTCTGGGAATGGTGCCCTGTGTGCTTTGCTCTAGAGCAGCCCTGCCCACCCATAGACCGCCCTCTGGGAACGGTGCCCTGTGTACTGTGTTCTAGGGTAGCCCTGCTCACCCATAGACCGCCCTCTGGGAATGGTGCCCTGTGTACTGTGTTCTAGGGTTGCCCTGCTCACCCATAGACCACCCTCTGGGAACGGTGCCCTGTGTACTGTGTTCTAGGGTAGCCCTGCTCACCCATAGACCGCCCTCTGGGAACGGTGCCCTGTGTACTGTGTTCTTGGGTAGCCCTGCTCATCCATAGACTGCCCTCTAGGAAGGGTGCCCTGTGTGCTTTGCCCTGGAGCAGCCCTGCCCACCCATAGACCGCCCTCTGGGAACGATGCCCTGTGTGCTTTGCTCTAGAGCAGCCCTGCCCACCCATAGACTGCCCTCTGGGAATGGTGCCCTGTGTGCTTTGCTCCAGGGCAGCCCTGCCCACCCATAGACCGCCCTCTGGGAATGGTGCCCTGTGTGCTTTGCTCAGGAGCAGCCCTGCTCAGCCGCAGACCTCCCTCTCGGAACGGTGCCCTGTGTGCTTTGCTCTAGGGCAGCCCTGCTCACCCATCGACTGCCCTCTGGGAATGGTGTCCTGTGTGCTTTGCTCTAGGGCAGCCCTGCCCACCCATAGACCGCACTCTGGGAATGGTGCCCTGTGTGCTTTGCTCTAGAGCAGCCCTGCTCACCCGTAGACCGCCCTCTGAGAACGGTGCCCCGTGTGCTTTGCTCTAGAGCAGCCCTGCTCACCCGTAGACTGCCCTCTGGGAACTGTGCCCAGTGTGCTTTGCTCTAGGGCAGCCCTGCTCACCCGTAGACTGCCCTCTGTGAACGGTGCCCAATGTGCTTTGCTCTAGAGCAGCCTTGCTCACCCACAGACCACCCTCTGGGAACGGTGCCCTGTGTGCTTTGCTCTAGTGCAGCCCTGCTCACCCGTAGACCGCCCTCTGGGAACGGTGCCCTGTGTGCTTTGCTCTAGGGCAGCCCTGCTCACCTGTAGACTGCCCTCTGGGAACGGTGCCCTGTGTGCTTTGCTCTAGAGCAACCCTGCTCACCCGTCGACTGCCCTCTGGGAATGGTGCCCTGTGTGCTTTGCTCTAGAGCAGCCCTGCCCACCCGTAGACCGCCCTCTGGGAACGGTGCCCTGTGCTTTACTCTGGAGCAGCCCTGCTCACCCGTAGACTGCCCTCTGGGAACGGTGCCCTGTGTGCTTTGCTCGACTAGGGCAGCCCTGCTCACCCATAGACCGCTCCCTGGGAACAGTGCCCTGTGTGCTTTGCTCTAGGGCAGCCCTGCTAGCCCATAGACTGCCCTCTGAGAACGGTGCCCTGTGTGCTTTGTTCTGGAGCAGCCCTGCTCACCCGCAGACCACCCTCTGGGAACGGTGCCCTGTGTGCTTTGCTCTAGGGCAGCCCTGCTCACCCGTAGACTGCCCTCTGGGAATGGTGCCCAGTGTGCTTTGCTCTAGAGCAGCCCTGCTCACCCACAGACCACCCTCTGGGAACGGTGCCCTGTGTGCTTTAATCTAGAGCAGCCCTTCCCACCCATAGACTGCCCTCTGGGAATGGTGTCCTGTGTGCTTTGCTCTAGGGCAGCCCTGCCCACCCATAGACCGCCCTCTGGGAACGGTCCCCTGTGTGCTTTGCTCTTGGGCAGCCCTGTTCACCCATAGACCGCCCTCTGGGAACGGTGCCCTGTGTGCTTTGCTCTAGAGCAACCCCGCTCACCCGTAGACTGCCCTCTGGGAACGGTGCCCTGTGTGCTTTGCTCTAGAGCAACCCTGCTCACCCGTCGACTGCCCTCTGGGAATGGTGCCCTGTGTGCTTTGCTCTAGAGCAGCCCTGCCCACCCGTAGACCGCCCTCTGGGAACGGTGCCCTGTGCTTTACTCTGGAGCAGCCCTGCTCACCCGTAGACCACCCTCTGGGAACGGTGCCCTGTGTGCTTTGCTCTGGAGCAGCCCTGCTCATCCATAGACCGCCCTCTGGGAAGGGTGCCCTGTGTGCTTTGCTCTAGAGCAGCCCTGCCCACCCATAGACCGCCCTCTGGGAACGGTGCCCTGTGTGCTTTGCTCTAGAGCAGCCCTGCTCACCCATAGACTGCCCTCTGGGGACGGTGCCCTGTGTGCTTTGCTCTAGAGCAGCCCTGCTCACCCATAGACCGCCCTCTGGGAACGGTGCCCTGTGTGTTTGCTCTAGGGCAGCCCTGCTAGCCCATAGACCGCCCTCTGAGAACGGTGCCCTGTGTGCTTTGCTCTAGAGCAGCCCTGCTCACCCGTAGACCGCCCTCTGGGAACGGTGCCCTGTGTGCTTTGCTCTAGGGCAGCCCTGCTCACCCATAGACTGCCCTCTGGAATTGGTGCCCTGTGTGCTTTGCTCTAGAGCAGCCCTGCCCCCCCATAGACCGCCCTCTGGGAACGATGCCCTGTGTGCTTTGCTCTAGAGCAGCCCTGCCCACCCATAGACTGCCCTCTGGGAATGGTGCCCTGTGTGCTTTGCTCCAGGGCAGCCCTGCCCACCCATAGACCGCCCTCTGGAAATGGTGCCCTGTGTGCTTTGCTCTTGAGTAGCCCTGCCCACCCGTAGACTGCCCTCTGGGAACGGTGCCCTGTGTACTTTGCTCTAGGGTAGCCCTGCCCACCCATAGACCGCCCTCTGGGAACGGTGCCCTGTGTACTGTGTTCTTGGGTAGCCCTGCTCACCCATAGACCGCCCTCTGGAAACGGTTCCCTGTGTGCTTTGCTCTAGAGCAGCCCTGCTCACCCATAGACTGCCCTCTGGAATTGGTGCCCTGTCTGCTTTGCTCTAGAGCAGCCCTGCCCCCCCCCATAGACCGCCCTCTGGGAACGATGCCCTGTGTGCTTTGCTCTAGAGCAGCCCTGCCCACCCATTGACTGCCCTCTGGGAATTGTGCCCTGTGTGCTTTGCTCCAGGGCAGCCCTGCCCACCCATAGACCGCCCTCTGGAAATGGTGCCCTGTGTGCTTTGCTCTTGAGTAGCCCTGCTCACCCATAGGCCGCCCTCTGGGAACGGTGCCCTGTGTGCTTTGCTCTAGGGCAGCTCTGCCCACCCGTAGACCGCCCTCTGGGAACGGTGCCCTGTGTGCTTTGCTCTGGGGCAGTCCTGCTCACCCATAGACTGCCCTCTGGGAAGGGTGCCCTGTGTGCTTTGCTCTTGGGCATCCCTGCTCACCCATAGACCGCCCTCTGGGAACCGTGCCCTGTGTGCTTTGCTCTAGAGCAGCCCTGCTCACCCATAGACTGCCCTCTGGGGACGGTGCCCTGTGTGCTTTGCTCTAGAGCAGCCCTGCTCACCCATAGACCGCCCTTGGAACGGTGCCCTGTGTGTTTGCTCTAGGGCAGCCCTGCTAGCCCATAGACCGCCCTCTGAGAACGGTGCCCTGTGTGCTTTGCTCTAGAGCAGCCCTGCTCACCCGTAGACCGACATCTGGGAACGGTGCCCTGTGTGCTTTGCTCTAGGGTAGCCCTGCCCACCCATAGACCGCCCTCTGGGAACGGTGCCCTGTGTACTGTGTTCTAGGGTAGCCCTGCTCACCCATAGACCGCCCTCTGGAAACGTGCCCTGTGTGCTTTGCTCTAGAGCAGCCCTGCTCACCCATAGACTGCCCTCTGGAATTGGTGCCCTGTGTGCTTTGCTCTTGAGTAGCCCTGCTCACCCATAGGCCGCCCTCTGGGAACGGTGCCCTGTGTGCTTTGCTCTAGGGCAGCTCTGCCCACCCGTAGACCGCCCTCTGGGAACGGTGCCCTGTGTGCTTTGCTCTGGGGCAGTCCTGCTCACCCATAGACTGCCCTCTGGGAAGGGTGCCCTGTGTGCTTTGCTCTTGGGCATCCCTGCTCACCCATAGACCGCCCTCTGGGAACGATGCCCTGTGTGCTTTGCTCTAGAGCAGCCCTGCCCACCCATAGACTACCCTCTGGGAATGGTGCCCTGTGTGCATTGCTCCAGGGCAGCCCTGCCCACCCATAGACCACCCTCTGGAAATGGTGCCCTGTGTGCTTTGCTCTTGAGTAGCCCTGCTCACCCATAGACCGCCCTCTGGGAACGGTGCCCTGTGTGCTTTGCTCTAGGGCAGCCCTGCCCACCCGTAGACCGCCCTCTGGGAACGGTGCCCTGTGTACTTTGCTCTAGGGCAGCCCTGCTCACCCGTAGACCGCCCTCTGGGAACGGTGCCCTGTGTGCTTTGCTCTAGGGCAGCCCTGCTCACCTGTAGACCGCCCTCTGGGAACGGTGCCCTGTGTGCTTTGCTCTAGAGCAGCCCTGCCCCCCCATAGACCGCCCTCTGGGAACGATGCCCTGTGTGCTTTGCTCTAGAGCAGCCCTGCCCACCCATAGACTGCCCTCTGGGAATGGTGCCCTGTGTGCTTTGCTCCAGGGCAGCCCTGCCCACCCGTAGACCGCCCTCTGGGAACGGTGCCCTGTGTACTTTGCTCTGGGGTAGCCCTGCCCACCCATAGACCGCCCTCTGGGAACGGTGCCCTGTGTACTGTGTTCTAGGGTTGCCCTGCTCACCCATAGACCGCCCTCTGGGAACGGTGCCCTGTGTACTGTGTTCTAGGGTAGCCCTGCTCACCCATAGACCGCCCTCTGGAAACGGTGCCCTGTGTGCTTTGCTCTAGAGCAGCCCTGCTCACCCATAGACTGCCCTCTGGAATTGGTGCTCTGTGTGCTTTGCTCTAGAGCAGCCCTGCCCCCCCATAGACCGCCCTCTGGGAACGATGCCCTGTGTGCTTTGCTCTAGAGCAGCCCTGCCCACCCATAGACTGCCCTCTGGGAATGGTGCCCTGTGTGCATTGCTCCAGGGCAGCCCTGCCCACCCATAGACCACCCTCTGGAAATGGTGCCCTGTGTGCTTTGCTCTTGAGTAGCCCTGCTCACCCATAGACCGCCCTCTGGGAACGGTGCCCTGTGTGCTTTGCTCTAGGGCAGCCCTGCCCACCCGTAGACCGCCCTCTGGGAACGGTGCCCTGTGTACTTTGATCTAGGGCAGCCCTGCTCACCCGTAGACTGCCCTCTGGGAACGGTGCCCTGTGTGCTTTGCTCTAGGGCAGCCCTGCTCACCTGTAGACCGCCCTCTGGGAACGGTGCCCTGTTTGCTTTGCTCTAGGGCAGCCCTGCTCACCCGTAGACCGCCCTCTGGGAATGGTGCCCTGTGTGCTTTGCTCTAGAGCAGCCCTGCCCACCCATAGACCGCCCTCTGGGAACGGTGCCCTGTGTACTGTGTTCTAGGGTAGCCCTGCTCACCCATAGACCGCCCTCTGGGAATGGTGCCCTGTGTACTGTGTTCTAGGGTTGCCCTGCTCACCCATAGACCACCCTCTGGGAACGGTGCCCTGTGTACTGTGTTCTAGGGTAGCCCTGCTCACCCATAGACCGCCCTCTGGGAACGGTGCCCTGTGTACTGTGTTCTTGGGTAGCCCTGCTCATCCATAGACTGCCCTCTAGGAAGGGTGCCCTGTGTGCTTTGCCCTGGAGCAGCCCTGCCCACCCATAGACCGCCCTCTGGGAACGATGCCCTGTGTGCTTTGCTCTAGAGCAGCCCTGCCCACCCATAGACTGCCCTCTGGGAATGGTGCCCTGTGTGCTTTGCTCCAGGGCAGCCCTGCCCACCCATAGACCGCCCTCTGGGAATGGTGCCCTGTGTGCTTTGCTCAGGAGCAGCCCTGCTCAGCCGCAGACCTCCCTCTCGGAACGGTGCCCTGTGTGCTTTGCTCTAGGGCAGCCCTGCTCACCCATCGACTGCCCTCTGGGAATGGTGTCCTGTGTGCTTTGCTCTAGGGCAGCCCTGCTCATCCATAGACTGCCCTCTGGGAAGGGTGCCCTGTGTGCTTTGCTCTTGGGCATCCCTGCTCACCCATAGACCGCCCTCTGGGAACGGTGCCCTGTGTGCTTTGCTCTAGAGCAGCCCTGCTCACCCATAGACTGCCCTCTGGGGACGGTGCCCTGTGTGCTTTGCTCTAGAGCAGCCCTGCTCACCCATAGACCGCCCTCTGGGAACGGTGCCCTGTGTGTTTGCTCTAGGGCAGCCCTGCTAGCCCATAGACCGCCCTCTGAGAACGGTGCCCTGTGTGCTTTGCTCTAGAGCAGCCCTGCTCACCCGTAGACCGCCCTCTGGGAACGGTGCCCTGTGTGCTTTGCTCTAGGGCAGCCCTGCTCACCCATAGACTGCCCTCTGGAATTGGTGCCCTGTGTGCTTTGCTCTAGAGCAGCCCTGCCCCCCCATAGACCGCCCTCTGGGAACGATGCCCTGTGTGCTTTGCTCTAGAGCAGCCATGCCCACCCATAGACTGCCCTCTGGGAATGGTGCCCTGTGTGCTTTGCTCCAGGGCAGCCCTGCCCACCCATAGACCGCCCTCTGGAAATGGTGCCCTGTGTGCTTGGCTCTTGAGTAGCCCTGCCCACCCGTAGACCGCCCTCTAGGAACGGTGCCCTGTGTACTTTGCTCTAGGGTAGCCCTGCCCACCCATAGACCGCCCTCTGGGAACGGTGCCCTGTGTACTGTGTTCTAGGGTAGCCCTGCTCACCCATAGACCGCCCTCTGGAAACGTGCCCTGTGTGCTTTGCTCTAGAGCAGCCCTGCTCACCCATAGACTGCCCTCTGGAATTGGTGCCCTGTGTGCTTTGCTCTAGAGCAGCCCTGCCCCCCATAGACCGCCCTCTGGGAACGATGCCCTGTGTGCTTTGCTCTAGAGCAGCCCTGCCCACCCATAGACTACCCTCTGGGAATGGTGCCCTGTGTGCATTGCTCCAGGGCAGCCCTGCCCACCCATAGACCACCCTCTGGAAATGGTGCCCTGTGTGCTTTGCTCTTGAGTAGCCCTGCTCACCCATAGACCGCCCTCTGGGAACGGTGCCCTGTGTGCTTTGCTCTAGGGCAGCCCTGCCCACCCGTAGACCGCCCTCTGGGAACGGTGCCCTGTGTACTTTGCTCTAGGGCAGCCCTGCTCACCCGTAGACCGCCCTCTGGGAACGGTGCCCTGTGTGCTTTGCTCTAGGGCAGCCCTGCTCACCTGTAGACCGCCCTCTGGGAACGGTGCCCTGTGTGCTTTGCTCTAGAGCAGCCCTGCCCCCCCATAGACCGCCCTCTGGGAACGATGCCCTGTGTGCTTTGCTCTAGAGCAGCCCTGCCCACCCATAGACTGCCCTCTGGGAATGGTGCCCTGTGTGCTTTGCTCCAGGGCAGCCCTGCCCACCCGTAGACCGCCCTCTGGGAACGGTGCCCTGTGTACTTTGCTCTGGGGTAGCCCTGCCCACCCATAGACCGCCCTCTGGGAACGGTGCCCTGTGTACTGTGTTCTAGGGTTGCCCTGCTCACCCATAGACCGCCCTCTGGGAACGGTGCCCTGTGTACTGTGTTCTAGGGTAGCCCTGCTCACCCATAGACCGCCCTCTGGAAACGGTGCCCTGTGTGCTTTGCTCTAGAGCAGCCCTGCTCACCCATAGACTGCCCTCTGGAATTGGTGCTCTGTGTGCTTTGCTTTAGAGCAGCCCTGCCCCCCCATAGACCGCCCTCTGGGAACGATGCCCTGTGTGCTTTGCTCTAGAGCAGCCCTGCCCACCCATAGACTGCCCTCTGGGAATGGTGCCCTGTGTGCATTGCTCCAGGGCAGCCCTGCCCACCCATAGACCACCCTCTGGAAATGGTGCCCTGTGTGCTTTGCTCTTGAGTAGCCCTGCTCACCCATAGACCGCCCTCTGGGAACGGTGCCCTGTGTGCTTTGCTCTAGGGCAGCCCTGCCCACCCGTAGACCGCCCTCTGGGAACGGTGCCCTGTGTACTTTGATCTAGGGCAGCCCTGCTCACCCGTAGACTGCCCTCTGGGAACGGTGCCCTGTGTGCTTTGCTCTAGGGCAGCCCTGCTCACCTGTAGACCGCCCTCTGGGAACGGTGCCCTGTTTGCTTTGCTCTAGGGCAGCCCTGCTCACCCGTAGACCGCCCTCTGGGAATGGTGCCCTGTGTGCTTTGCTCTAGAGCAGCCCTGCCCACCCATAGACCGCCCTCTGGGAACGGTGCCCTGTGTACTGTGTTCTAGGGTAGCCCTGCTCACCCATAGACCGCCCTCTGGGAATGGTGCCCTGTGTACTGTGTTCTAGGGTTGCCCTGCTCACCCATAGACCACCCTCTGGGAACGGTGCCCTGTGTACTGTGTTCTAGGGTAGCCCTGCTCACCCATAGACCGCCCTCTGGGAACGGTGCCCTGTGTACTGTGTTCTTGGGTAGCCCTGCTCATCCATAGACTGCCCTCTAGGAAGGGTGCCCTGTGTGCTTTGCCCTGGAGCAGCCCTGCCCACCCATAGACCGCCCTCTGGGAACGATGCCCTGTGTGCTTTGCTCTAGAGCAGCCCTGCCCACCCATAGACTGCCCTCTGGGAATGGTGCCCTGTGTGCTTTGCTCCAGGGCAGCCCTGCCCACCCATAGACCGCCCTCTGGGAATGGTGCCCTGTGTGCTTTGCTCAGGAGCAGCCCTGCTCAGCCGCAGACCTCCCTCTCGGAACGGTGCCCTGTGTGCTTTGCTCTAGGGCAGCCCTGCTCACCCATCGACTGCCCTCTGGGAATGGTGTCCTGTGTGCTTTGCTCTAGGGCAGCCCTGCCCACCCATAGACCGCACTCTGGGAGCCCTGTGTGCTTTGCTCCAGGGCAGCCCTGCCCACCCATAGACCGCCCTCTGGGAATGGTGCCCTGTGTGCTTTGCTCAGGAGCAGCCCTGCTCAGCCGCAGACCTCCCTCTCGGAACGGTGCCCTGTGTGCTTTGCTCTAGGGCAGCCCTGCTCACCCATCGACTGCCCTCTGGGAATGGTGTCCTGTGTGCTTTGCTCTAGGGCAGCCCTGCCCACCCATAGACCGCACTCTGGGAATGGTGCCCTGTGTGCTTTGCTCTAGAGCAGCCCTGCTCACCCGTAGACCGCCCTCTGAGAACGGTGCCCCGTGTGCTTTGCTCTAGAGCAGCCCTGCTCACCCGTAGACTGCCCTCTGGGAACTGTGCCCAGTGTGCTTTGCTCTAGGGCAGCCCTGCTCACCCGTAGACTGCCCTCTGTGAACGGTGCCCAATGTGCTTTGCTCTAGAGCAGCCTTGCTCACCCACAGACCACCCTCTGGGAACGGTGCCCTGTGTGCTTTGCTCTAGTGCAGCCCTGCTCACCCGTAGACCGCCCTCTGGGAACGGTGCCCTGTGTGCTTTGCTCTAGGGCAGCCCTGCTCACCTGTAGACTGCCCTCTGGGAACGGTGCCCTGTGTGCTTTGCTCTAGAGCAACCCTGCTCACCCGTCGACTGCCCTCTGGGAATGGTGCCCTGTGTGCTTTGCTCTAGAGCAGCCCTGCCCACCCGTAGACCGCCCTCTGGGAACGGTGCCCTGTGCTTTACTCTGGAGCAGCCCTGCTCACCCGTAGACTGCCCTCTGGGAACGGTGCCCTGTGTGCTTTGCTCGACTAGGGCAGCCCTGCTCACCCATAGACCGCTCCCTGGGAACAGTGCCCTGTGTGCTTTGCTCTAGGGCAGCCCTGCTAGCCCATAGACTGCCCTCTGAGAACGGTGCCCTGTGTGCTTTGTTCTGGAGCAGCCCTGCTCACCCGCAGACCACCCTCTGGGAACGGTGCCCTGTGTGCTTTGCTCTAGGGCAGCCCTGCTCACCCGTAGACTGCCCTCTGGGAATGGTGCCCAGTGTGCTTTGCTCTAGAGCAGCCCTGCTCACCCACAGACCACCCTCTGGGAACGGTGCCCTGTGTGCTTTAATCTAGAGCAGCCCTTCCCACCCATAGACTGCCCTCTGGGAATGGTGTCCTGTGTGCTTTGCTCTAGGGCAGCCCTGCCCACCCATAGACCGCCCTCTGGGAACGGTCCCCTGTGTGCTTTGCTCTTGGGCAGCCCTGTTCACCCATAGACCGCCCTCTGGGAACGGTGCCCTGTGTGCTTTGCTCTAGAGCAACCCCGCTCACCCGTAGACTGCCCTCTGGGAACGGTGCCCTGTGTGCTTTGCTCTAGAGCAACCCTGCTCACCCGTCGACTGCCCTCTGGGAATGGTGCCCTGTGTGCTTTGCTCTAGAGCAGCCCTGCCCACCCGTAGACCGCCCTCTGGGAACGGTGCCCTGTGCTTTACTCTGGAGCAGCCCTGCTCACCCGTAGACCACCCTCTGGGAACGGTGCCCTGTGTGCTTTGCTCTGGAGCAGCCCTGCTCATCCATAGACCGCCCTCTGGGAAGGGTGCCCTGTGTGCTTTGCTCTAGAGCAGCCCTGCCCACCCATAGACCGCCCTCTGGGAACGGTGCCCTGTGTGCTTTGCTCTAGAGCAGCCCTGCTCACCCATAGACTGCCCTCTGGGGACGGTGCCCTGTGTGCTTTGCTCTAGAGCAGCCCTGCTCACCCATAGACCGCCCTCTGGGAACGGTGCCCTGTGTGTTTGCTCTAGGGCAGCCCTGCTAGCCCATAGACCGCCCTCTGAGAACGGTGCCCTGTGTGCTTTGCTCTAGAGCAGCCCTGCTCACCCGTAGACCGCCCTCTGGGAACGGTGCCCTGTGTGCTTTGCTCTAGGGCAGCCCTGCTCACCCATAGACTGCCCTCTGGAATTGGTGCCCTGTGTGCTTTGCTCTAGAGCAGCCCTGCCCCCCCATAGACCGCCCTCTGGGAACGATGCCCTGTGTGCTTTGCTCTAGAGCAGCCCTGCCCACCCATAGACTGCCCTCTGGGAATGGTGCCCTGTGTGCTTTGCTCCAGGGCAGCCCTGCCCACCCATAGACCGCCCTCTGGAAATGGTGCCCTGTGTGCTTTGCTCTTGAGTAGCCCTGCCCACCCGTAGACTGCCCTCTGGGAACAGGGCCAAGTCCAACAGGTAGCCCTGCCCACCCATAGACCGCCCTCTGGGAACGGTGCCCTGTGTACTGTGTTCTTGGGTAGCCCTGCTCACCCATAGACCGCCCTCTGGAAACGGTGCCCTGTGTGCTTTGCTCTAGAGCAGCCCTGCTCACCCATAGACTGCCCTCTGGAATTGGTGCCCTGTCTGCTTTGCTCTAGAGCAGCCCTGCCCCCCCCCCATAGACCGCCCTCTGGGAACGATGCCCTGTGTGCTTTGCTCTAGAGCAGCCCTGCCCACCCATTGACTGCCCTCTGGGAATTGTGCCCTGTGTGCTTTGCTCCAGGGCAGCCCTGCCCACCCATAGACCGCCCTCTGGAAATGGTGCCCTGTGTGCTTTGCTCTTGAGTAGCCCTGCTCACCCATAGGCCGCCCTCTGGGAACGGTGCCCTGTGTGCTTTGCTCTAGGGCAGCTCTGCCCACCCGTAGACCGCCCTCTGGGAACGGTGCCCTGTGTGCTTTGCTCTGGGGCAGTCCTGCTCACCCATAGACTGCCCTCTGGGAAGGGTGCCCTGTGTGCTTTGCTCTTGGGCATCCCTGCTCACCCATAGACCGCCCTCTGGGAACCGTGCCCTGTGTGCTTTGCTCTAGAGCAGCCCTGCTCACCCATAGACTGCCCTCTGGGGACGGTGCCCTGTGTGCTTTGCTCTAGAGCAGCCCTGCTCACCCATAGACCGCCCTTGGAACGGTGCCCTGTGTGTTTGCTCTAGGGCAGCCCTGCTAGCCCATAGACCGCCCTCTGAGAACGGTGCCCTGTGTGCTTTGCTCTAGAGCAGCCCTGCTCACCCGTAGACCGACATCTGGGAACGGTGCCCTGTGTGCTTTGCTCTAGGGTAGCCCTGCCCACCCATAGACCGCCCTCTGGGAACGGTGCCCTGTGTACTGTGTTCTAGGGTAGCCCTGCTCACCCATAGACCGCCCTCTGGAAACGTGCCCTGTGTGCTTTGCTCTAGAGCAGCCCTGCTCACCCATAGACTGCCCTCTGGAATTGGTGCCCTGTGTGCTTTGCTCTTGAGTAGCCCTGCTCACCCATAGGCCGCCCTCTGGGAACGGTGCCCTGTGTGCTTTGCTCTAGGGCAGCTCTGCCCACCCGTAGACCGCCCTCTGGGAACGGTGCCCTGTGTGCTTTGCTCTGGGGCAGTCCTGCTCACCCATAGACTGCCCTCTGGGAAGGGTGCCCTGTGTGCTTTGCTCTTGGGCATCCCTGCTCACCCATAGACCGCCCTCTGGGAACGATGCCCTGTGTGCTTTGCTCTAGAGCAGCCCTGCCCACCCATAGACTACCCTCTGGGAATGGTGCCCTGTGTGCATTGCTCCAGGGCAGCCCTGCCCACCCATAGACCACCCTCTGGAAATGGTGCCCTGTGTGCTTTGCTCTTGAGTAGCCCTGCTCACCCATAGACCGCCCTCTGGGAACGGTGCCCTGTGTGCTTTGCTCTAGGGCAGCCCTGCCCACCCGTAGACCGCCCTCTGGGAACGGTGCCCTGTGTACTTTGCTCTAGGGCAGCCCTGCTCACCCGTAGACCGCCCTCTGGGAACGGTGCCCTGTGTGCTTTGCTCTAGGGCAGCCCTGCTCACCTGTAGACCGCCCTCTGGGAACGGTGCCCTGTGTGCTTTGCTCTAGAGCAGCCCTGCCCCCCCATAGACCGCCCTCTGGGAACGATGCCCTGTGTGCTTTGCTCTAGAGCAGCCCTGCCCACCCATAGACTGCCCTCTGGGAATGGTGCCCTGTGTGCTTTGTTCCAGGGCAGCCCTGCCCACCCGTAGACCGCCCTCTGGGAACGGTGCCCTGTGTACTTTGCTCTGGGGTAGCCCTGCCCACCCATAGACCGCCCTCTGGGAACGGTGCCCTGTGTACTGTGTTCTAGGGTTGCCCTGCTCACCCATAGACCGCCCTCTGGGAACGGTGCCCTGTGTACTGTGTTCTAGGGTAGCCCTGCTCACCCATAGACCGCCCTCTGGAAACGGTGCCCTGTGTGCTTTGCTCTAGAGCAGCCCTGCTCACCCATAGACTGCCCTCTGGAATTGGTGCTCTGTGTGCTTTGCTCTAGAGCAGCCCTGCCCCCCCATAGACCGCCCTCTGGGAACGATGCCCTGTGTGCTTTGCTCTAGAGCAGCCCTGCCCACCCATAGACTGCCCTCTGGGAATGGTGCCCTGTGTGCATTGCTCCAGGGCAGCCCTGCCCACCCATAGACCACCCTCTGGAAATGGTGCCCTGTGTGCTTTGCTCTTGAGTAGCCCTGCTCACCCATAGACCGCCCTCTGGGAACGGTGCCCTGTGTGCTTTGCTCTAGGGCAGCCCTGCCCACCCGTAGACCGCCCTCTGGGAACGGTGCCCTGTGTACTTTGCTCTAGGGCAGCCCTGCTCACCCGTAGACTGCCCTCTGGGAACGGTGCCCTGTGTGCTTTGCTCTAGGGCAGCCCTGCTCACCTGTAGACCGCCCTCTGGGAACGGTGCCCTGTGTGCTTTGCTCTAGGGCAGCCCTGCTCACCCGTAGACCGCCCTCTGGGAACGGTGCCCTGTGTACTTTGCTCTAGAGCAGCCCTGCCCACCCATAGACCGCCCTCTGGGAACGGTGCCCTGTGTACTGTGTTCTAGGGTAGCCCTGCTCACCCATAGACCGCCCTCTGGGAATGGTGCCCTGTGTACTGTGTTCTAGGGTTGCCCTGCTCACCCATAGACCACCCTCTGGGAACGGTGCCCTGTGTACTGTGTTCTAGGGTAGCCCTGCTCACCCATAGACCGCCCTCTGGGAACGGTGCCCTGTGTACTGTGTACTTGGGTAGCCCTGCTCATCCATAGACTGCCCTCTAGGAAGGGTGCCCTGTGTGCTTTGCCCTGGAGCAGCCCTGCCCACCCATAGACCGCCCTCTGGGAACGATGCCCTGTGTGCTTTGCTCTAGAGCAGCCCTGCCCACCCATAGACTGCCCTCTGGGAATGGTGCCCTGTGTGCTTTGCTCCAGGGCAGCCCTGCCCACCCATAGACCGCCCTCTGGGAATGGTGCCCTGTGTGCTTTGCTCAGGAGCAGCCCTGCTCAGCCGCAGACCTCCCTCTCGGATCGGTGCCCTGTGTGCTTTGCTCTAGGGCAGCCCTGCTCACCCATCGACTGCCCTCTGGGAATGGTGTCCTGTGTGCTTTGCTCTAGGGCAGCCCTGCCCACCCATAGACCGCACTCTGGGAATGGTGCCCTGTGTGCTTTGCTCTAGAGCAGCCCTGCTCACCCGTAGACCGCCCTCTGAGAACGGTGCCCCGTGTGCTTTGCTCTAGAGAAGCCCTGCTCACCCGTAGACTGCCCTCTGGGAACTGTGCCCAGTGTGCTTTGCTCTAGGGCAGCCCTGCTCACCCGTACACTGCCCTCTGTGAACGGTGCCCAATGTGCTTTGCTCTAGAGCAGCCTTGCTCACCCACAGACCACCCTCTGGGAACGGTGCCCTGTGTGCTTTGCTCTAGTGCAGCCCTGCTCACCCGTAGACCGCCCTCTGGGAACGGTGCCCTGTGTGCTTTGCTCTAGGGCAGCCCTGCTCACCTGTAGACTGCCCTCTGGGAACGGTGCCCTGTGTGCTTTGCTCTAGAGCAACCCTGCTCACCCGTCGACTGCCCTCTGGGAATGGTGCCCTGTGTGCTTTGCTCTAGAGCAGCCCTGCCCACCCGTAGACCGCCCTCTGGGAACGGTGCCCTGTGCTTTACTCTGGAGCAGCCCTGCTCACCCGTAGACTGCCCTCTGGGAACGGTGCCCTGTGTGCTTTGCTCGACTAGGGCAGCCCTGCTCCCCCATAGACCGCTCCCTGGGAACAGTGCCCTGTGTGCTTTGCTCTAGGGCAGCCCTGCTAGCCCATAGACTGCCCTCTGAGAACGGTGCCCTGTGTGCTTTGTTCTGGAGCAGCCCTGCTCACCCGCAGACCACCCTCTGGGAACGGTGCCCTGTGTGCTTTGCTCTAGGGCAGCCCTGCTCACCCGTAGACTGCCCTCTGGGAATGGTGCCCAGTGTGCTTTGCTCTAGAGCAGCCCTGCTCACCCACAGACCACCCTCTGGGAATGGTGCCCTGTGTGCTTTAATCTAGAGCAGCCCTTCCCACCCATAGACTGCCCTCTGGGAATGGTGTCCTGTGTGCTTTGCTCTAGGGCAGCCCTGCCCACCCATAGACCGCCCTCTGGGAACGGTCCCCTGTGTGCTTTGCTCTTGGGCAGCCCTGTTCACCCATAGACCGCCCTCTGGGAACGGTGCCCTGTGTGCTTTGCTCTAGAGCAACCCCGCTCACCCGTAGACTGCCCTCTGGGAACGGTGCCCTGTGTGCTTTGCTCTAGAGCAACCCTGCTCACCCGTCGACTGCCCTCTGGGAATGGTGCCCTGTGTGCTTTGCTCTAGAGCAGCCCTGCCCACCCGTAGACCGCCCTCTGGGAACGGTGCCCTGTGCTTTACTCTGGAGCAGCCCTGCTCACCCGTAGACCACCCTCTGGGAACGGTGCCCTGTGTGCTTTGCTCTGGAGCAGCCCTGCTCATCCATAGACCGCCCTCTGGGAAGGGTGCCCTGTGTGCTTTGCTGTAGAGCAGCCCTGCCCACCCATAGACCGCCCTCTGGGAACGGTGCCCTGTGTGCTTTGCTCTAGGGCAGTCCTGCTCTTCCATAGACTGCCCTCTGGGAAGGGTGCCCTGTGTGCTTTGTTCTTGGGCATCCCTGCTCACCCATAGACCGCCCTCTGGGAACGGTGCCCTGTGTGCTTTGCTCTAGAGCAGCCCTGCTCACCCATAGACTGCCCTCTGGGGACGGTGCCCTGTGTGCTTTGCTCTAGAGCAGCCCTGCTCACCCATAGACCGCCCTCTGGGAACGGTGCCCTGTGTGTTTGCTCTAGGGCAGCCCTGCTAGCCCATAGACCGCCCTCTGAGAACGGTGCCCTGTGTGCTTTGCTCTAGAGCAGCCCTGCTCACCCGTAGACCGCCCTCTGGGAACGGTGCCCTGTGTGCTTTGCTCTAGGGCAGCCCTGCTCACCCATAGACTGCCCTCTGGAATTGGTGCCCTGTGTGCTTTGCTCTAGAGCAGCCCTGCCCCCCCATAGACCGCCCTCTGGGAACGATGCCCTGTGTGCTTTGCTCTAGAGCAGCCCTGCCCACCCATAGACTGCCCTCTGGGAATGGTGCCCTGTGTGCTTTGCTCCAGGGCAGCCCTGCCCACCCATAGACCGCCCTCTGGAAATGGTGCCCTGTGTGCTTTGCTCTTGAGTAGCCCTGCCCACCCGTAGACTGCCCTCTGGGAACGGTGCCCTGTGTACTTTGCTCTAGGGTAGCCCTGCCCACCCATAGACCGCCCTCTGGGAACGGTGCCCTGTGTACTGTGTTCTTGGGTAGCCCTGCTCACCCATAGACCGCCCTCTGGAAACGGTGCCCTGTGTGCTTTGCTCTAGAGCAGCCCTGCTCACCCATAGACTGCCCTCTGGAATTGGTGCCCTGTCTGCTTTGCTCTAGAGCAGCCCTGCCCCCCCCATAGACCGCCCTCTGGGAACGATGCCCTGTGTGCTTTGCTCTAGAGCAGCCCTGCCCACCCATTGACTGCCCTCTGGGAATGGTGCCCTGTGTGCTTTGCTCCAGGGCAGCCCTGCCCACCCATAGACCGCCCTCTGGAAATGGTGCCCTGTGTGCTTTGCTCTTGAGTAGCCCTGCTCACCCATAGGCCGCCCTCTGGGAACGGTGCCCTGTGTGCTTTGCTCTGGAGCAGCCCTGCTCATCCATAGACCGCCCTCTGGGAAGGGTGCCCTGTGTGCTTTGCTCTAGAGCAGCCCTGCCCACCCATAGACCGCCCTCTGGGAACGTTGCCCTGTGTGCTTTGCTCTAGGGCAGTCCTGCTCTTCCATAGACTGCCCTCTGGGAAGGGTGCCCTGTGTGCTTTGCTCTTGGGCATCCCTGCTCACCCATAGACCGCCCTCTGGGAACGGTGCCCTGTGTGCTTTGCTCTAGAGCAGCCCTGCTCACCCATAGACTGCCCTCTGGGGACGGTGCCCTGTGTGCTTTGCTCTAGAGCAGCCCTGCTCACCCATAGACCGCCCTCTGGGAACGGTGCCCTGTGTGTTTGCTCTAGGGCAGCCCTGCTAGCCCATAGACCGCCCTCTGAGAACGGTGCCCTGTGTGCTTTGCTCTAGAGCAGCCCTGCTCACCCGTAGACCGCCCTCTGGGAACGGTGCCCTGTGTGCTTTGCTCTAGGGCAGCCCTGCTCACCCATAGACTGCCCTCTGGAATTGGTGCCCTGTGTGCTTTGCTCTAGAGCAGCCCTGCCCCCCCATAGACCGCCCTCTGGGAACGATGCCCTGTGTGCTTTGCTCTAGAGCAGCCCTGCCCACCCATAGACTGCCCTCTGGGAATGGTGCCCTGTGTGCTTTGCTCCAGGGCAGCCCTGCCCACCCATAGACCGCCCTCTGGAAATGGTGCCCTGTGTGCTTTGCTCTTGAGTAGCCCTGCCCACCCGTAGACTGCCCTCTGGGAACGGTGCCCTGTGTACTTTGCTCTAGGGTAGCCCTGCCCACCCATAGACCGCCCTCTGGGAACGGTGCCCTGTGTACTGTGTTCTTGGGTAGCCCTGCTCACCCATAGACCGCCCTCTGGAAACGGTGCCCTGTGTGCTTTGCTCTAGAGCAGCCCTGCTCACCCATAGACTGCCCTCTGGAATTGGTGCCCTGTCTGCTTTGCTCTAGAGCAGCCCTGCCCCCCCCATAGACCGCCCTCTGGGAACGATGCCCTGTGTGCTTTGCTCTAGAGCAGCCCTGCCCACCCATTGACTGCCCTCTGGGAATGGTGCCCTGTGTGCTTTGCTCCAGGGCAGCCCTGCCCACCCATAGACCGCCCTCTGGAAATGGTGCCCTGTGTGCTTTGCTCTTGAGTAGCCCTGCTCACCCATAGGCCGCCCTCTGGGAACGGTGCCCTGTGTGCTTTGCTCTAGGGCAGCTCTGCCCACCCGTAGACCGCCCTCTGGGAACGGTGCCCTGTGTGCTTTGCTCTGGGGCAGTCCTGCTCACCCATAGACTGCCCTCTGGGAAGGGTGCCCTGTGTGCTTTGCTCTTGGGCATCCCTGCTCACCCATAGACCGCCCTCTGGGAACCGTGCCCTGTGTGCTTTGCTCTAGAGCAGCCCTGCTCACCCATAGACTGCCCTCTGGGGACGGTGCCCTGTGTGCTTTGCTCTAGAGCAGCCCTGCTCACCCATAGACCGCCCTTGGAACGGTGCCCTGTGTGTTTGCTCTAGGGCAGCCCTGCTAGCCCATAGACCGCCCTCTGAGAACGGTGCCCTGTGTGCTTTGCTCTAGAGCAGCCCTGCTCACCCGTAGACCGACATCTGGGAACGGTGCCCTGTGTGCTTTGCTCTAGGGCAGCCCTGCTCACCCATAGACTGCCCTCTGGAATTGGTGCCCTGTGTGCTTTGCTCTAGAGCAGCCCTGCCCCCCCCATAGACCGCCCTCTGGGAACGATGCCCTGTGTGCTTTGCAGCAGCCCTGCCCACCCATAGACTGCCCTCTGGGAATGGTGCCCTGTGTGCTTTGCTCCAGGGCAGCCCTGCCCACCCGTAGACCGCCCTCTGGGAACGGTGCCCTGTGTACTTTGCTCTAGGGTAGCCCTGCTCACCCATAGACCGCCCTCTGGCAACGGTGCCCTGTGTGCTTTGCTCTAGGGCAGCCCTGCCCATCCGTAGACCGCCCTCTGGGAACGGTGCCCTGTGTGCTTTGCTCTAGGGCAGCCCTGCCCACCCGTAGACCGCCCTCTGGGAACGGTGCCCTGTGTACTTTGCTCTAGGGCAGCCCTGCTCACCCGTAGACCGCCCTCTGGGAACGGTGCCCTGTGTGCTTTGCTCTAGGGCAGCCCTGCTCACCTGTAGACCGCCCTCTGGGAACGGTGCCCTGTGTGCTTTGCTCTAGGGCAGCCCTGCTCACCCTTAGACCGCCCTCTGGGAACGGTGCCCTGTGTGCTTTGCTCTAGAGCAGCCCTGCCCACCCATAGACCGCCCTCTGGGAACGGTGCCCTGTGTACTGTGTTCTAGGGTAGCCCTGCTCACCCATAGACCGCCCTCTGGGAATGGTGCCCTGTGTACTGTGTTCTAGGGTAGCCCTGCTCACCCATAGACCACCCTCTGGGAACGGTGCCCTGTGTACTGTGTTCTAGGGTAGCCCTGCTCACCCATAGACCGCCCTCTGGGAACGGTGCCCTGTGTACTGTGTTCTAGGGTAGCCCTGCTCATCCATAGACTGCCCTCTAGGAAGGGTGCCCTGTGTGCTTTGCCCTGGAGCAGCCCTGCCCACCCATAGACCGCCCTCTGGGAACGATGCCCTGTGTGCTTTGCTCTAGAGCAGCCCTGCCCACCCATAGACCGCCCTCTGGGAACGGTGCCCTGTGTGCTTTGCTGTAGAGCAGTCATGCTCACCCATAGACCGCCCCCTGGGAACGGTGCCCTGTGTGCTTTGCTCTAGAGCAGTCATGCTCACCCGTAGACCGCCCTCTGGGAACAGTGCCCTGTGTGCTTTGCTCTAGAGCAGCCCTGCCCACCCGTAGACCGCCCTCTGGGAACGGTGCCCTGTGTACTTTGCTCTAGGGTAGCCCTGCCCACCCATAGTCCGCCCTCTGGGAACGGTGCACTGTGTACTGTGTTCTAGGGTAGCCCTGCTCACCCATAGACCGCCCTCTAGGAATGGTGCCCTGTGTACTGTGTTCTAGGGTAGCCCTGCTCACCCATAGACCGCCCTCTGGGAACGGTGCCCTGTGTACTGTGTTCTAGGGTAGCCCTGCTCACCCATAGACCGCCCTCTGGGAACGGTCGCCTGTGTACTGTGTTCTAGGGTAGCCCTGCTCACCCATAGACCGCCCTCTGGGAACGGTGCCCTGTGTACTGTGTTCTAGGGTAGCCCTGCTCATCCATAGACTGCCCTCTAGGAAGGGTGCCCTGTGTGCTTTGCTCTAGGGCAGCCCTGCTCACCCATAGACTGCCCTCTGGGAACGGTGCCCTGTGTGCTTTGCTCTAGGGCAGCCCTGCTCACCCGTAGACCGCCCTCTGGGAACGGTGCCCTGTGTGCTTTGCTCTAGGGCAGCCCTGCTCTCCCATAGACCGCCCTCTGGGAACGGTGCCCTGTGTACTGTGTTCTAGGGTAGCCCTGCTCACCCATAGACCGCCCTCTGGGAACGGTGCCCTGTGTACTGTGTTCTAGGGTAGCCCTGCTCATCCATAGACTGCCCTCTAGGAAGGGTGCCCTGTGTGCTTTGCTCTAGGGCAGCCCTGCTCACCCGTAGACCGCCCTCTGGGAACGGTGCCCTGTGTGCTTTGCTCTAGGGCAGCCCTGCTCACCCGTAGTCCGCCCTCTGGGAACGGTGCCCTATGTGCTTTGCTCTAGGGCAGCCCTGCTCACCCGTAGACCGCCCTCTGGGAACGGTGCCCTGTGTGCTTTGCTCTAGAGCAGCCCTGCCCACCCATAGACCGCCCTCTGGGAACGGTGCCCTGTGTACTGTGTTCTAGGGTAGCCCTGCTCACCCATAGACCGCCCTCTGGGAATGGTGCCCTGTGTACTGTGTTCTAGGGTAGCCCTGCTCACCCATAGACCGCCCTCTGGGAACGGTGCCCTGTGTACTGTGTTCTAGGGTAGCCCTGCTCACCCATAGACCGCCCTCTGGAAACGTGCCCTGTGTGCTTTGCCCTGGAGCAGCCCTGCCCACCCATAGACTGCCCTCTGGGAACGGTGCCCAGTTTGCTTTGCTCTAGAGCAGCCCTGCTCACCCATGGACTGCCCTCTGGGAATGGTGCCCTGTGTGCTTTGCTCTAGGGCAGCCCTGCTCACCCATAGACCGCCCTCTGGGAACGGTGCCCTGTGTCCTTTGCTCTAGAGCAGTCATGCTCACCCGTAGACCGCACTCTGGGAACGGTGCCCTGTGTGCTTTGCTCTAGAGCAGCCCTGCTCACCCGTAGACCGCCCTCTGGGAACGGTGCCCTGTGTGCTTTGCTCTAGAGCATTCATGCCCACCCACAGACCGCCCTCTGAGAACAGTGCCCTGTGTGCTTTGCTCTAGAGCATCCCTGCCCACCCATAGACCGCCCTCTGGGAACGGTGCCCTGTGTACTGTGCTCTGGAGCAGCCCTGCTCACCCATAGACCTCCCTCTGGGAACGGTGCCCTGTGTGCTTTGCTCTAGAGCAGCCCTGCTCACCCGTAGACCGCCCTCTGGGAACAGTGCCCTGTGTGCTTTGCTCTAGAGCAGCCCTGCTCACCCGTAGACCGCCCTCTGGGAACGGTGTTTTGTGTACTGTGTTCTAGGGTAGCCCTGCTCATCCATAGACTGCCCTCTAGGAAGGGTGCCCTGTGTGCTTTGCTCTAGGGCAACCCTGCTCACCCATAGACCGCCCTCTGAGAATAGTGCCCTGTGTGCTTTGCTGTAGAGCATTCATGCTCACCCATAGACCGCCCTCTGGGAACGGTGCCCTGTGTGCTTTGCTGTAGAGCATTCATTCTCACCCATAGACCGCCCTCTGAGAATAGTGCCCTGTGTGCTTTGCTCTAGAGCAGTCATGCTCACCTGTAGACCGCCCTCTGGGAACGGTGCCCTGTGTGCTTTGCTGTAGAGCATTCATGCTCACCCATAGACTCCCCTCTGGGAATGGTGCCCTGTGTGCTTTGCTCTAGAGCATTCATGCTCACCCGTCGACCGCCCTCTGGGAACGGTGCCCTGTGTGCTTTGCTGTAGAGCATTCATGCTCACCCATAGACCGCCCTCTGGGAACGGTGCCCTGTGTGCTTTGCTGTAGAGTATTCATGCTCACCCGTAGACCGCCCTCTGGGAATGGTGCCCTGTGTGCTTTGCTCTAGAGCATTCATGCTCACCCATAGACCGCCCTCTGGGAACGGTGCCCTGTGTGCTTTGCTGTAGAGCATTCATGCTCACCCGTAGACCGCCCTCTGGGAACGGTGCCCTGTGTGCTTTGCTGTAGAGCATTCATGCTCACCCATAGACCGCCCTCTGGGAACCGTGCCCTGTGTGCTTTGCTGTAGAGCAGTCATGCTCACCCATAGACCGCCCCCTGGGAACGGTGCCCTGTGTGCTTTGCTCTAGAGCAGTCATGCTCACCCGTAGACCCCCCTCTGGGAATGGTGCCCTGTGTGCTTTGCTCTAGAGCATTCATGCTCACCCGTAGACCGCCCTCTGGGAACGGTGCCCTGTGTGCTTTGCTGTAGAACATTCATGCTCACCCGTAGACCGCCCTCTGGGAACGGTGCCCTGTGTGCTTTGCTGTAGAGCATTCATGCTCACCCATAGACCGCCCTCTGGGAACGGTGCCCTGTGTGCTTTGCTGTAGAGCAGTCATGCTCACCCATAGACCGCCCCCTGGGAACGGTGCCCTGTGTGCTTTGCTCTAGAGCAGTCATGCTCACCCGTAGACCGCCCTCTGGGAACGGTGCCCTGTGTACTGTGCTCTAGGGCAGCCCTGCTCACCCGTAGACCGCCCTCTGGGAACGGTGCCCTGTGTGCTTTGCTCTAGAGCAGCCCTGCCCACCCATAGACCGCCCTCTGGGAACGGTGCCCTGTGTGCTTTGCTCTAGGGCAGCCCTGCTCACCCGTAGACCGCCCTCTGGGAATGGTGCCCTGTGTGCTTTGCTCTAGGGCAGCCCTGCTCACCCGTAGACCGCCCTCTGGGAACGGTGCCCTGTGTGCTTTGCTCTAGAGCAGCCCTGCCCACCCATAGACCGCCCTCTGGGAACGGTGCCCTGTGTACTGTGTTCTAGGGTAGCCCTGCTCACCCATAGACCGCCCTCTGGGAATGGTGCCCTGTGTACTGTGTTCTAGGGTAGCCCTGCTCACCCATAGACCGCCCTCTGGGAACGGTGCCCTGTGTACTGTGTTCTAGGGTAGCCCTGCTCACCCATAGACCGCCCTCTGGGAACGGTGCCCTGTGTACTTTTTTCTAGGGTAGCCCTGCTCATCCATAGACCGCCCTCTGGGAACGGTGCCCTGTGTGCTTTGCTCTAGAGCATTCATGCCCACCCACAGACCGCTCTCTGAGAACAGTGCCCTGTGCGCTTTGCTCTAGAGCAGCCCTGCCCACCCATTGACCGCCCTCTGGGAACGGTGCCCTGTGTACTGTGCTCTGGAGCAGCCCTGCTCACCCATAGACCGCCCTCTGGGAACGGTGCCCTGTGTGCTTTGCTCTAGAGCAGTCATGCTCACCCGTAGACCGCCCTCTGGGAACGGTGCCCTGTGTGCTTTGCTGTAGAACATTCATGCTCACCCGTAGACCGCCCTCTGGGAACGGTGCGCTGTGTGCTTTGCTGTAGAGCATTCATGCTCACCCATAGACCGCCCTCTGGGAACGGTGCCCTGTGTGCTTTGCTGTAGAGCATTCATGCTCACCCATAGACCGCCCTCTGGGAACGGTGCCCTGTGTGCTTTGCTGTAGAGCATTCATACTCACCCATAGACCGCACTCTGAGAACAGTGCCCTGTGTGCTTTGCTCTAGAGCAGTCATGCTCACCCGTAGACCGCCCTCTGGGAATGGTGCCCTGTGTGCTTTGCTCTAGAGCATTCATGCTCACCCATAGACCGCCCTCTGGGAACGGTGCCCTGTGTGCTTTGCTGTAGAGCATTCATGCTCACCCATAGACCGCCCTCTGAGAATAGTGCCCTGTGTGCTTTGCTCTAGAGCATTCATGCTCACCCGTAGACCGCCCTCTGGGAATGGTGCCCTGTGTGCTTTGCTCTAGAGCATTCATGCTCACCCATAGACCGCCCTCTGGGAACGGTGCCCTGTGTGCTTTGCTGTAGAGCATTCATGCTCACCCGTAGACTGCCCTCTGGGAACGGTGCCCTGTGTGCTTTGCTGTAGAGCATTCATGCTCACCCGTAGACCGCCCTCTGGGAACGGTGCCCTGTGTGCTTTGCTGTAGAGTATTCATGCTCACCCGTAGACCGCCCTTTGGGAATGGTGCCCTGTGTGCTTTGCTCTAGAGCATTCATGCTCACCCATAGACCGCCCTCTGGGAACGGTGCCCTGTGTGCTTTGCTGTAGAGCATTCATGCTCACCCGTCGACCGCCCTCTGGGAACGGTGCCCTGTGTGCTTTGCTGTAGAGCATTCATGCTCACCCATAGACCGCCCTCTGGGAACGGTGCCCTGTGTGCTTTGCTCTAGAGCAGTCATGCTCACCCATAGACCGCCCTCTGGGAACGGTGCCCTGTGTGCTTTGCTGTAGAGCATTCATGCTCACCCATAGACCGCCCTCTGGGAACGGTGCCCTGTGTGCTTTGCTGTAGAGCAGTCATGCTCACCCATAGACCGCCCCCTGGGAACGGTGCCCTGTGTGCTTTGCTCTAGAGCAGTCATGCTCACCCATAGACCGCCCTCTGGGAACGGTGCCCTGTGTGCTTTGCTGTAGAGCATTCATGCTCACCCGTTGACCGCCCTTTGGGAACGGTGCCCTGTGTGCTTTGCTGTAGAGCATTCATGCTCACCCGTAGACCGCCCTCTGGGAACGGTGCCCTGTGTGCTTTGCTGTAGAGCATTCATGCTCACCCGTTGACCGCCCTTTGGGAACGGTGCCCTGTGTGCTTTGCTCTAGAGCAGTCATGCTCACCCATAGACCTCCCTCTGGGAACGTGCCCTGTGTGCTTTGCTGTAGAGCATTCATGCTCACCCGTTGACCGCCCTCTGGGAATGGTGCCCTGTGTGCTTTGCTCTAGAGCATTCATGCTCACCCATAGACCGCCCTCTGGGAACGGTGCCCTGTGTGCTTTGCTGTAGAGCATTCATGCTCACCCATAGACCGCCCTCTGGGAACGGTGCCCTGTGTGCTTTGCTGTAGAGCATTCATGCTCACCCATAGACCGCCCTCTGGGAACGGTGCCCTGTGTGCTTTGCTCTAGAGCATTCATGCTCACCCGTAGACCGCCCTCTGGGAACGGTGCCCTGTGTGCTTTGCTGTAGAGCATTCATGCTCACCCGTAGACCGCCCTCTGGGAACGGTGCCCTGTGTGCTTTGCTGTAGAGCATTCATGCTCACCCGTAGACCGCCCTCTGGGAACGGTGCCCTGTGTGCTTTGCTGTAGAGCAGTCATGCTCACCCATAGACCGCCCCCTGGGAACGGTGCCCTGTGTGCTTTGCTCTAGAGCATTCATGCTCACCCGTTGACCGCCCTTTGGGAACGGTGCCCTGTGTGCTTTGCTCTAGAGCAGTCATGCTCACCGATAGACCGCCCTCTGGGAACGGTGCCCTGTGTGCTTTGCTGTAGAGCAGTCATGCTCACCCATAGACCGCCCCCTGGGAACGGTGCCCTGTGTGCTTTGCTCTAGAGCATTCATGCTCACCCGTAGACCGCCCTCTGGGAACGGTGCCCTGTGTACTGTGCTCTAGGGTAGCCCTGCCCACCCATAGACCGCCCCCTGGGAATGGTGCCCTGTGTACTGTGTTCTAGGGTAGCCCTGCTCACCCATAGACCGCCCTCTGGGAACGGTGCCCTGTGTACTGTGTTCTAGGGTAGCCCTGCTCACCCATAGACCGCACTTTGGGAACGGTGCCCTGTGTGCTTTGCTCTAGAGCAGTCATGCTCACCCATAGACCGCCCTCTGGGAACGGTGCCCTGTGTGCTTTGCTGTAGAGCATTCATGCTCACCCGTTGACCGCCCTTTGGGAACGGTGCCCTGTGTGCTTTGCTCTAGAGCATTCATGCTCACCCGTCGACCGCCCTTTGGGAACGGTGCCCTGTGTGCTTTGCTGTAGAGCATTCATGCTCACCCGTCGACCGCCCTCTGGGAATAGTGCCCTGTGTGCTTTGCTGTAGAGCATTCATGCTCACCCATAGACCGCCCTCTGGGAACGGTGCCCTGTGTGCTTTGCTGTAGAGCATTCATGCTCACCCATAGACCGCCCTCTGGGAACGGTGCCCTGTGTGCTTTGCTGTAGAGCATTCATGCTCACCCGTCGACCGCCCTCTGGGAACGGTGCCCTGTGTGCTTTGCTGTAGAGCATTCATGCTCACCCATAGACCGCCCTCTGGGAACGGTGCCCTGTGTGCTTTGCTCTAGAGCAGTCATGCTCACCCGTAGACCGCCCTCTGGGAACGGTGCCCTGTGTACTGTGCTCTAGGGTAGCCCTGCCCACCCATAGACCGCCCCCTGGGAATGGTGCCCTGTGTGCTTTGCTCTAGAGCAGTCATGCTCACACGTAGACCGCCCTCTGGGAACGGTGCCCTGTGTACTGTGCTCTAGGGTAGCCCTGCCCACCCATAGACCGCCCCCTGGGAATGGTGCCCTGTGTGCTTTGCTCTAGGGCAGCCCTGCTCACCCGTAGACCGCCCTCTGGGAACGGTGCCCTGTGTACTGTGCTCTACAGCATTCTTGCTTTCCTGTAGTCCTGGCTTGCTTGCACTTGACTGACATTTTCCTTCTCTCTCCTTACAGCTGGTGTCCGCAGAGGGATCACACTCGGATGGTGGGTCCGTCTGTGCGGATCACATGTCGGACCTGCCTCCACCCATCGAGAGGACGGGCGGAATTGGAGACTCCCGACCCCCTTCCTTCCAGTAAGTCTCACATTGCACATATGGAGATGAATGAGTGAATGGATTTGTAGCACCGCTCTGCACACCTCACTTCTCTTACACATTACTCAGGTCTGTATAATTCCAGGGCATGATATCTCCTAGCGCCTCCTCCACCCCGCCAGAAAAATCAGGGAAGGGATGGTATTTAAATTGCATTTATATAGTGCTTACTTCCCCTGACGGACGAGGCGTTGAAGCACTTTATGGCATATAGCAAACTACTCGGGAGCTCCACAGGGTTGTAAGACAGGGGCACACGTGGCTAAACCTTGCGTGATTCTACAACACTGCCCGAACAATGAATGCATCTGAACAATGCATTCCTTTACCACGCTTGCCGTTACCACGCAAATTCGTGGCAAAGGCATGTCTGGTAAAGGGCTATATGTGGTAAAGATCACACCCCAGGCCCCCCGCACTGAGCTCTAAAAACGACCTGACCCCCACCCCCCCCCCCCCCACCCGAGCCCTAAAAACAAGCCTGAGCCTCAGAGCTAAAAACAACCCCAACCCCCCTCTGAGCCCTAAAAACAACTGACCCCCCTGAGCACTAAAAACAACCCAATACCCCCCCCCCCAGCCCTGAAAACAACCCCGACGTACGAAAAACTACCCTCCAACCCGGAGTCTTAAAACTACCCCAACCCTTAAAAACTAACCAGAAACCCCGCCTCAGCCCCTGTTACCAGACACGTCCATGTCCGATCCTTCCTCTTCCAGTGCCTGCCCATCCGCGCATCTAGACCACGCACTGCCTTAACCGCGCATATATGTGTTTAAGCCAAGCATGGTTGCGCTTGCAGGGAAACGGCATGCGTGGCTCAGGCCGCGTTGTAAAGTCCGTTTCCAGTCCCAGAGTGTCAGTTCATGGGGTATGAGGGTTAGTCTTGAATGTTAAAGGTACTGTTGCATGCATTTACTGCATTAATGATTAAGGTGGGACCTTCAGGAGGGAATATGTGAGAAGCAAATGCTGTCTAGACTTAATAGGTATTGTTAGGTTCAACAATAAGGTGTGAAAAAAGAGATTAAGATAGACAGGCATGCGATGTAGAGTAGAACAACTACAGAATGGGGCGCGCAATGAGATAGAAGGGGCGTTCACAATAGGGTAGGAAAAAAGTACGTTTAATGCAAGGGCGGGTTTTCATGCAGATTTTTGGGGAATATAGCAGGTGGAGATTCAATCTCTGGATGTAAACCTATAGAAAGAAACCGTTTTAAATTGTGCTCTAAAGGAATGAGATACTCAACAGTCTTTCTGCAAAGGTGACGCTTGCGTCAATGTAACAACCCAGTGCTTGTTAATAATAATAATCCACATTTTTTAAAGCGCGAACAATCACCCGTAAGGGTCTCTAGGCGCTGGGGGCCGTCGGCAAGATTAAGCAAGCCATTGCCCAGAGTCACATGGTGCTCGGCTAATCTGCCGCCGGTGCCAGGGATCGAACCGTGATCCCCAGATTCCGTGTCAGTCGCCCTGGCCGCGGCGCCACACCTCTTCTGGGACTCCTCAACGTCCTTCCTTCAAGCTGTGCGGATTTTAAGCACATCCCAGTACCCATGATTACAATTTGACAACACCACCATTGCCCCACTTGCTATGCAGGCTATACTTTCAAATCTAGGAAGACACCCCCCCCCCCCCCCCCCCACACACACACATTTGTACCTGCTACAGAAGCATATTCAATAGATTGTATAACTAGTCCCCCGGTGTACTGCAAGCCCCGCTCAGGAGCCAAAGATATCATTCAAGTGCTGCATCCAAGAGAGGAGGCCTTGACCTAGAGACGAGCTAACAAGAGTAATAAAACAGGTAACCACAAACAGCAGGGAAGGAAACTGGAGGACCTGAGGGAACTAAACCGAGAAAAAACCAATGTGAAGGGATGGAACGAGCAGACCGCAAACTGGACTGAATTGCGAAGAGTCACAACAAGGACTGTTGCCTAAAAGTGAGGTTTAATTGCCTGGCTTGTCACTATTGACTTGGAAGCGTGCCTGGTTGTGCTGGTCCACTCATAGTTGGGGCTGTGCATGTGAGTCTGGGTAGTATTGTTTTACAGGTATGAATGTGTATTTTACACTGTCGTGTGTGCCATCTCTTCCCAGTCTTCTGTGTTGTGAGGTGACTCGTGACCTCGCAGTGATGCTTTCAACAGATTGAGTAAGGCTATCCATGCATACTTTCACTGGAGACGCTATTCTGTGACAGCTCCTTTACTAGCCAACCATCAACGCGCATTGCTTGGCTATTTTTCTGCATTGGAGAAGGAACTCTGGTTGATGTTTCAAGGTAGATAGTCCGAATACACATCTGAAGTTAAATGGACGGGCCTACATCAAATAAATCAAGATGTGATTATGTTGCTTGATTTAGGTACTTAGCAACCCCCTCTGACTGGAATGGTAATTTCCTGGTGGCATAGAGTTAAGAGATGGCGTAAAAATGAGTTGCTATACTTATTTATTCAGCCTTGATTGATTTTGCATTAGAGATAGAACAAAGACATCAGTAAAGTAAGCAAGAAAGATGGTCTGAGCAGAAGCATAATTCTTCCCATACCTAGAACCCCACTCGACTTGACCTGAGAAGACAACCTCTGGAAGATTCAGACAGTGACTGATGCAGATAGGCTGTAGTCAAAGGTCACCTCTAACCAAAGACAAAAAAGAAGACCACCACTCAGAATTTCTCTGCCTATATTGTGGGAAACCGAGTCAGTATATAAAACATTGCGCTTTAACAGTGCCCCTCAAGTCTCCATAACCACTCCATCGCTCAGATGCATTAAATTAGTTGTATAGCGCCACTTATACCAGTGTAGGGTGTCAGACCACTTTACATCACACGCACAAAACATCATAGGTGTGCAAATCAGTGTATAGGAAATGTTACATAAGACAGAGGACTATAATGTGTTGGAGTCACATGTCATCCACACTGGTAGGTAGTATAGTTCATTAGCGCTTGGTCTGGAGAAGCACAAACTCAGAATTTAAAACAGAACACCATAGTTGGGGGTTCTTTTTAATAATCAGAATTGATTTATATCCAAATGAATCCTTTTTCCAACATTAGAATAATGAAAGACGGGGGGAAAACATCTATACCTTGCAGGTTGCATGCAGCTCTTTGATGACAGTTAATAACTCACTGTTCTATGCTAGGATGCTAACTTATTAATTGCAAGTAATAAAAGGATCTCTCGGGCAAAAGCAATGACCTACTGATCGATTTAAATTATATGAACTTTGTGATCTGCTGGTACAGGTTCTTTGCAGTAGGCACATTAACCGTCTGCGCTACCCTCTAAGCTTTCACTAGGCAAACCTCCGATCTTTCTGTAGGAAGAAAATTAATCCCGGAGTTATCTTGACATTTTTATTGACGGCTGAAAACTGCTGGAGGCCAGAACTCTGGCAGAAGGTGCTTTTAAAACGAAACCGCCCTAAATCCGGCACTGAACGCACATGTTACGTTTAGAAGTTGAGGAACTCCCTGTTGTATGGACCTTCATTTTGTAAACCTCAAACAATAGTAACTATGCTTTAGACAGATATTTGAGAATATTTCTCATAACATTTGTAAAGATTTTGAAATTGCAAGATTAAAGTAGAAATGACCATACCTATTTCAACAAAAACAAGGATTTTTAAGAAATATGTTAGTGATACCTATTATTCTTTTATGAAGACTAATCCTTAAATAGTGTTATGATGGTCCTTGTGTGTTACGTTCCTTTTTTTTTTTTTTTTTTAATAAACATTTTTTATTGACTTGTGATCATCACAGTAAAAACATGTAAAACATACACCCCGGCGAGGCCCTCTGTCCATATGTGGACCATCGTATTAAGGAATTAACCGCCTAGTCCATAGTAGTCCAAAATTTTGCCCCATATCCGGGAGTGCCTTCACAGGCAGCCTCTAATGGGGGTATATGGGATCCTCCAATTGCGCACACCAGTCCATTCCCCTACGCCACTCAAGGAGAGTGGGCAGTGAGTCTGATCTCCATCTCCGAGCAGTGTCTCGTTTGGTCACCACCATTGCCAGCCCAAACAGCGAACAATCCCCAAGGTTATGCCCAATCCCTTCAAGAACACTCAAGAGTGCCCGTGTGGGTGTGAGAGTGATGGGAGTCTCCAATATTCGGGTCAAAGTGTCAATATGTTGCCAGTAGGATGCGATTTAGGGGGGGGGGGGGGCATTGCCACACAACATGGTAAAAGTCGGTGCTCGGGCATGGGCATCTAAAGCATTCTGGACTCTGGGTCCTGCCAGCGCACCAAAGTCGACGCAGAGTAAGGTAAGTGGTGTGGAGGTAGTTAAGTTGTATGCCTAAGCCTCCAGGATATTGCTATTTCCCAGGGGGCCAGTGTGCCAGAGTCCAGTCTGTGCCGTCGAGTCTCCCAACCCATCTGTCCCATTTCTGTCTTGGGCACTGGAAACCTTTGGGGCGTGTATTACCAGAGTGCAGTAGATTTGGGACACCCCTCCTTTCACCAGATTTCCCATCAATAACTTAGCTTCAAGGGAGGCTATGCTCAGAAAGGGTGGGAATCTGAGCTCTATGATTGAAGGGCATGTCGCAGAGGAAGATATCTGTGAAATGGTGTTACTAAGAGGGAGAAGCAAGTCTGAAGGTTCTAGAAGGAGCCAGCCACCATGCAGGCGTCTGCAAGGGTCGTACTGCCGATCCGGTTCCGCTTGGTGAAACCCTTTAATTGGGCAGTGTGTGCAAGGTGGCGGCCCTGCCATAACATGATCTGGCGCGTCAAAGTTTTTCCCAAGCCCATGCCCCAAAACGCCTCCCGTCAGCCGCGGAGGACCAACCTGGTAACAACAGGGAGGTTGTTCGGGATTGGGATGTCATATAGGATCTCCATCAAGATCTGTTTCGGTGGAGAGGAGCTCTGCGCAATTTGTTTTCCGAAGGTGCCAGTTATTGACGCGCTATAATGGCTGGAAGCTCCCGCCATTTTGGTTTTAAAAAGACTGTTGCCTTAGAACTTTGTTACTATTGAGCATGACAATTGATCCTTCGATCAGGCTGCCCCTTCTGGAGGATCTTCTATCGCAGCAGCAGGGGAGGGTTCTTCACCCTCACCGGTCCACTCTCTGCCTTCCTGCGTGAAGATGGAGTGGCGACAATTGACAGCTTTCGATCTTCCTCCCGAAGTCTGTAATGTCATTTTAGCAGCTAGGCGTCTCTCCACCAAGATGGTATACGCCTGCTGTTGGAAAATATTTGTGGCATGGTGTGCAGAAAAACACATGCATCCCCTTTTCAGTGTGACATTTGTTGACCTTTCTAGGTGACAGGTCTCATTACATGTTTATTGTGCCTCACTCCTACCGTGTGCTATGAGCTGTACTTTGAGGTGTACAAATGCACTACAGTAATGCTGCCTAGTAATTCTAATTTAGAAAAAATGTGACGTATTTCTGTGATCATATGGAGTAATGAAAGGCAAAGTTTTAACCCCTAGGTTACTATTTTCAGTTTATATTACTTGCCATTCAGTTTTTATTATGTTCCTTTTACCTCTGCAGAGCTGTTTTTGGCTTTTATCACCTTAATAAAACCTCTAGCATTATAACAAGTAGAGTGTTTCAGGGGAAGATGGTGGCTTGGTGTACACCCTTAATTATCAAGGGCCCCTCTCCCTGGTGTACGAGACTAAGCATATTTTTAATTGAATATTGCTTATGATTACTAACTAACCAAGCACTCTTTGCTAAAGTGTGAAGCTGTGAATATATCTAATTTCCTCTTGGGTTAACCTACCTTAGTTTAGAGCATTTACACGTTTGGTTTGGCTTCCTATAACTTCTCAGCCTATATTGTTTTCTTTTTGCTTAGCGTAAATCTCATCCTCTGTGCCTCGATTGTCCCCTCCTAGAAAGGCCCTGTGTAAGTACCATTCCGTCTCCAGGTCTCCTCCACCTAGAACAAGTCTTGGTGTACTATACACTTTGCCACACTATGTCCTGCAGTTAATTATAAAATCTTAAGACACTCCTCTTAAAAGTTGCTCCCAGTGAGTAAATGCCCTAAAATAATGAGGTAACTCTATTTAGGTATGGTGAGTTTACATTGGTCTGTCCATTATCCTAAATCGGAACGCCGCCCACATCGGCCCGCAGAAGCGTTGGTAGTAAATCGGTGTTCACATATCCGCACTAGTCTCTAAGTGGTCAATACCTACCACCTGGCACTGACCACTCCAAGGGTCCCAAGCATTGCACAGGTGTTTGCACTCAATTCTGAAACATTTGAAGTCTGGGAGTGTATTGGTGATCAGGAATACGTAAATGAGAATTGATCTATTGATATCACCCCCCCGCCGCCAAGTTAACCAGTTATCCCATTCACTAAAAAGGACGATGCTCAATATTGTAGGTTTACGGTGTGCACATGAGGAGTGAGATGCCACCAGCCATAAACAGTTAGAAACATAGGTAACAATTTTGGAATTCCCAAGGAGGTAATGTGATATTCAATATTGGTTATTAAATAAAATGTGTATGATTGCCTTAAGAGTGGCTTTTGATTCTACCAAGCGACAAAGCTGACTGTTGTCAGTCACAAGCAGTTTTTACTTTGCTTTTGGGAAAATGATTGGAGCAGAAGCAGGTCTTTTTTTTTTTTTCTTTTTTTTTTTAGATGCACTTAGTTCAATACACAAAACCCAAAACTTCCATTCTGTTGTCTCAGTGGTAGTGGCGAAATGTTGTAAGTAAACATTAGGGGGTCTTTGAGTAGAACTTATCTGCTGCTGGTAGAAACGGTGACCAGCATGTGGGTCGGCTTTAGTGGCAGCCGTCTGTGGTGCCATTTTGTATAAGGCAACTTCCACTCCAGTTTATCACATGTGAGCACAGTTGCTACGCCTTAGTTGTCCATTTGTGCAAAGTTCTGACTTGTTTTTCTCTTTGCCCCTCTTTCTGCAGCCCAAACACTGGGGGGAGTCAGGAGAATCTGGCAAACGAGACAGAAACCGACTCTGTGATCTCCGCCCAGAGGGAGCGGCCGCGCAGAAAGGAAGCCTCCGAGCACAGTAAGTGATCCAAGCAGCCTTGCATGGAGTGGTGCCAATACTGGGGTCTGAGTCCAGTTGATATCTGCTGCTCATATAGGGAACGGCTGTGAGTACTCGTGTCTGGGGAGCCTAAAATATGCTACTTTTACATGGAGGAGCTGGGAATACTGGGGCTTGAGGCGCATTCGTATATAATTTCTCTTACTGGACGAGGCTGTGGATATGGAGTCTCAGGCTCCTGTAATGTCTTCTACTTATATACAGGTTCAGACTGTGTATACTATCATCTGGGGCTCATGTAATATCTGCTTCTAATATTCAAAGTCAGGCTGTGAATACTGGTTCTGAGGCTCCTGTTTTGTCTGCTCATATAGACAAACAGAATGGGAATACTGAAATCTGTATCTCTGCTGCTATTACAGGGGCAGGCTATAGATACTTAGCCTGTGACTCCTTTACTATAGGCTGCTGTTACAGGGACATGTAGGGAATACTGGGTCTGAGGCTCCTGTAATGCCTGCTTCTCATAGAGACGGGCTGTGAATACTGGTTCTAAGGTCCCTCTAATATATCTGCTTCTCATAGACGGAGACGGGCTGTGAATACTGGTTCTAAGGTCCCTCTAATATTTGCTTCTGATAGACAGAGAGAGGCTGTAAATACTGGTTCGAAGGTCCCTCTAATATTTGCTGCTCATGGACAGAGACGGGCTGTGAATACTGGTTCTGAGGTCCCTCTATAGCTGCTGCTCATAGACAGAGACGGGCTGTAAATACTGGTTCTGAGGTCCCTCTAATATTTGCTTCTGATAGACAGAGAGAGGCTGTAAATACTGGTTCTAAGGTCCCTCTAATATTTGCTTCTCATGGACAGAGACGGGCTGTGAATACTGGTTCTGAGGTCCCTCTAATATTTGCTTCTCATAGACCGAGAGAGACTGTGAATACTGGGTCTGAGGCTTCTGTAATGTCTGCTTCTCATAGACATAGACAGGCTGTGAATACTGGTTCTAAGGTCCCTCTAATATTTGCTTCTCATAGACCGAGAGAGGTTGTGAAGACTGGTTCTGGGGTCCCTCTATAGCTGCTGCTCATAGACAGAGACGGGCTGTAAATACTGTTTCTGAGGTCCCTCTAATATTTGCTTCTGATAGACAGAGAGAGGCTGTAAATACTGGTTCTAAGGTCCCTCTAATATTTGCTTCTCATGGACAGAGACGGGCTGTGAATACTGGTTCTGAGGTCCCTCTAATATTTGCTTCTCATAGACAGAGAGAGGCTGTGAATACTGGTTCTGAGGTCCCTCTAATATCTGCTTTTCATAGACAGAGACGGGCTGTGAATACTAGTTCTGAAGTCCCTCTAATATCTGCTTCTCATAGACCGAGACGGGCTGTAAATACTGGTTCTAAGGTCCCTCTAATATTTGCTTCTCATGGACAGAGACGGGCTGTGAATACTGGTTCTGAGGTCCCTCTAATATCTGCTTTTCATAGACCGAAACGGGCTGTGAATACTGGTTCTGAGGTCCCTCTAATATATCTGCTTCTCATAGACCGAGACGGGCTGTGAATACTGGTTCTGAGGTCCCTCTAATATCTGCTTTTCATAGACAGAGACGGGCTGTGAATACTAGTTCTGAAGTCCCTCTAATATCTGCTTCTCATAGACCGAGACGGGCTGTGAATACTGGTTCTGAGGTCCCTCGAATATATCTGCTTCTCATAGACAGAGGCGGGCTGTAAATACTGGTTCTGTAGTAGGGATCTCTGTGTATAGTCATAATCTATGAATAGTCCCGCCCATGTGCGGGGACCCCGGAGCAATCAAAATATCTCTTAAGCTGTCCTGCATTTGCAAACCTGCAAAGACACTTAAGAGACAGACAAAATAATACAGCCTAATAACAATATGGCTGCACTGGCCAGCACTTCATCTGAAGTGAACACAAAAGCCAAAATAAAGTTTAAATGTCATTTTTATTCACATCTGACATGTTCCTTTGTTGCATCACACTCCCTTCACCAAAATCCCTTTAAACAATAGAGAGTACGGGGTGGACAGACAAGCCCTATAGGCTGTCATTATGTGTCTGCTAGAAGGATACCGTGCCTTTAAGGAACTCTCCAGAGACCACCGGTATCCCAGGATGCACAGCCAAAGCAATTTACTTTCAGTTCTTTTTTCCGGCTGCTGCTAACAGGACTCGGGAGCATTGAGCTCTACCCTTTTGGGTGGATGTTTTGGACTAAAATTGGTTTTTTGAAGATAAAAGTTTGTCCATTCGACGTCTAGAGCCTTTCTCTGCTGCATCCTGTAGTTTGGTGCAGTTTGACCCACTCTTAACATGGCTTTATTTGATAAATGCCCTGAGTGTGGGAGGAAAATGGCCAAGACGGACCCACATGATGTCTGTATTCTCTGCTTATCATCTTCACATGTCCCTGCTACATGTGACATCTGCAAGACCTTCTCCAAGAGGACCCTGAGGGACAGAGAGAAGATTCGCCTTCAGGGACAGGAGAAGCAGAGAACAGGTGGGACTTCTGGGCATGGAGGATCTCCTTCCCCATCCTCTGCCCATGCTTCAGCCACTGGAGGGACCTCCGGGCAGAAAAAGGAGCAGAAACGACGCCTACCGGCCGGAAGATCCCGTTCGACGTCGAGGACGACGACGGCGAGAGGTACAGCACCGGTGTGTTCGCCGTCGATCCAGGGCTCTGGATCTCGGCGTCCTCGACGTTCGACGTCGAGAGAGGGGCCGGCGAGACCTAGGACTAGGTCGCCGTCGAAGGCTTCACAGTCGACGTCGACACACCATCGACGTCGTACTGCGCCCCGCAGACAGCGCCGCTCGCCGTCGAGGCGAGCCCGCTAGTCTCCTTCGCCGTCGACTCATAGATCGACGTCGACGACATCGACGCGGAGACACCGGCAAAGGACGTCGAGACGAAGGAGATCGCCGTCGAGGCGAAGGAGATCGCCGTCGAGGCGACATCGCTCACCATCGACGTCGAGAGGCTCGCCGTCGAGACGAAGGCGCTCGACGTCGAGGAAAGACAGGGGATGCCGTTCGACGTCGAGGGGACGCCGTTTGCGTTCAACGGTGAGGAGAAGCCGTACGAGGTCGACGCACAGTTCGACGTCGAGGACGAGATCACCTGGTAACACTTCTTCAGTGATTACGATATCCAGTCGTGGATCTAGGAGAGGAGGTCGCTCTCCCTCGTTCACTTCGGCCTCTTCACGGGGTAGACCCGCAAAGAAGAGAAGGGTGGACGGAAGTCCGGACAGGGCTAGTCCGGGTTCTCCTGCAAGGAGTGATGGACGGAGAGAGTCTCCAATGGACCCCCTGCCACTGCCTCTAGCGGCCGCAACCTCAGCCTCAGCCGCGGCCTCAGAAGCCTCCTACTCCTCCTCCTCCTCCTCCTCCTCCTCCTCCTCCTCCTCCTCCTGACCCCCGGCTCCCAGTGGCGCCTCCTAAGCAACCTACGCCACCTCCGCTACCACCGCCTCCGGTGCCTCAGCTCCCGCCTTCTCCTCGGCTACCAGTGGCTCCTAAGAGACTGAGATCACGCTCTAGATCTCGTCGGAGGTCACGGAGCAGACACAGATCGTCCACTCACACAAGGCATGGACGACGGAGGTATAGATCTCGATCCAGAGGCACGAGGTATTCGGACTCTTCTGGCACTGGACGGCTTTCCCCCACGTTATCGGAAACACCGCCTACTAGAATCTCGCCAGTGGATGATATTGCCACTTTCCAAGATGTACTGATGAGAGGGGCGGCAAAATTGGGAATCTCAGTGACAGTACCAGTTCCCCCTACCTCTGTGATATTCGAGACATTACACAAGGCGCATCTATCACGCCCCCTCCTCCCTTTGGTTCCAGGTCTGGAGGAACCAGCCATGGAGGTCTTCTTGACACCGGCCGTGGTGAAGTCTGCTCCCTCAAGGTTGCAGAAGAAGTACAGGGCCCCTGATTCGGACCCGGCGTTCCTCAAGGTGGACCCTCCCCCGGACTCTGTCATTGTGGTTGCGGCTAGGAAACAACATGCCACGTCGCCCTCTTCCACAGCTCCTCCGGATAAGAAGAGTCGCATGATAGACTCTTTGGGGAGGAGGATGTGCTCTACGTCGGCCACTACTATGAAGGCTGCTAGCGCCTCCGCTCTGCTGGGTCGCTATGACCGATCATTATGGGACTCCCTGCAACAGTTTGCTGACTCCCTGCCTAGGGATAAACGGGAAGACTTCCAGGAGGTGTTGAATGAGGGCATGATGGTCTCCAACCAGATCATCAGTGCAGCGGGGGATGTATCATTGCTGGCGGCCCATGGGTACTGTCATGGAGTACACATGAGGAGACATTCCTGGCTGAGACTTACCTCTCTAAAGCCTGAAGCACAGCAAAAGATTGCTAACTTACCTTTCTCTGGCACGACGTTGTTCGGGTCTCATGCGGATGACGAAATGGCCCGCATGAAGGCCGAAGCAGAAACCCTGAAGGCCGTGGGGTTGGAAAAACCCAAGGAACAGAAGAGATCATTCCGTTCCTATGGCAGGCGTTATTCTAAACAACGTGGCCAAGGGCGTCAGTCTGGTCAACAACAACACCAGCAACAACAGCAGTTCCCGAGGCAGTCCTTTCAAAAGCGCCAGAGGGGCAGAGGACAGCATCAATCCTCGTCAGGGAACAAAGGCCCGGCCGGGTCGAAGCCCTGAAAGGTCACTTCCCCCTCATCTGTTACCCGCTCCGGTGGGGGGAAGTATTCAATACTACCTGGCAGAGTGGAGAACAATAACTCAGGACAAGTGGGTGCTGAATATTGTTTGCAATGGGTACAGTCTTCGTTTCACCAGCCCGCCTCCACAGGTCCCACCAGTGCGCTCTCCCTACATGGTGCGAGAGCTCCAGTGGGAGGCGGACATTCTGTTAAAGAAGAAGGCGATAGAGACTGTTCCTTTGAGGCAAAAAGGAAAAGGTCTTTACTCAAGGTTCTTTCTCGTCAGAAAAAAGGACAAGAATGAGTTCAGGCCTATTCTAGATCTGCGTCAAGCAAACAAGTGGATCCGCAGAGAAAAGTTCCGTATGTTGTCCCTGCATCAGATTTACCCTCAGTTGCATCGAGGAGACTGGCTGTGCGCCATAGATCTGCAGGACGCTTACTTTCATGTGCCGATCGCACAAAAGCATCGCAAGTTCCTGAGGTTTCTGGTAGGCAACAACCATTACCAGTATACAGTACTCCCGTTTGGTCTGAAGTCTGCACCAAGGACGTTCTCCAAGTGCATGGCAGTGGTGGCAGCACACTTGCGGAAGAACAAAGTGTTTGTGTATCCCTACCTGGACGATTGGCTGATCAAAGCTTCCACGTACCAGGAAGCCCAGTGTCATTTCAACAGGACAGCTGCCTTGCTTCATCGCCTGGGACTGCACATCAACATGACGAAGTCAGTGCCGATCCCTGTGCAGTGTCTCCAGTACTTGGAGGCCTCAGTCAATACTTTGAACGCAAGCGTGTGTCCTTCGGAGGAGAGACGCTTATCTATCCGTTGGAAGGCCCTGCACCTCCTCTCAGCCCACTCTCCTGCAGTGAGGACGGTGTCCTCTTTACTGGGGTCGATGGCTTCATGCATCTTTCTCACCCCCAATGCACGTCTGCATATGAGGCCTCTGCAGGAATGTCTGGAGGATCAATGGGACCAGAGGCGGGGGCGTTGGGAGGACAAGATTCATCTGTCCCAACACGCTCTACAGTCTCTGAAATGGTGGTGCTCCTCAGAGAATGTCTGCAAGGGGACTCCCTGTCACAAGGATATTCCGGTCCAGACCATAGTGACCGATGCGTCTCTCCAGGGCTGGGGAGCGCATTCGGGCCCTCTTCAGATTCAGGGGATATGGTCACAGACTGAGATGACTTACCACATCAACTTTTTGGAACTCAGAGCAGTACACTTGGCCCTGAAGGCGTTCCATCCCTCCTTCAAGGCGAACTCCCTGCTAGTTCAGACGGACAATACTACTACCATGTATTACCTCAACAAGCGGGAGGCACAGGCGATCTGGAATTGGCTGGTGGCCAGGAACCTAACGATCACGGCAACCCATCTGCCGGGAGTGCAGAATGCCCAAGCCGATGCGCTCAGCAGGCTCGTTCAAGAAAATCACGAGTGGGTGCTAAACGACGACGTGCTAAGAGACGTCTCCGCAGAGTGGGGCACTCCGGATATCGATCTGTTCGCTACGGCAGAAAACAGCAAATGCTGCGACTTCGCGTCCAGGTACTACCAACCAGGGATGCTGGGGAATGCACTATGGATCAGCTGGTCGAACAGCTTTCTCTACGCCTTTCCACCCATTCCCCTGATTCCGGCGGTGCTGATCAAGCTGTCGCAATCCAGAGCCAGGATGATCCTGATTGCTCAGGAGTGGCCGAGGCAATGGTGGTTCACCGTCCTTCTTCACCGGTCTGTTCTACCACACCGGCGCCTGCCGTGTCGGCCGGACCTTCTCACGAAATTCGGAGGACAGATGGTTCACCCCAATCTCTTGTCCTTGAGTTTGGCAGCATGGCTCCTGAGCTAGTACAGTATGGACACTTGAACCTACCTCAGGACTGTATGGAGATCTTGAAAGAGGCGAAGAGACCGTCTACGAGGACTTCTTACGCCTATAAGTGGAAGAGATTCTGCTTATGGTGCACGGCAAAGGACATTGACCCTACATCCTGTAAAGAAGATGTTATTTTGCCTTATCTGCTGCAGTTAGCTCAATCTGGGCTTAACTTTCAGTCTATTAAAGTTCATCTCGCAGCTTTGACTGCGTATAGAAAGGGCCCTTCCCAAACCTCATTTTTTCAAATCCCTGTGATTAAAGTTTTTTGGGAGGGTTTGTGTAAGGTGTTAGACGACCTTTTCCACCATGGGAATTGAACGTGGTGTTGTCCAGATTAATGAGGGAGCCTTTTGAGCCTATTCATAAGGGTTCTCTGCAGCATTTGTCCTGGAAGGCTGCCTTCCTTGTGGCCATTACATCAGCCAGGAGAGTAAGTGAGATTCAGGCTCTGTGTTGTCAAGAGCCGTATACTGTATTCCATGCTTCTAAAGTGGTGATGCGTACTCATTCTAAGTTTTTACCTAAAGTGATATCTGATTTCCATGTAAATCAAATGATAACTTTGCCTACATTTTTTCAGCATCCCTCCTCTCCGGCGGAGAGGTCTCTGCATTCGCTAGATGTGCGTAGAGTGTTGAAATTCTATCTAGATAAGACAAAAGACATCCGCAGGTCGGATCAACTGTTTGTAAATTATGGTTCGGTAAGAACTGGTCTAGCTACCTCGAAACAGTCCATCTCTATATGGATTGTGTCCTGTATTCAGCTTTGTTATCAGAAGGCTAATAAGACGTTAGGGGGTAAGCCTACAGCGCATTCGACTAGGGGCAAAGCAGCGACTACAGCTTTGCTTAGGAATGTTCCAATTGCTGACATTTGTAAGGCTGCCACCTGGAAGTCGGTCCATACGTTTACAAAGCATTACTGCCTGGACTCTGATGCTAGGGCAGATGCGCAGGTTGGACAGGCTTCGCTGAGGAATTTGTTTGCACAGTAATTTGTTGGTGTTCGGTTTTTACTCCACCGCTGTTTATTGGTTGGGATGGGCTTGCCATTCTATTCATAGATTATGACTATACACAGATATCCCCTACTACAGAAGGAGTAGTTTCTTACCTGTAACTCCAGTTCTGTAGTAGGGGTATCCCGCTAATATCTGCTTCTCATAGACAGAGACGGGCTGTGAATACTGGTTCTGAGGTCCCTCTAATATCTGCTTCTCATAGACAGAGACGGGCTGTGAATACTGGTTCTGAGGTCCCGCAAATATCTGCTTCTCATAGACAGAGAGAGGCTGTGAATACTGGTTCGGAGGTCCCTCTAATATCTGCTTCTCATAGACAGAGACGGGCTGTGAATACTGGTTCTAAGGTCCCTCTAATATATCTGCTTCTCATAGACAGACGGGCTGTGAATACTGGTTCTACGGTCCCTCTAATATATCTGCTTCTCATAGAAAGAGACGGGCTGTGAATAGTGATTCTGAGGTCCCACTAATATTTGCTACTCATAGACAGAGAAGGGCTGTGAATACTGGTTCTGAGGTCCCTCTAATATATCTGCTTCTCATAGACCGAGACAGGCTGTAAATACTGGTTCTGAGGTCCTGCTAATGTCTGCTTCTCATAGACAGAGAGAGGCTGTGAAGACTGGTTCTGAGGCTCCTGTAATGTCTGCTTCTCATAGACAGAGATGGGCTGTGAATACTGGTTCTGAGGTCCCTCTAATACATCTGCTTCTCATAGAAAGAGACGGGCTGTGAATAGTGATTCTGAAGTCCCTCTAATATTTGCTACTCATTGACAGAGATGGGCTGTGAAGACTGGTTCTGAGGCTCCTGTACTATTTGCTACTCCTACAAAAATTCCTTTTTTCCACCTTCCCCATTTTCTGACTTACTTTTCTCCCTTTTGACCTACCCTTCAATTGTCTAATCTCATTTTCCACAGGCTCTCAGTTTGTGAATACCATTTTCTCGTACTCCACTTTCTCTTTCATCACTGTCCCCAGTCTCCCTTTACCTCCCCCTACAAGTTTGGTTTCATTCACCCTATCCCGTGTATCTGAAATCCCTTTCCACCCTCCACACACATACCTGATTCCTCTTTTCCCCCATTCTACAAGCTCCTGTTTGCAGTCATATCGGAGTCTCCATCATTGGAAGTTGGTCTGTGGCTGTCTCTCCTCTGTATCGTTATATGGTAGGTGGAGGGAGCGATATCCAGAATAACATGAAATTCTGAACTAGAAATTAGCCATGGTCTATTGTCTTGTCAGCCTGCCTCTGTACGGGCTTCCTCACCCAGTTTCGCGTTGATACATCGTGTACCGTTCCTGAACATTTTGCTGTATTCAACACCCATGTTTTATTGCTTACTTATGCTATTGTATATTTACCTTTGGGCTTTACGTTATACTGGTCCTCGTTCACCAGCTCTGAGGTGATGGTCTGTATCTGTCCCGACCATGTTGTTGTTTGGCCTCACTTGTCTCCTTCTCATTCGTTCATGACTCATTCGTAAAGCGCTCTGATACCCTCTTGGGTCATGTTCGTGCTATATAAAACTTTAAATAAATACTGAGAGGCAATGCACTACCTCAACTCAGGTGTGCAGCCAACTTTACTAGATTGAACGGCAACTTATACAGAAGGTCCTGCTGCTGCTGTGCATATGATAGGCATATTCAGAAGGAGTAGGGTTAAATGTACTTACTAACTGTGTATGTTTAAGCATAGCATTAATACGCTCATAGGATAAAAAGTGCCTCTTAGCAAGGGGGGCTGGAGTGCTTCCAAAGCATTTAATGCGAATATACTACAAATGTGAGTAAACCTAATAAACAGGTGTGCTTCCCTCGAAAGTAACAAAGCTATCTTCAAAACAAGGAAGCAACAATTGCATAACACACTCTAAAGGCAATTAGTTGTATGTAGTGCCCACATGGTGTAGAAATGTATTTCGCATACAATAAGTATCTGTCACAGAGGGTGCAGCACTCACCCTCTACTCGGAGTATGTACTGCATCTTGATCTCCTTGAACCACTTCAGATTTCTCATCACCGCACTCAATAATAGTACAAGATCTTCCAGCCCCTGATTATGAAGTGGGGGTTGTAAAGAGTGAGCCACCTTAAACTGAACTCTGATAAAACAGAGATGGTCATTTCCAACAACAGACTAAACCATTGGACTCCTACACACTGGCCTAAAACACGAATGCTCCACCAACCCCCAAGAGTGCTGTCAAAAGTCTTGGCATCCAAATAGATGCTAACCTTTCTATGCAATCCCAGATCAGCATGGTTACATCATCCTGCTTTCATCAACTGAGAAATTTCAGAAAAATCTGAAGCTTTTTCACCGGGGAGGCAAGTATGTTAATCATGATGGCCATGACTCTGTCCAGAATTGACTATGCCGATGCCATATACTTAGGTCTCCCTATCAACCAAACTTATAATCTTCAGCTGATACAAATCAAGCTGCCAGAATCATCTTTCAACAACCCAGGCAGTGTCATATGAAGCCTCTGATGAAGGCGCTCCACTGGCTTCCTGTAGTACACGGTCCATGTTTAAGACGGGCGGTGATATCTTTAAGGCAATCAACTACAAAGGTCCCAAATTCCTCTCTACAAAGATCCACCCATACCTTCCAAAACGGAATCTCAGATTGGCACAAATGAACTTGTTGATAGTCCCCAGATTTAAGCGCAAAAGAATGGGCGGTTCATGCTTCTCTAAGTTTGTTCCCCAACTTTGGAACTCCATGCCGATCAAGATTAGACAAGCTGGTTATACGCGTTTCAGAAAAAAATTTAAAACCTGGCTCTTCACTCAAGCCTATTGCTAGACATAACTCCTGTGGTGGTTCTTTACTTAGCGCCAAGAGACCTATTGGTGTATGTGCGCTTTATTAATGTCCCATAACATTTACTGCACTCATTAAATAATGAAAACCCAGAGTGCTGTATCTGTCCGCTGTGTACATACCTTACAGTTTGCATTTTCCTTTTGAAATGAGGATGTACTGGCCAGAACTGTTTTCTTAAGGGATTCCGTGTGTATTTAAATGTTCTCCCAGTAAATTTTGGCAGGTGCGAACTGCTGAAATTTGACGAAGGGAAAATTGCAGGGTTAGTAGTTTGTGCATTTCTCGGAATTCCCATCTCTGTGCAAATTCTTTTTTTGTTTTTTTTGCACAGGGATTGGAATTTACCCCTATCAGGATCAATGTGTTACTACAATTATGTATCACCACTGTTTATTTATTTATTCGTTCATTTGCGGTGTTGTGTAGTGCGGACCACACCCACCAGGGCAACTGAGCTTTTTACAAGTTATTTTAAAACAGTGCTTAATTTGTGCCGGTGCTTCTCGCCGATTTCGTAACACTGGCACTTTGACAGTCTACTGCATGGTAGCACTGGTGTATTATTTTAGAGGTGAGCCTATCAGCAGAGTACTTACCAATTTAATATGCATTTAAAACAAATAAAACCTGAATTTCTAGGCAATTTTTACAGCTTTGGATGACGTGGAATAGTCCAAGCTGTCACATTTGGATAAGTGTGATGGTTAGTGGATAGCATTAGTAGTGGCATTTGGCAGTGCTTGAAGGGTGACGCAAGCTTTATTGTAAAAAATGTTTAGAGTTTTATATAGCGCGAACCAGACCCGAGACATCGGGTATCAGAGCGCTTTACATAGCACCAGTTTCGTTACAGAAGGACACAAGCAGCAGTGGTCTTCTGAGAAATACCTTTGGCCCGCTTTTAAAAAATATATAAGTAAGCACTAATCTAAAGTCTGTAATTAGGAAATATCAAATAATTCAACAGTGGTACCTGTTGTAACATGAGGTTGGATAACATCCATCAGAAGAATTGCAATCATGTACACATCCAAAACAGGGATAAAGAGAGTCCGAAATCTATGTAGAAATAATCTATACGAAGTAGCTCCTTGCATAAAATCGAAAATGTACTATCGGTAGTTCAATTAGTGGTTGGTCACTCAATGTCCGAGCTAAGCACCTGGTCCATAATTCCCACTTGGGTTTTGTTGTGTGAACAGTAGTGCTTTGAGTTCTCTGTACTGATGGAGAGGGGCATTGAGGTCCAGACTCTACTGCTGCTCTCTGAAAAGAATTGTCTTGAGGTCTTTTGAGTTTTGTTAAAGCTGGTGTTTCTAGGAGTGGTGAGTCTGAGCTGCGGAGTGATGGTCATCACTGAAGCGGTCAGATTATCAGCTAGGAGCTTAGGAGATCCTTTGTGCATGCATCTTGGAATGTGCCCGCCAGCTTAAAAAGACTTTGTGCTTTTATGGAAACTGGGTTCTGGGTGCGCAGCACTTGGGGTTCGCTCTTCTGGTTCTTGTAAGTGTTAAGTTTAAAGCTGCAGACAGAGTGAGATGGAGAGAGGGAGCCTGATATTCTTACTATCGATATCCCTGTCCACGATTATTCTGCCTTCACGATATTTTTTTTTTTAATATAATTCTGTTTATTGAACTTAAAACAGTGGTCATGCTGTACAGATATGTGTTTCGTACATTTCCATAGTAGCGGTTCTTTATAGGCATCGGTATATTACTTTCGTCATGGATTTTACGTTTACAGTACATGCAGTGAGGTTTACACCATACAGTGGTCATCAGGGGATGGGATAGATGGGGGTGCACACAGTCCTCCCCGATAAACATTCCATTTAGTCCAAATTGCTATCCATTTCTTAGGACACCCCCGCGCTACATAGACTGTTTTCTCTCTCACCATACACCAATCCATGTCCTCTTTCCATTTCTTCAATGTCGGTGGCGCAGCGGCTCTCCATGACTGCACTATATTGCGCTTAGCGATCATCTGCCCAAGAGTGGCCCATATCCTCCCTTTCACATTTAAGTCTGTGGGCTCCCAAATGTTCAACAGGCATCTCATGGCTTCGGGCAGCAAAGGCACCCCCCAAACCGTGCTCATACATTTCAGGATTTTCTGCCAGTAGTCTTGAATTAGTGGGCATTCCCAGAGAACATGTAGGAACGCACCCTCCATCCCACATCTCCTTCTACACAGCCCATCAACGCTTTTGCCCATGAGCAGTAGTTGCTTCCCTGAGAGGTAAACCCTGTGTAGAATCTTCAGTTGTACCAGTTTTAGTTTTGCCGATATGGCCACTTCTTTTGGTGAGGAAAGTGCTTCCTGCCATTCTTCATCATCAATTTCCAGACCATCTCTTACCCATTTCTCTCTAAGTGCAGTAAGGGGATCAGGGGTGTGGTGAATGAGCTTTTTATATGTGAGGGATATGCATTTTTCTGGTAAATGCCCGTCAAGCAATCTGTCCTCGAGTGGGGATGCCTCAGGTAGCTCCGTACCAGTTGGGATGTTGGCCTGTAAAGAGTGCTTAATCTGCGCGTATCGAAAATGCTCTGATTCAGCCATATCGTATGTCTGTTGTAGTGCAGTGAACGTTTCCACTCCATTCCGCCCCCAAAGGTCCCTTATATGCGAAATACCTATGAGGTCCCATTTGCCAAACCATTTAGTTCGCCCCAAAGTTCCCAGCCGTTCTGTATCCCATAGGGGGGTGGCCATCGTGAGCTTATTGGCCCATCCCAGAGCTCTATTGGCCACGTGCCATACCTGTACCGCGTGTTTCGTGGGGCCTGTGAGCGTGAACCTGGCTGGTCTAGAGTAAAGTGCTCTTGTGAAGTCGCCACCAGGCAGTAACCACCTATCCATTCCGTATGCTGGGTCATCCCCACTGCCGTATTGGCATTGATTAATTGCAGCCAGCTGCGCTGCCCAATAGTATTTCCTGATGTCTGGTAGGGCAATACCCCCATCGTACCATCCGAGCGTAAGCCTACCGAGTGCTATGCGCGGTCTCCCATCCCACAGTAGCTCTCGCTGCAAGGACTCGACCTCCTTAAAGAACGCATGAGGCACCAAGTCAGGGTAATTCTGGAGGGCATAAAAGAATCTAGGCAATGCCATCATTTTAAACAACGCTGCTCTCCCGAGCAGGGACAGAGGCAACTTCCTCCAGACATCCACATCCCTTCGAAGCCTCTGCAAGGGAGGAGCCAGGTTTCGCTCGTATCTAGTCCTGGCATCGGTGGTTATAAATATGCCAAGATATCTAAATCCGTCTACCGCTACCTGTATCGTGCAGTCTCTAGGAAGGGAGGGAGCGCTTCCGTGGAGCACATAGAGCGTCGACTTGCTTCAGTTAATTCGGAAACCTGAGTTTCGTCTGAAACTGGCAAAAATATCTAGCACCACTCTCAATGAACGCGAAGGGGATGAAAGATAGAGGAGGATATCGTCAGCGTACAGCGAAATTCTATCCTCCCAACCCTCGGTCCAGCAGAGTCCACGGATAGAGACATCACTTCGTATCCATGCTGCGAGCGGTTCAAGGGAGAGGGCGAACAATAGCGGCGACAGAGGACATCCCTGCCTGGTGCCTCTGCCCAGTGCGAACACTTCCGACATTTTATTATTGACCGTCACTTGTGCTAACGGTTCAGCATATAGAAGGCGTACCCACCCTAAAAATTTGGGGCCGAAGCCCATCTTTTTAAGCACCGCAAAGAGGTAGGCCCATTCAAGGGTGTCAAATGCCATGGTGGCGTCCAGCGAGACCACTATTGCATCCTCCTGGATTCCGGGGCAGCGCCCCAGCACTCCATGAAGGCGCCGCAGATTGAGGGCCGTATTTCGATGGGGTATGAATCCCGATTGGTCAGAGTGTACTAGCTTAGTTATGATAAGCCGGAGTCTGTTTGCTAACAGTTTGGCCAGTATCTTAGGTTCTGCATTGAGGAGGGATATTGGTCTGTAGGATGTACCTTCATCTCTCGGCTTCCCTGGTTTGGGAATGGTGACCAGTGTTGCTATGCGCTGATCCCTGGGCAGTTTACCTCTATCCTTACTGTCATAGTACATGGCCTTCAAATGAGGCACTATCTTATCTGGCTTGAGCTTGTACAGCTCAATTGGGAGGCCGTTGGGCCCTAGCGCTTTGCCCACCTTAAGATCCCCTATTGCCCTAGCTAGTTCATCTGTCGTGAGATCCTCCTCCATCTTTTCACGGTCTTGATCAGTGAGGGTGTGCAGCTTAATGTCTGCCAAAAAATCTGAGGAGTCGCTCTCTGTGAACTCAGAGTCTCTCCGGTACACCCTCTCAAAGTGTATAGCGAATTCTCTAGCTATGTCGTGGGGTTCAGTGAGGACGACACCCGAAGTGCTTTTTAGCTCCGGCACCACTCTTTGCGCCCTCTCTTTTTTATCTAACCAGGCTATCAGCTTGCCCGCCTTGTCACCTTGGTCATAAATCCGTCCATCCCTGTCACGCGCTAGGGTTTTTGCAGCGTCTGTAGCAATTGCTTTATATTCCGCCGCTCTTATTTGCAATTGATGGGAGATGTCGTCGTCAGGGTCATGCCCAGCTCGCTCCTCCATCCGAGCGATGTCGCGTTCGACATCGGTCAACTGCTTTTCATTATCTTTACGTCTGCCTGCCACTGCTGAGATGGCCTGTCCCCTGTGCACCGTCTTAAATGCCTCCCACAAAGTAGTAGGGGAATCCACCGTGCCCTCGTTGTCGAGGAAGTATTGTTCAATTACCTTCACCATTGCGTCTCTGGTCTCTTGACCTTTCAGATACCAGGGATTTATCAGTGCTATACCTCCAACTCTTTTGTCCCCAATGGTCAGGTGGACCCATATTGGCGAGTGATCAGAGATACCTCTCGGTAAGTGCCTAATGTCTGCTGTGGTCATGTCTGTCTGTACGGGAGATAGGATGTAGTTGATTCTAGAGAGGGTACGGTGGGCTCCCGACAAGAACGTGTACTCTCTGCAAGTTGGATGTCGCTTCCTCCAGAGGTCGACAAGGCCAAAGACTTCCAGGAAATTAGGGAGCCACTGCTGCCCCGGTCCTATCTCTCGTGGCGGATGCCTATCCAGCGCCCCTGATACAACGGCGTTAAAATCACCCCCAATCACGATGTGTCCCTCAGGTAATCCGAGTAGAAAGGCGCCGAGGTCTTTATAGGATTGGGTTTGTAAACCAGGGGGAATGTATGCCGCCACTAGTGTGAGTGGGCGTCCCTCCCACCGCCCCGCGACCGCCGCGAAGCGCCCCAGCGGATCTGCCCACGTTCGCTGAGCATCGAAGGGGAAGGTGTGTCGCAAAAGGATCCCCACTCCCCTGGACACCGTCGTGAACCCTGCATGTGTCACCATTTTGTAGCCCCACCTGTTGAGTGCTTTACATGTATTGCCGATTAAGTGTGTTTCTTGTAGTAATGCAGCGTCCGGGGTGTGCCTTTTGAGGTGTTGCAGCACAATACTTCTTTTAATTTTGTCACCCAACCCATTAACGTTCCAGCTTATAAGTTTAAGGCTTTTATCCCACTGCATGTCTGATGGGAAAACCGCTCTTCAGGGACCATTCATGTACGATGCCGACCGACCCTGTTACGAACACTCTGAGGTTGCATGACCAACAATAACTCCCCCCTCCTCCCGCCCGCCCCCACAACCAACAGCCCACAAATTATAAACCACAATTGTACCAACTCCGATGTTCCACCCCCCCTCCCTGCTACCCTGCTACGTAGGTTCAAAACTACCCACATCCCCAACCAGCAGAGTGCCTATCGCCCCACTGAATGAACAACTATGTCCTGGGGAAGTGGGCAGTAGCCGACCCCGGCCGCCCGAGGTCCCCCCCCCCCTCATTCACTGAAATAGTTGCAAAACACGGGATCAAGAGCAGCGGCCCCACACCCCGACAGCACTGGTCATATTAGTAAGGAACGCACCCCACCCACCGCTATGTGCAATAGGCCAGGAGCGTAGATATGCACCTCCCCAGCGCTGCCAAGAGATAATACCAAATTATGCGATCACTACTTAAAACTTTCTACTGCCCTTTAGGGTAGCACATCTATAATTATACATTACGGTTTTATGGAGGCTTCTCCCAAGGGGAGTATGGAAGTCCTATGTTTCCCAGTCTTGTTACGGTGGTGTCCGACCCGGGCTACTGGACCGCGATCTCCAAGTGCGAGCAGTATGTAGTCCAGGGTCGACATGTTCCCCTGGTGTCACTTCCTCTCGATTGTCGGGCTCCGTCCGTCTCGCGGTGGCCCTTGAGGTCTTCCTCTGGTCTGACTTCCCCTCCAGCCAGTCCTGTACCTCCTGAGGGCTGGTGAAAAAATGTGATTTCCCATCGGCAAGAATTTTAAGCTTCGCAGGGAAGAACATCATATACTTGAACCCACGCTGTCGCAGGGTTGCTTTCACCCCTTCGAATGACCGCCGCTCCTGTTGAACCTTAAGCGTGAAGTCCGGGAAAAACCGGATAGTTGCGTTCTCGTATCGAACGTCCCCCTGGAGCCTTGCAGCCTGTAGAATGGCGTCCCGGTCTCTATAATTCAGGATCTTGGCAATGATCGTTCTGGGAGCCGCCCCTGGCTTTGGTTTAGGGACCGGAGCCCTGTGTGCCCTTTCCACCGTGAAGAGCGAGGAGAGTCTTTTAGGCTTGAGGTGGTTTAAGATGAGGTCCTCCAGGAAGAGGTCAACACTCTGCCCCTCCAATCCCTCCGGAACCCCCACCACTCTGATGTTACTGCGGCGGGCCCTCCCTTCTTGGTCCTCGAGCTTAAGTGCCATTTGGCGGTGTTGGTGAGTCAGAGCGTTCAGTCTCTCCTCCAAGCGTTTCGTGGTTGTCTGGAGGTCCGTGACATTTGATTCAGTTTCTTTGACTCGCTCTGTTGTTTTATTCATGTCTACCCTCATGAGGTTCATTTCAATTGACATTTTGTCCATTTTCGTTTCAAGGGTGGTTCCTAGCCCCTTAATGGCCGCCATTATGGACTGCAAAGACGGCTCGGGCTCCCCCTGTCGGTCCTCCTGCGCGTCGTCAGACTGCGACGTCGGTTTGGGAATGGCGTATTTGTCCAGCTTGTTGGATTGAACTGTGGAGTCATTTTTGGGTCTCATAGTTGTGGTGTGTCGGCCACCTGCGTGCCTCCAGTGGCGCGACCCCACCCGTCCCTGCGTGCAAGTCCGATTGAGAGGTGTTTTACCGCAGTCTGACCACCAGGTTTCACTTTCGCTCCCACGTCTACAGGCGTGTTTTAGCAGGCTTGGCTTCCTCCCTAGATTAGGATGCGTTCAATAATGACCACCAGATGTAGTGCAATCCTTCCTTTCCCATGCACACATGTTCCAGCAGGCACAGACACCAGGCGGCTGCACCCGAAGTGTGCACGCATCCAGCTCTGCCAATAGGTTTATAGGTTTCCTCCTGATGGAGCAGCCACGGGCGCCGCAGCACAGATTCAAGAAGTGCGCCACTTACGCCCGCGCCGCCCGCCGCCCGCCGAGTGAGCCGCGTCCGTCACACCAGGGCCTCACTCCCTCCCCGATGTTGCTTGCCGTCCGGGCCTCGGGTTGTAAAGGCGGAGGATCGCACTGCACTGTAGTCCCACCGTTCCACAGTTTGCCTAGGTGCCTCCCCTGCTCTCGTAGTGCATAACCTCCAGAACCTTCAAACCGGCATAGGGTGAGCGCGGGCCTCCCAGGACCCCGCCACAGGCCACCTGCTGTATTATGCGCAACGCGTTGCCCCGTTTGCGCTCCGCAACACTCAGATGTGCTTCGCTCCGGCTTATGGACCGCAGCAGCCGCCCCACGCAGGCCTCTCGCACCGCTATTTACCGTGTGCGAGGTCCTCTGCCACCGTAGGGCCTCGCAAGTCTCCCACCTACTCCGCAGTCTAGGCAGCCATTAGGGTCCTCCGACGCGGCGCCGTTCAGCCCTCACCTTGCCCGCAGTCTCGGCAATTCACGCCTGGCAGAGTGTGGCGGCTCCGGTACTCCCCGCCTCCTCTATTCTCCGTCTGCAGGTGCAACGCGCGACTATCGCGCCCGCTCGGCGTCCTCCTGGTCGCGCCCACTCAGAGGCGCCGCCGGCGCCGCGCCCTCTCGGCTCCTGCGGGCTCCCAGCCCGGGGCTAATGGCTGTTTCAGGGATTTTCGGGTTCAGCCCGACCTCCGACGTGCAGCTCGCCGCTCCGATCCCGCCCAGCCGGATTTTTAACGGATGTTATGGGGGTTTAGAGCCCCGGCTCCGGCGGAGCTCTCCTTTTAGGCGGCCATTGCTGTCGGCGCCAAGCCACGCCCCCCATCACGATATTCTTGACACGATATTTGTGTCTCACAATAATTTTAAGTTGATATTTTGTTCAAACACCTTCTTTCCATTGTATTGTAGCCTTTATTCCCTTCATGCCCCTGGCAGAGCTTCAAAGAGCTCCGGCGGGCATCGGATTCCTTGGCACCCTTAGTGCGCCGTGGAAAGCTGTTTTGGTTGTAGTTTTGCGTATATGAGAAGTGTTGATCGAAGTGTGTAGGGTTTGGAGATGTGCTGTAATCATGGTGCCGGGGCGTCGCAGTGCATAAGCATGAGGTTTTCAGGCAGTGTGATCATAGACACCTCCACCTATGAGGAGTGATGCATCTTTAGGGTCGTCTGTCTTAAAATCAAAGCAGCCATAGATATGCATAAGAAGCTACACAAGTAATTTGCTATAGAATATTGCCCCCTCCAGAGCTTGCCCAGTGATGCATGTGTCATCTCTGGGCTCTAGATGAGGTTGAGATCCGAGATCTCTCGTCTCAGATGGAGCAGTGCCCCAACATAAATCCTGTGGCCCTAGATCTCTTTCTGCCTTCCATCAAGGGCAGGTTGATCCAAGTGCTGACAGGCGTACCTGCCGGGGGTGCTGCAGGAAGTAGAATGGGGTGTGATCTCTTGCCGTCTGTCTGGAGGCTCTGTGGCTTTGCCAATGGCTGGCACTTCGCAGGATTTCAGAGTAGAAATGCTCAGCAGGCGTAGGGTGACCAGAATTTGAGAAGCAAAAACCGCAAGAGGTCAGACACAATATTGAGACCAAAGCCCTTCGTGTTACTTTTATGTTGTGTGTCTGTCTGTCTGTCTCACATCCGCTATGGCAGGACCTCCACCCTAAGACCCCTTGCGCTCCTCCTCACTCAGTCTTCCCTCTATCTCAAGCACACAGCCACCCTGCACTGTCTGCAAGAAACAGATAATATTTTTAAATAACTTCATACTTTCGCAATTGGCGTCTGCACTCCTGGGTCCTGGGCGGGGCTCGGTTTCTATGTCTCTGGGGCCTGCCCTCAGCATGCCAATGAGCTGTCTCGGAAAGTACTCCTCGTGCAGCCTTTTGTGCTCTGTGGATTCTTCTTCCTCTGGGTCAGAAGGAGACACGTTCCTCTTACCGCCTTCAATCTGCATTTCTGCCTCTGCATCTGATCCCCTGGGTCAAGAAAGACAGGTGGGGCTGAGCGTAGCTGATTTTGGTGGCCCTGGTTGGTCCAGCAGTGTCTGGTATGTTTATCTGTTGTCTTTGAGTATCCGCCTTCCACGTCGGCTTTATGTTCTGGAGTATCTGCTGACCCGGCAGAAAGTCAGGGTGTTGCACCTGAAACCCTACAATTTACATCTTCATGCATGGAGATTGAGCAGCGCCAACTTGCTTTGATCTAAGGCCTCAGGCGGTTGATGTAATTTTAGCTGCTCGCTGCCCTTCCACCGAATTACGTTTATTCGGCTGCTGGTCCAAGTTCGTCACCTCGTGCAAGGAGCAGCAAGTGTGCGCTTTACAAGCTAGATTGCCTGATATACTTTTATTTGTGTTATTTTTAGCCAGGCAAGGCTTTGCCCAGAGAAGGTTTTGCTGTGTGTACTGTTAAAGCTTACTTGTTGGCTTTTTCGGCCTTTCTTTTTTGCCTGATGAATGTCGTTCTTCAAATGTCCCAATTCTTATGGCATTCACATATCTTCCCCCGGTTTCCTTCATTATGCAGCAATCAAACCTCAGTTTGGTTCCAGTCTCCTTGGGTTGTGCTCCTTTCGAGCCTCTTCACAGGGACAATTTGAGAAACTGAGCACTGAAGACTGTTTCTCATTACTGTCATAGCACAGCAGCGGGCCGCGGGCTTTGTCAGGTCATCCCCCATACATCACCTTTATTCCTGATAAACTAGGGCTTCTGGTGCATCCATCCTGTCTCCCAAAGATGGTGTCATCTGTCCACTGGGGGCTGTCCATCACGCTTCCACCTTTCTATTCTGCCACCTCCATTTACAGAGGAAGGGAGGCTACACGGGTTGGGTCCACGGCATGACCTTGGTTTCTACACTGATAGGCCTAAGGATTCCCCGGTGTGTGACAAGGTGTAGGAAGGAAAGCCTGTCCAGAAAAGGACCTGTTCCGATTGGCTTGTCATCTGCATCAAACTATGGGATTCCCTGGCCAAAAAGGATCCTCCAGAGGAACTTTGGATCATTTCACCACTGCTGCTTTAGCTCTGGGAATTCTGGTTTAGGAGATCTGCCAGGCAGCCATGTGGGCATCTCCATGCTTTCACCAGGCTCTCGGCATCGACTCACAAGTGCACAGAGAGGGTCATTTTGTCCGCTTGATCCTTGCAGGACAGCCTAGAGAAAGGTTTTCTCCTCAGACCCACCCTTCTTGGAGCGGGCATTGCTTTGCTACCAGTTGGCAAGGCAGGGACTCTCAGGCTAGAAGTACCCATCAGAAGAATGCGATTTACCTTCAGTGATGCTCTATCTGGCGTCAGAGTCCTCTGCCTTCCTACCTCCTCATTTTTGCAGTGGAATTCTGTTTATTACTATGGTCCTTAGCTGGCACTTACTGCCAGTGAAAGATCAATTCTGTTGCTCTGCACCATGTTCTAGGGTGCTGAATGTCTAATGAATCCACTGACATCAACATGCAGGGTTGGTGCCTTTGTGTTTTCCTGTCCGGAGGCGACACTGAGTCGCAACGGAATTTGATGGTGCCCCCTGTAGGCACGCAGAATCTAATGCAGAAGTCTGGCAATCCAGTGTGGCACCTGGGGAGAATCACAGGGTGAGAAATCTGTGATCAGAGTAGCCACCATAAAGATAATTACCACAGGTAATTAAATTCTTCTTCTTACATAAATGCAATACCTATTACTTGTCCAGTGCCATAAGAGACTTTCATCCAATCCGCATTTCTCAGCCAATATGTAGCACTTTGTGGTTTCAATTTTCCTAATATAACTCGGTGTGTATGAAACTAGGCTTCCAGAGCGGTTTGTGATTTGCTGTGATCTAGCTCGGTTTTTTGTTTTCAATTGAACTCTCACATAATAACACTTGTTCACATTCTGGAAGGAGACCGTTTCGAGGAGTATGTGTGTCTCTACATTTATTTTCTGGGTAGACTAGCCTCCAGCTTGTATTTCACAAAACGTTTTTTATGTTAGGTGCCCACTCACTTAAAGGTACGTGAAATTGCATGATTTTAAATTTCACGAGATTTCAGACATTTTGCATAAAGCGAAATTTGAGGTCTTTCAAATGTTTCCACTGTAATTAAATATGTGCCCAGTCGTAATTATAAGCATGGGCCTACAAGTTCCAGTATGCTCAATGTTTTTCTCTGAAAATACATGGCTGCTTGGCTTTGACCATTTTAGATCAAGGGGTTGAGTTGCTGTGCACTCAACAGATAGTGCAAACCCGCTACTCATATGATTTTCTTGTGCAGAGACGCCAAGGTTTGAATGGGTCCGGGGATTTCACTGTGTGCCAAAAAGCATAGTGATGAATAATTTCAAAGTCAGGACTGGATTAAGATGTCACACATGGAATGTGCCCACTTAACAACTATAAGCAGTTATTTTGTGTATGTGCCCTTTCAAATGGACCAACAAACGCAGGACTCGTATCAAAGAAGGGGAGATCTTCTCCACACAAATAAAGATCTCGCACACATGCTGCTGTTTGGTAACACCTACGAGGGAGATGTGGGTAATAAAATGAGGGGATTTTTTTTCCACATTAACTCACATCAGAGTTGTGAAAGTTTTATGAGGGAGACACCTACAGTCATTTGCTGTGTAGGCTGAAGAATCAGAAGTCTCCTGTAAATTGGGAGTGTTGTCATGGATGAGTATATAAAACACCACCAGGCTAGGGAAGACCCGGAAGGGGAGGTACTGGAGACGTTTGAAGTTACACCCAAAATCCAAATTGAATTTAGAGATGCAGTGACTGAATATCTCTGAAATACTCCTTCACGAAATAATGAAATGACATCAGGTATAGATCATGTCAAACATCCATATGGCCGGACAGGAGCGTGTTTTGTGCAACTGTTGGTGGCCTTTCTCCTGAAGACGATGTCTTCTCTGTACTTTGCCCACTCTGGAATTTGCAGGTCTCGTCCTTGGTTTGTGTGAAAGATGGTGATTCTCTTGGCAGTGTGTGTGGACGAGCTCCGCCTGTAAACTCGGGTTACGCACTTAGAGACTCAGTCCTGAAATGTGGGAGTGTGGAACAGGTATGAGTGTCTGGAAGTAACTGACGCTATTTTGTGTTTTAGACCAGTCCTCCATTTTGGAGTTGCAAAACTGCTCCCCAGTGAGGAAAAAAAATGGAGACCGAGCAGGAAGGGAGTTAGCAGAGCATTTATTTCTTGCTTATTTGGGGGGAGGTGGCCCCTTAGCCGGGTGTCAACTTTATAGGTTAGCATTCTTAGCAGTACCTGACAGTGGTGTGTCACCCTTTCAGTGCTTTCCACTGAATCATTGAATCAGAAGTACACCTCTTACCCGCCCCCCTCCATTGGGACAACATGGTACTCTTGTGTGGGAAGTACCTTAGGTATGGATTGCTGATGGGATAGGGTGGGCTTCCCAGAGCGTATGTCTTTCCAAGGCAGGGGAAGGTCTCCTTGTCTTGGTGTTTTATCTGGAGAAAGAAGGCATGTCTATTAATAGTGTTGGGTTTAGAAATATACAATACATGTTTGAATTATGGCTTTAGAAACTAGACAAAAATATCTGGATTGGCACTTGCCCATGTCTCTTCGGTTATGCTACCAGAGAAAATGAAACTTCGGGCAGGCTCAGCGTCAAGATATTATCACAGTCACCACACAAGTGCCCAGTAACCAGACTTCCATATTTATTTTGCATCTAAAGGAGCAGCACTGGAAACCTTCAGAGATGGAACTCCTGACAAAAAGAGCAGCAAACAGCTGGCTGTGGAGTGATCAACTAACAGCTCCTTTGCGTTGCCCCGATCCTTATTCCCCAGTCTGACTCGGATTCTGCCAAGATCTTCCTTGAGTTCGTTGATTGTCTCATGATCACCCTGGATCTTATGGTGCTGGGAGAGGCGATTTAGCTTTCTACTGTATCTCATGCTCTCTGTTCTCTTTATCCCCTGGTCCCATCCAACAGAATGTATTCTTTCTCGGTTTCCTGTCTCTCGTGCATGTTGGGCTTGATTTCTTCTGCTGTTTCTCCTCCCAACATCGCCTTACTATCGGAACCCGGCATCGCCTGCTCTCTGTCCTGCATCTGCAGCTCTCATGCTACAGGATCTCATCACCACTTAATCTAACTCTGTTTTCAGTCTCTCCTGCTCTCTGCCCTTAGTGTTTCCTGCTCTTCTCTTTTTCTGTGTCTTTTCTTCTCACTCCCTGGTGTTTCCTGCTCTCATTCTCCAACATCTAGAATTCTCTGGCACCAGTGTGTTGCACGCATGTTCAAAGAAAATTCAAAGGCATTGGTACTTAAGTCCCTCTCTAGAGCATCATTATTTAGGCTGTGCCTGGACTATTCTAAATAAAAAATGGATTGCTAGGTTATAGCTATTTGTCACTACAAGGAAAACCAAAGAATCTACACAAACCACTGGTCCGAGGCGACCACAACAGGACTATGAGGATGCTTGCATTGAATATCGCCTAAGTGAGAATTGTGTACAACCTTGCACATTCAATAACTCATCCACCTATGCATTACTCTTAGTGAGTTAAGCAGCTGTTCCAGAGATCTCTCTGTGACCTACACATCAGTCATGCCTCAACTGTACATGTTCTGTGAGCACTGAAACCCTGTTGTGTTTGGAAGCACAGCTTGCACAGCTGCTGCCCAATGTGTACCGGTCATGTGACGGGGAAAGCTTGCGTTGCTGCTGATGCCCAGGAGCGCCTGTCCTCTGAAGGAAGGAACCGTGCACTGTTTCTGGCCCAGGTGTACCTGAGCCGTGAAGGAGGGGCTGAACTGCTGTTGCTCAGTCTTGTGATACAACAAAGGATAGATTGAATGCACTTGCATAAGATGCCCCATGAACCTGAGACTGTGTCACAATATTTGATAGAGATGCGTATGGTCCTGTGCAAGTCACCTGACATCGTAGGGGCAATATGCAAGTGCTGAAACGTGTCGACCAAATTGAGAAGGATGGTCAGTTGTTCGACCCTCCGGTTTTTATCATTGTAGCAGGGAGACCACAGTAAAAACATTTTTATCTCATTTTAATATAGGTCTGACATTAATGTCGTTATAAGGGACATAACCTCACCCAAACTAGCGAACCCATAACTCAGAGGTTGTACAACCAGTGAACAGTAGTACTCTCGCATCTTTGATGTGGACAGACCACGCTAGATGGGCGAGGGTTTGTTTTCCTGTATATTACATGAATGTATGTTAATTCCATAGGAGGTTTGGCTATTTCTTCCAGCAGGTTTGTACTGCTTGTATGTTTGTGTCTGTTTATGGAAACCTTGGACTAATCTTTAGTAAGGGACTTGTACTTGTTATGTATGTGAGAGAAGCATGTGATGTTGCTCCTGCTTCTGCCACCTGTTTGTTACTTATTCTTTGTGTTTGGGAATGCTTTGCTACTGTCCTTGTTTTGCCTTTGTGTGGCGAACCTCAGTAGAAAACTTTCCACTACACCAAAGGCAAATTATTTGCATTGCCAGTGCTTGTTTTAATGCATGGTGAATGAAAGAGTGAACCCTAACAAAATATGTGAGTTCTGTTTACTTTTGATTTTACACGTGGCACAAGCTATTTGTGACAAGACGACTTTGTAAAATGTTAAAACATAGTTTACAAGGTGGTTCCATGCAATGTGTAACAGCTTTGGCCATATGTGGCATGTTAGCTCACAGCACTTTGTATGTTGGGGGTTTGAGCCCATAGTGAAAGTTTTAAAAGCAAACTCGATGCTGTGGACTGACAAGCCAGAAATAGCAGGTGGAATCACATGTCATAGCGCCACTGGGCAGACTTCAGAAATGCAAAATAAAATTCAGTTCCTGACATTCAGCCTGAAAGGGCCGAGACAGTCGTTCAAATGCCAATGCCTGCATCTTACTGCTAAAAGGTTCCCATGAACATTCCTGGGAAAGCAGCATTCTGGGAATATGTTCAGTCCGAGCAGCAGCAGCAGCTGGACATGTCTGAGGAGAGACTACAAGGGGGAAACCACTCCTGGAGCCTACTGCCAGCCTAGAGGGAGCTTTGATTTAGCTGTAGCTCCCGCAGCACCACTGTGATTCATTTATTTATGCTTTTATATATAGCGCAAACTTTACCCCAAGGTGTCAGAGCGCTTTACAACAGAACCAGTTACATTACATAAGGACTTCAGAGTAAAGGAATTACATAAAATAGATTCACTTAAGAATGGTAGTAAGAACATAACTCTACTACAGATACTTATGGTTAGAGTTACATATATACAAGTTGCAAATTCACTCACGGTTACATTTTAAGAAAAGTTGAGGCAATTAGGGTTGAACAAACATATATTACATATTTACACAGCATGATCTTCTCGCTATTGCTGGGGTTCTTGCTGTCGGCACGGCCTTCTGGATGTTGTTACACTCACGGGTGGTGATCTTGGGCCTGGAGGGATCCCCGAGTTGGTGATGTCCAGATGCCCTCCACGTTTGTTGGGATGGTGACTTACCAGCTGGGCGTAGCACAATGAAGTGGCCGTCATTCCTCCTCAGAGCAGCCGCGTCGGGCAGCAGGTCGTCCCTGTCCCTTCATCCTCCTCGACCCTCCGTTCCTGTGCCACAACTTCTGCGGCCAAAATCCAAGGCCGCATCACAGGATCCGCGCCGCTGCCCTATTCTCGGCGAGCACGGACCCCACGACTGCCGCAGTGGCTGGCCCAAGTCGGCGTGGGCCCGTGCTCTGGATCAGGAGAGCAATGGGAAGCAGCTTCGGTTGTTTTTTCCATCAGTTGCGCCTTGACGCCTTCGGGCAAAGTAGCGCATTATAAATTCTTCTTCATTCATTCATTCGGCCGAGAATCAGGGAGGGCCCGTCCTCCTACCCGTGGTGTTCCCAGGAGCCGAGACTGGGCCCCTTCCGCCGAAAAATGCAAGGGGCAAGGGGAGGGCCCCCATGTCGCTGCCACTCCTCCCAGGAGCAACGCGGTCTAGATCACCCCTTGGACTTCTGTCCGCTCTGTGTGCCTGTTCAGCAAGCTCCGCAGTCCAAGCCCAACTACGGTGCTGCCGTCTTGGGTGCGAGCTCGGAGCGCTTGTCTCCGCTCGTCCCCGGGGCTGAAGGCTCACATCTGGATCCTCCCCGCGCCTGCTGTTGTCCCCATGTCTCCTGCTCTCCGGGGGCACCCAGGTTGGCCATAGATGCCTGGCGGTGCGCCCTCGAGGGCCGCCGGTGACTCTGGATGTCCCTTCTGGTTTAGCTCCCAGTCTGTCTTGCTCCAGCTCCCTGGTGCACCCTCCCCTCCCCTTCAGTGTCTCCTGCGTTCCGTCCCAGGAACATACTGCTCTCTCATACCTCTTGTCTCTCCTGCTCCTCGCTCTGTCTCTAGTCCTTGTGTCTCTACTGCTCTTGTTTAGAAACCCATCATTCTGCGCTCTCTTTTTATGTCTGCTCGCCCTTTCACTCCCACCTTTCCCACTCCATAGGACCCAGGAACCCTCTGTCTAATCCTTGTACCACATGTCACGCATGGCCTCTCTCTCTCTCATCAATTCTGCTTCCTCCCTTCCTCGGTCTCTTTTCCTCTGTACTTGTTCCTCTTTTCTGCCCTCCTTATCTCTTCCATCTTTATTTTGAATGCCTCTTCACCCTTGCGCTCCCTCTTTTTCAGTTCCCTCAGGAGGCCTCTCTTTGTCTAATGTTGTAGTGCCTCCTGTCTCTCCTGTCATGCATCTGCACTCTTTTTCATGTCTCCTCTCTCATCCCACCGTTTTTATTAGTGTTGAGTTTGACAGGGCACTCGCTGTATACGCTCTTACTTGCGAAACACTATTGTTTACAATAAAGGGCTTGCAGCCCGCCCATTGCTTACCATTTGTTAGCTATGGTGCCAATCTTCTTTGCTGCCTCCTAATTGGCCAGCACAGGTCACACTGTCCCTTCCGTTCTTTCTGTGGAGCATGGACCAAGCACAGATTGATTAAAGGTAATTAGTGCCTGCCCACTACTCACGCTGTGATTGAGGTACTATGGGCCTTATGACTATGACAGGCTGTAGGTGGCGGTCTGACCGACATCCAGCATAGCGGCCCAACTGCTGCATTACTATGCACTCAGTCGGACGGCAGCGGACGGAGGGACTGATCGATGCCGAAGACTGGCTCAATGAGCCCATTGGAGCATCGGTCCAACCGCAATCCCTACAATGGCGTTGGGGCAGTGCCTGCGGAGGCACCGCCGTAGGGATTACAATTTCCCCCTTCCCTCTGCCAAGGCAAGATCTGTTGGCTTTGTCAATGCTTTTGTTTAGCCAGGTTGTACACAAGTATGGCTGAAAGTAACAGGGGGAAAAAGCGACAGGACGCGGCCAGAGCTGACTGTCTTGGACTTGTTTTCTTTCCTTTCAGCCGTACTGCTGTACAACGTGCCTAAAACATTGATAAAGTTCAGAGAGAGAGAGAGAGAGAGAGCGAGCGAGAGAGAGAGAGAGAGACCGCTCGCTCCAAAGGGACAGCGTCCCACCAAAGAATCAAAACTCCCCATGGCATGATAATCACTTGAAGCTCTCAAGGTTCACTGTGCACGCGCAAAGTCTAGTAAAATGCATCACACCCAAATACCACAGAAGTTTGGAATATATATATGGCTTTAATCTTATTGTATAAATGTATGGGGGTGTTCTTGGCTCTCTAAAAATTGACAGAGCCAATGGCTCTCTCGTACGCGAGGCCCATTGGCTTTGCCAATGCTTGTTTCGTCACGTACAGCATCCCTCTGTTTCTCTCTCATCGCCAGACCCCGCTCTTCTCCACTCTGTTCAGGTCTCCCCTCCCTCAGGTAGAGGGGCCCGGGGCCCCCACAGATCACCCACCTCGCGCCCGGGGGCTTGGGTGTCGCCGCGCCGGAGCCAGCGGGGAGAGGCCGGGGCCCGCAGAGCGAGGCGCTGATGACAGCCCTCTGTTTACCCTCCTGAGGGGGCGGCTAATAAAGGCTGCGCCGCCTTTGTCTCTGCGGAGCCATAAACAGCGGCTCGGCTCCAGAGAGCCTGGAATCCGTCTGGTCTCATCTTGGCGCTACCCGCCCGCGCTGCTGGAGAGGGAACATACCGCGGGATACCCACAACACCGTGCAGTGCTTATCGTAGCGCCTACTGACGCCGGTGTGCGCTATTCCTTGCTGCCAGCGGGTATCATAGTCACCACCAGCCTTCCAAGGGTGAAGCTTCTGAACCTGCGGATGGCAGATCTCAGCCAGTGCATTAACCCACCACGCTGTAGGGACTCCCTTGGACATGCCGCACAACAGACGTACACTATCCTCAACCATGCCTAACCAATGGGGTTCACTCTTATCCGGCCACCCAGAAGGTTATAAAGCAGTGGGCCTATGATGACGTGTGTGCCCACTGCCCACGTATTTCCAATCGGAGAGTCCAGCAAGGCCGCCCCCTCTCCTGCGCATGCCTTATAATCGAAATTATACGAATAGCGAGACAACTTTACTCACCGTACAGCCAGTTTTAAGTTTACCCTGGCGTCCTCAGATGCCCAGAACACCCCCGCCCTGCCCTCTTGGTTGTTCCTGGACGGGGCACGCAGGGCTTGACTCAGTGCCTGGCCTACATCTGTTTGTGTGGGGTTGGGGTTAATTAAGCGGCTGCGCAAACCACCATAGTGAGTTGAAGTTCTGCGCCCGTCTTCTCGTCCAATCAGATTGAGCGATCCTCGCATCACCCCAGCTGGCGAGGTGAGATGCTCCCTCTGTAGCCGGTGGAGCCAAGGCTCTGGTATCAGCGTCTGGAAAATCTAATCTCGGTGCAGATCTGGTCTGCTGGGGATTCACTGCAGTCGGGTATTTGATGACAGGCCTCGGGCTTGTGTTGTCCACCCAGAAAGGAACATCAGACAGCTCCCATCAACGCCCCGGGAAAGCCTCACTCCCTGGCCTGATGCTCCCGCGTCGGAGGCCTCAGAGGACACCGAGTGGACAAAGCAGTTCCGCAGGCAGGCCGTCGGAGCCATTTTGCAATTTGTAGAAACTCGCATGTCCATCCTCCAGGCTTCAACACCTCATCAGGGGTAGCAAATGCTATATAATTGCAAACCCTTCCCTCCTCTATACCCACTATCTTTTTCAATCCAAATAACAGACTAACATATCCACCCCTCAAATTAATTTCATCTTTCCCTATACTATTTCACAACTAATCCTTTTTGGGTTCCGTAGTAGCGTGCTATTCGCCGAAAAAGCGATTCGACGCCTCGTCAGGGGTAGTAAGCGCTATATAAATGCAATTACAAGTTGAGGTTACTGGAGCTCAGTGGGTGTCTAAACAGGAGAATCTCGAATGCTGACTTAAAGGCATTTCCTCCCCTCTCCCCATTTACGATAGAGGATTCTGGATTTGGCGCAAGTTGCACCCCTACAAGTCTGAAGCGCGAGCTCGCTTGCCCGTCTCATTGCTGAGCTGGCTACTGCTTTCCACTCTGAGAGAGCCAGTCTCCTCACTCTGTCCCCTGGTACCTTGTCCCTGATACCCCGCAGGCCGAAGCCTCAAAGAAACCAAAGATTCTGTCCGAGGCAATTGTTGAACTTTCTGAGCGGGGCCTTTCATAGTGCCTCGAAGCCCGCCTTGTTGTTTGGCCAGTGCTACCCCTCTTGGGGAGTCTGTGTTTAAAGAGTCTCCCCCATTTCAGGAGAGAGATGCTTTTGCAACCACAGACTAGAGTCTGACCCGCAATGGAACCTGCTAAAAGTGTCTCAAAGCAGTCCGCTTGGGAGAAGTGCTGCTGGGGGTCTCTAGTGTGGCCTGTCTCAGCTTGGGAGAAGTGCTGCCAGGCCTGTCTAGAGTGGCCTGTCAGGAGCCCCCTGAGAGGATACCAGTGCCCTGTGATGGCACCAAGGGGCACATGTGCTTAGAAGAGCACTGAGGTGGAACTGTGCTTGGCCTTTGCAAAGACTAACTTTAACATACAGAATCAAAGGGTCACGCGAGGGTGGAAGGCCTCTAGCAGCTCCCACCTAATGCCACCAACCTTCTCCCGGCCCTCTTCAGCCTGGGTGAGGGCCCTCAGTCGTTGAGGGCCCATTTGGGGCTCTTAGAACATCCTTTAGACCTCAGTGCAGAAATCGGGCATAAAAACGCCAGTGACCAGCACGTTTTTGCGCCCACTTCACACTGGTATTAAAATGGGGCAGAGTGGAGACAGGCCTGTTTTTGCTCCCGTCACTGCTGCCTTTCCAGCGCTTAGCGTCCAATTTTAACATACGTTTTTTTAAAACCACTTCTCAGGCCCATTTGAGTGTGGTGATGATTTCTTACCTCTAAATTAGCGCTTGTGCTAAAATTGACGCAAAAATCATGGCACCCTTTTTTGGTTAATTATCTTGAGTACCGGTAATATGTGCCTGCATTACCTACACCAGGACATTCGGTCACGGTGATTTTATCTTTAGTACAACATGGTATCCAGTCCCTTTTATGGTCCATCATATGGGCTCTGCTTCCTGAGGTGTGCAGGCTCTCCAGCTCATGCCTGGGCTCCATTCCCTGAGGCCTACGGGCTCTCAGCCCATGCCTGGGCTCTGTCCCCTGAGGCCTACGGGCTCTCCAGCCTATGCCTGGTCTCCATTCCCTGAGGCCTGTGGACTCTCCAGCCCATGCCAGGGCTCTGTCGCCTGAGGCCTACGGGCTCTCTAGCCATTGTCAGGGCTCTGTCCCCTGAGGCTTACGGGCTCTCCAGCCCATGCCTGGGCTCCATTCCCTTGGGCCTACGGACTCTCCAACCCATGCCTGGGCTCTGTCCCCTGAGGCCTACGTATTCTCCAGCCCATGACTGGGCTCTGTCCCCTGAGATCTATGGGCTCTCCAGCCCATGCCTGGGCTCTGTCCCCTTAAGTGTGCAAGCTCTCCAGCCCATGCCTGGGCTCCATTCCCTAAGGCCTATGGGCTCTCAGCCCATGCCTGGGCTCTGTCCCCTGAGGCCTGTGGGCTCTCCAGCCCATGCCTGGGCTCCATTCCCCGAGGCCTGTGGGCTCTCCAGCCCATGTCTCTGCTGTGTCCCCTGAGGTGTGCAGGCTCTCCAGCCCATGCCAGGGCTCTGTCCCCTAAGGCCTACGGATTCTCCAGCCAATGCCAGGGCTCTGTCCCCTGAGGCCTTCGGATTCTCCAGCCCATGCCAGGGCTCTGTCCCCTGAGGCCTACAGATTCTCCAGCCAATGCCAGGGCTCTGTCCCCTGAGGCCTACGGATTCTCCAGCCCATGCCAGGGCTCTGTCCCCTGAGGCCTACGGGCTCTCCAGCCTATGTCTGGGCTCCATTCCCTGAGGCCTGTGGACTCTCCAGCCCATGCATGGGCTCCATTCCCTGAGGCCTGTGGGCTCTCCAGCCCATGCCTGGGCTCCATTCCCTGAGGCCTGTGGGCTGTCCAGCCCATGCCAGGGCTCTGTCCCCTGAGGCCTACGGATTCTCCAGCCCATGCAGGGCTCTGTCCCCTGAGGCCTACGGGCTCCCCAGCTCATGCCAGGGCTCTGTCCCCTGAGGCCTGTGGGCTCTCCTGCCCATGCCAAGGCTCCATCCCTTGAGGCATTGAGTCTCCCCAGCTCATGTCCGGGCTGTGTCCCTCAGGCATGCAAGCTCTGTAACCCATGGTTGGGCTCCTTTTCCCGAGGCCTGCAGGCTCTCCAGCCCATGCCAGGGCTCTGTCCTCTGAGACATATGAGCTCTCCAGCCCATGCCAGGGCTCCATCCCCCAAGGCCTGTGGACTCTGCACCTCATGCCAGGGCTCTGATCTCTGAGGCCTAAAGGCTCTCCAGCCTTTGCCAGGGCTCTGTCTGCTGAGGCCTGAAGGCTATTCAGCCCATGCCAGGGCTCTGTCCGCTGAGGCCTGAAGGCTCTCCAGTCTATGCTAGGGCTTTGTCCCCTGAGGCCTACGGGCTCTTCAGCTTATGCCAAGGCTCTCTAGCCCAGGCCTGAGCTGTGTCTGCTGAGGCCTGTGGGCTCTCCAGCCCATGCTAGGGCTCTGTCCGCAGAGGCCTGAAGGCTCTCAAGCCCCTTTCAGGGCTCTGTCCCCTGAGGCCTGAAGCCTCTCCTGCCTATGCCAGGGCTCTGTCCCCTGAGGTATGCGAGCTCTCCAGACCATGCCTGGGCTTTGTCCCCTGAGGTATGCGAGCTTTCCAGCCCATGTCAGGGCTCTGTCCCCTGAGGTATGCGAGCTCTCCAGCCCATGTCAGGGGTCTGTCCCCTGAGGCTTACGGGCTCTCCAGCCCATGTCAGGGCTCTGTCCGCTGAGGCCTGAAGTCTCTCCAGCCCATGCCAGGTCTCTGTCCGCTGAGGCCTGAAGGCTCTCCAGCCCATGCCAGGGCTCTGTCAGCTGAGGCCTGAAGGCTCTCCAGCCCATGCCAGGGCTCTGTCCCCTGAAGTCTGTGAGCTCTCCCATTCAATGCACGAGCTCCTACCCTTGAAGGCTGCAGGTTGTCTAGCCCATGTACAGGTCTCTGTTCTGAGGTGTGCAGGCTCTGCAGCTTATGCCAGGGCTGTGTCCCCTGAGGCATGCGAGCTCTGCAGCTTATGCCAGGGCTGTGTCCCCTGAGGCATGCGAGCTCTGCAGCTTATGCCAGGGCTGTGTCCCCTGAGGCATGCAAGCGCTCCAGCTCATGCCAGGGCTCTGTCCTCCGAGGCCTGCGGGCTCTCCAGCTCATGTCAGGGCTCTGTACCCTGAAGCCCGAAGGCTCTCCAGCACATGCCAGGGCTCTGTCCCTTGAGGCCTACGGGCTCTTCAGGCCATGCCAGGGCTCTGTCCGCTGAGGCCTGAAGGCTCTCCAGTCTATGCTAGGGCTTTATCCCCTAAGACCTACGGGCTCTTCAGCTTATGCCAAGGCTCTCTAGCCCAGGCCTGAGCTGTGTCTGCTGAGGCCTGTGGGCTCTCCAGCCCATGCTAGGGCTCTGTCCGCAGAGGCCTGAAGGCTCTCAAGCCCCTGTCAGGGCTCTGTCCCCTGAGGCCTGAAGCCTCTCCTGCCTATGCCAGGGCTCTGTCCCCTGAGGTATGCAAGCTCTCCAGCCCATGCCTGGGCTCTGTCCCCTGAGGTATGCGAGCTCTCCAGCCCATGTCAGGGCTCTGTCCCCTGAGGTTTACGGGCTCTCCAGCCCATGCCAGGTCTCTGTCCGCTGAGGCCTGAAGGCTCTCCAGCCCATGCCAGGGCTCTGTCCGCTGAGGCCTGAAGGCTCTCCAGCCCATGCCAGGGCTCTGTCCCCTGAGGTCTGTGAGCTCTCCCATTCAATGCACGAGCTCCTACCCTTGAAGGCGCAGGTTGTCTAGCCCATGTAGAGGTCTCTGTTCTGAGGTGTGCAGGCTCTGCAGCTTATGCCAGGGCTGTGTCCCCTGAGGCATGCAAGCTCTCCAGCTCATGCCAGGGCTCTGTCCCCCGAGGCCTGCGGGCTCTCCAGCCCATGTCACGGCTCTGTACCCTGAAGCCTGAAGGCTCTCCAGCACATGCCAGGGCTCTGTCCCTTGAGGCCTACGGGCACTGCGGCTCATGCCAGGGCTCTGTCCTCTGAGGCCTATGGGCTCTCCAGCTCATGCCAGGACTCTGTCCCTTGAGGCCTAAAGGCTCTCCAGTCCAAGCCAGGGCTCTGTCCTCTGAACCCTGTAGGCTCTTCAGCCCATGCCAGGGCTCGGTCCCCTGAGGCCTGCGGGGCTCCAGCCCATGCCAGGGATCTGCCCCCTGATGTATGCGAGCTCTTCAGCCAATGCCAGGGCTCAATCCCCTGAGGTGCGCAGGCTCTCCAGCTCATGCCAGGGCTCTGTCCCCCGAGGCCTGCGGGCTCTCCAGCCCATGTCACGGCTCTGTACCCTGAAGCCTGAAGGCTCTCCAGCACATGCCAGGGCTCTGTCCCTTGAGGCCTACGGGCACTGCGGCTCATGCCAGGGCTCTGTCCTCTGAGGCCTATGGGCTCTCCAGCTCATGTCAGGACTCTGTCCCTTGAGGCCTAAAGGCTCTCCAGTCCAAGCCAGGGCTCTGTCCTCTGAACCCTGTAGGCTCTTCAGCCCATGCCAGAGCTCGGTCCCCTGAGGCCTGCGGGGCTCCAGCCCATGCCAGGGATCTGCCCCCTGATGTATGCGAGCTCTTCAGCCAATGCCAGGGCTCAGTCCCCTGAGGTGCGCAGGCTCTCCAGCTCATGCCAGGACTCTTTCCCCTGAAGCCTGTAGGCTCTTCAGCTCATGCCAGGGCTCAGTCCCCTGAGGCCTGTTGGCTCTCCAGCCCATCAAAATCAATAAAGGCTTGGCAGCAAGAGGAATCACCTTTGAAATCAAGGACCTCCACTACTATTGGGGATACCTATCTCCCCCCAATCTCTGGCATTACGTCCAAGTTAGTGAAGTCCTAGGCCTCTTAAATTTCAGGTAAAAAGACCTGTACCACTGCCCTCCGTTACCTAACAATATTTTTCACACAAAGTAAATCACCAGAACTCGGAGAGGTATTCAAAAAAATAGATGTAAGAAGTGAGAAGGCACCTCACGTACGCAACACCAGGGAGGCTACCTGCTGGTTCTCGCTCGTATGCCCACGTTTTGTCATCATTGGTTGCCAACTCACAAGAATCAGAAAACTAGTGTCCAGTGAAGAAAAAGTAGACAGACAAAGCAAAGAAATTCCAAAGAGAGACTTTGCTGTCCCCATACACAGAAAGAGAGAAAGAAAAACGAGAAACCCAAAGTATTGCAAAGAACGAGTGTTCCGAGCAATATTAAAATTGAGTTGAGAAATCACTGCCTCTTTATTCAAACCAGTGAGTTCACTCAAAGTAAAAGCACTATATGTTGCTAACCTTTATAAGGAAGGCCAACATGTTTCATTGCCATTTATCCTTATTGTGGCAATTTCATCAGGGCATAGGGTTTCAATCACTCGCCTCACTGGACATATACTTTTGTGTTGCAGAAGGGCTAAAAACAGGAAGAACAGAGAGAAGAAGAATAGCAATTTTCTATTCAATCCTCAGTAAAAATATATATGGACCAACCATTTGTACTTATAATCACGTCTACACCAAATATCCATTCCAATTAAGTGTATTTACCATGTGAAGGCCGAGGGCACTCATACCAGCCTTCACCATCCCACACGGGGTTGTATTAAATGCTCTTGTCCCCGCTTTTCAGAAGCGCACTGTAGCTAGCGCGTTTTCCACCTGTGGAAAAAAAGTATTGCAACTCCTCATCAAGTGCCAAAGTGTATTCTGATTGGTATTTTCATAAACACACATTCACTACATACTGTCAGGTCTCGTTTTCCACCTTTCAGTAAACAACCGCTAAACTCAGATAGTGTTTTAATTCCCGTATTCTATTTAAACACCACCCAACAAAGGATTACTCTACGAGCACCTGGCTGCGACTAGTCCAGTCTCGTAATTTCAATCGTCCTACTCCGGCCATACCTTGTTACGGCAGCGCATATGTTCACCCAGCACACCATCATGCCCCCGCACCGTTTCGCAGCCATTATACCGCGGTTTAAGAAATCTCACCACAACCAGTATCGGAGCGATCCGTATCTCATCACCGCCTCAATTCAAAACCGCTTCGCAGCCTCTAATGCTGTCTCTCTGGGCCACGCCCCCCTGCTTCCATCTCACGTGTTAAGGGGCCAGTGTTAGGACGTACTTGGGTCTCCACCGCCAGCGGCGGCCATCTTAGAACAGCCACTAACGTGCAGCTAAAGGTGGTTTTCAGTCAGGTGTTCAATTATATGGTAATCCAACACAGCATAGTAATGTATAAGTAGTGCATCGGATCCGTGTCTCTTCACCGCTATTATTCACATCCCCTTTGCAGCCTTTAATATTCTGGGCTACGCTCCCCTGCTTCTGCCTCACGTATTTGGGTGCCAATGTCAGAACTTACTCGGGTCTCTACCGCCAACGCCGGCCATCTTGGAACGACCACTAACGCGCCTACCAAGCTCTTAAACAGATGTTCAAATATTTGGTAATCCAACACAGCATCACAATGTACAGGTTGTGCGCCGGATTCACATATATGTTCCTAAAATCTGTTTAAACAGATAATTTAGAACTGAATCAATTTATGTCATTATTACAAGGGGCTCTCCCTTCACAGTAGACCGCAAATTTCTGCCAATACACAGCGTATTTCAATCAATTACTTCACGAGGGTTCTGCACGTTAATCAAAAATGGAAAGTCAGCAATTATCATCTTACACCCCTGAGCTACTCATAATCATTTCTTTACTCAACATCAGGTCATGGCTATATCCAAGGGATCATTGATATGATATTGCTATCTGTTTACTTTGTGCCACTCAATATGATCATTTAAGCCTGTTAGATCCGCCTTCTCAGTAAAAATCCAACGAGCTTCTCTGGTAGCCAGCACTTTCTCTATGTTATCATTGCTAGCCATCACCCTCTCCAAAACAACCCATTTAAGGGCCTGTAGATCCTGTTTGGATTCGCAAAAGTGGTGTACCAAGCGTGTAGTAAGTTTGTCCGCTTTGATGGTACTCAAATGCCCTGATGTATGCGAGCTCTTCAGCCAATGCCAGGGCTCAGTCCCCTGAGGTGCGCAGGCTCTCCAGCTCATGCCAGGACTCTTTCCCCTGAAGCCTGTAGGCTCTTCAGCTCATACCAGGGCTCAGTCCCCTGAGGCCTGTTGGCTCTCCAGCCCATGCCAGGGCTCCATCCCTTGAGGGCTAGAGGCTCTGCAACTTATGCCAGGGCTGTGTCCCCTGAGGCATGCAAGCTCTGCAGCTTATGCCAGGGCTGTGTCCCCTGAGGCATGCGAGCGCTCCAGCTCATGCCAGGGCTCTGTCCCCGAGGCCTGCGGGCTCTCCAGCTCATGTCAGGACTCTGCACCCTGAAGCCCGAAGGCTCTCCAGCACATGCCAGGGCTCTGTCGCTTGATGCGTACGGGCTCTGCGGCTCATGCCAGGGCGCTGTCCTCTGAGGCCTATGGGCTCTTCAGCCCATGCCAGGGCTCTGTCCCCTGAGGCCTGCGGGCTCTCCAGCTCATGTCAGGACTCTGCACCCTGAAGCCCGAAGGCTCTCCAGCACATGCCAGGGCTCTGTCGCTTGATGCGTACGGGCTCTGCGGCTCATGCCAGGGCGCTGTCCTCTGAGGCCTATGGGCTCTTCAGCCCATGCCAGGGCTCTGTCCCCTGAGGCCTGCGGGGCTCCAGTCCATGCCAGGGATCTGCCCCCTGATGTATGCGAGCTCTTCAGCCAATGCCAGGGCTCAGTCCCCTGAGGTGTGCAGGCTCTCCAGCTCATGCCAGGACTCTGTCCCCTGAAGCCTGTAGGCTCTTCAGCTCATGCCAGGGCTCTGTGCCCTGAGGCCTGGGTGCTCTACAGCCAATGCCAGGGCTCTGTCCCCTGAGGCATGTGGGCTCTTCTGGGGCTCTCCAGGCAATGCCAGGGTTCAGTCCCCTGAGGTGTGCAGGCTCTCCAGTCCATGCCAGGGCATTATCCCTTGAAGCCTACAGGCTCTGCAGCTCATGCCAGGGCTCTGTCCCCTGAGGCCTACGGGCTCTCCAGCCCATGCCTGGGCTCCATTCCCTGAGGCCTGCTGGCTCTCCAGCCCATGCCTGGGCTCCATTCCCTGATGCCTGTGGGCTCTCCAGCCCATGCCAGGGACTGTCCCCTAAGGCCTGAAGGCTCTCCAGTCCAAGCCAGGACACCGCCCCTGAGGCCTGCTGGTCTCCAGCCCATGCCAGGGCTCCATCCCCCAAGGACTGGTGCCTATCCAGCCCATGCCAGTGTGCCATCCCTTGAGGCCTACGGGCTGTGCAGCTTATGCCTGGGCTCTGTCCCCTGAGGCCTGCTGGCTCTCCAGCACATGCCAGGGCTCAGTCCCCTGTGGCCTCTTCAGTCCACGCCAGGGCTCCACCCCCTGAGGCCTACTGGCTCTCCATTCAATGTACGAGCTCCTACTCTTGGCATCTGCAGGTTGTCTAGCCCATGCACAGCGCTCTGTTCTGAGGTGCCTGCGGACTGTCCACCCCAGGACACGTCCCTGTCCCCTGAGACCTGCAGGCGCTGCAGCCAATACTAGGACTCTATCGCGGGAGCCTGCAGGTTGTCCAGTCCAAAGCTCCTTCCCCTGAGGCCTGTGGACTCGTCAGCACCCATATTGCACCCATGAGAGCTCTGATCTGCAGGCTCTGCCTCACTTCTACTCACCTACAGGGTCTTCTCCGAGGTGATACCTCAACTCTCCCATCTGTATCTCTTATGATCTCATGCCCTTCCCTCCTTAAAGACCTCCCACGTGTGATCCTCATTGGAGCTCTGTGACTGTGAGGCGGCCACCTCCATTGTGTTGTGAGCTGGCCAAAGGCACACCAGTGTGTTGCAGGAGCAATGAGGCCTTCTCCAACGTGAAAGAACCTTGAAGTGCATCTTTTCCACCTTTACCTCCAGCACAATCACTGCCGCTGCCACTGCTGAGGCGCCCCAGCCGTGAGCCGCCTTAGACATCAGCCATAAGTGAGTTGTCCCAAGGAACAGGTGCATCAAAGAGCAATGTGCTGTTCTCAAGGTGAAATTGTTGACGTACAACTCTTCCAGCTTTACTCCAGCACGGTCATTGAGTCTGCCAGTCATGAGGGATCCCGCTCGGACTCACCTGACTACGAGCACCAGCTTGCTCGAGATGGACCAAGGCATGTAGGTGCATCATGAGAACAATGGAACCTTTTCCAGGGTGAACCCCTTGTAGTGCAGCTCCTTCACCTTTAACTCCAGTACTTTTTCTACTCTTCGAGTCTTAAAGACAGTCCTCTCTGATCCTCCTTAGAGCACCTTAATAACGAGACACCAACCATCAGTGAGTTATCCCAGGGCGCACAGGTGCGTGGCAAAACCGGTGGGATCTTTTCCAAGCTGAAGCCTTTGCCCTTGATGTGAGGCTCATCCTCCTGTGACTCCAGTACGTTCTCTGCTCCACCAGTCTTGAAGATCCCACCTGTGGTCTGATCCCTCTTGGATCTCCACGACTCTGAAGCACCAGCCGTGGCCCAGGGCATGCACGTTCATCATGAGAGCGATGGGATGTTATCCAGAGGGAGACCTTTGACGTGCAGCTCTTTAACCTTTGATTCGCACATGTTCTCTACTCTACCAGTCTTGAAGATCCCCCACCAGTGGTCCGTCCCTCTTGGGTCTCCTGGACTTAGAAGCGCCAGCCGTGGCCCTGGGCCTGCAGGTGCATCATGAGAGGAATGGGATGTTATCCAGAGAGAAACCCATGACGTGCTGCCCTTCCACCTTTGACTCCAGTACGTTCTCTACTTTACCAGTCTTGAAGACCCCCCCTCCACCAGTGGTCTGTCCCTCTTGGGTCTCCTGGACTCTGGAGCACCAGCCGCGGTCCTGGGCATGCAGGTGCATCATGGGAGCAATGGGGTGTTATCCAGAGGGTAACCCATGACGTGCTGCCCTTCCACCTTTGACTCCTGTACGTTCTCTACTTTACCAGTCTTGAAGACCCCCCCCCCCCCCCCCTCCACCAGTGGTCCGTCCCTCTTGGGTCTCCTGGACTTAGAAGCGCCAGCCGTTGCCCTGGGCATGGAGGTGCATCATGAGAGCAATGGGGTGTTATCCAGATGGAAACCCTTGAAGACCCTCAGCTTGTGGTCACTCTTGGGTCTCCTGGACTCTGAAGTGCCAGCCGTGAGCCCGTTGTGAGCCAGTCCTCAGCATGCAGCAACTTCATGAGAGCGATGGGGTGTTATCCAGAGGGAAACCCTTGAGGTCAAGCTCATCCACCTTTGATTCTAATATGTTCTCTACTCTACCAGTCTTGAAGGCCCCCACCTGTGGTCCGATCCCTCTTGGGTCTCCTGGACTCTGAAGAGCCAGCCGTGGCCCCAAGCATGCAGCAGCATCATGAGAGCGATGACACGTTCTCCAGGGTGAATCCCTTGGCATGCGGCCCATCCACCTTTGACTCCAGTACGTTCTCCACTCCACCAGTCTTGAAGACCCCCACCTGTGGTCCGATCCCTCTTGAGAGTGTCTCCTTGACTGAAGCGCCAGCCATGGCCCGGGCATGCAGCAGCATCGTGAGAGCGATGGGGTGTTATCAAGGATGAAACCCTTGACATGCAGCCCATCCACCTTAGGCTCCAGTAAGTTCCCTACACTACCAGTCTTGAAGACCCCACCCGTGGTCCCTCTTGGGTCTCCTGGACTCTGAAGCGCCAGCCGTGGCCCGGGCATGCAGGTGCGCGGTGGGAGCAGTTCTGTGCCAGGCATGTTGGGAGCTGCCGTGGCACAGACAGCGGCAGTGGTGGCAGGAGCTTGGCGGGAAGCTGTTGGTTCTTCAGGGATGGCAGAGTGTCTGCAGTGAGAGACCCAGGTCCTTGTTAGGTCTTGCTCAGTTGAGCTTTAGTGGTAGTCAGGCTATTGGTGAGCTAATAAGAAAGGACTCGCTGGAGGGCCCCGGCTCATGTGCCCGGAAGGGCTGGAAGTGAGAAGAAATAGTGCAGTGTGCGCAGGCCGCCTGTGCTGCAGGTCACTAGGGCAGGGGTTGCACTGGGTGTGCGTCTGCAGCGCTCCCTTCATTCAAAGAACACCTTGTAAGGGCTGCCGGCACTAAGCGTAGATCACAAACGGTGCGTCGTGTGCAGTCTGTGTCTGCAGACAGTGCAGTCGGGGCATCTGTGCGGTCTGCTTTTTCCTGCAGTAATCGGATGATGCAGATAGTGTTCTTTTAAAAGTTTCCTGTACGAGGCAGGAAATGTAAACAGTGCAGTATTTGCAGTGTATGCATGCTATACCAAGCCTATGATGCAAATAGCGCAGTGCGGTGTTTCCTATCCGCCCGACTGACATTTTACACACACTTATTGTAAACCCTTCGCTGTTAGCATCACGTGCTTGGTTGCGTGAACACCAGTCACACCGCACTCACAGATGCTGTGTCTCTGTGGTGCCTCTGTGCTTGTATACACTCTGATCAGAGAGGGGAAATAGTGCCGTGTTTGCCGTCCCTCTGTAGTGCTTTCTATCAGCCTGCCTCCTCTAGGCACATAAACAGTGCAGTTTTCCACGGTTTGCCTGTGTCCGCGCATACATTAATCACACCGTGAAGTTAGTGCAGTGTTCTCCGTGTTTTCTGTGCGCCCCCTGCATAAGACTCCGCTCGGACCTCCATTTCCCGGTGCAGAACCTCCAGACACCTCTAGATGGCAGCACTGTTAACGTCAATAAAGGCGCCATTGATGCTAAACCGCAGAGGGTGGGCTTGGCCTGTGTCCCGCTCACCTGCGACTTGAAGAGCATGCGTGCTCTGTGGGCACTGCCCCCTGCAAGCGCTGCCAGCCCCTGCTGCTGGGCACGGGGTGGAGTGGCAGTGCCAGTCGCTGGAAGTGTATCGTAGTTATCTGTTGCGGTGCAGGCGTTTGTCTGCATAATTTTATATATCCATGTCATGTTATCCGCGTGGAAGGGTGCCAGGACCCCCCAGTGACGGTGCCCGCTGTACACGTGCTGCCGTGCAGTGCGCTGTGTCCTCTCCAAACTGTTTTCTCTTCCTAGTTTTACACCCTCAGATTGCATGCCACCTCAGACAGCTTCCTTCCACAGTATTCCGGCTCACGCCTTGCATGAAACGGCAGCTTGTCTTAGAAGTATCTGTTGCCCCTTTTCTTTTATTTATCGGATGACGCCCCCTTACCTTCCATCCCCACCATGCCTCACTCGCTCCGCGTGTCGTCTTCTGCAAGTCACAGGCATGTTTGTGTCATTGTCTTTCTGAAGATTGCTCACACCCCACCTTATGGACCCCGACCCCTCTCTTGGAAGCTTCATCTCTAGAAGCAGACACTACTCGCCCCACAAGCCCTCGGCTTGACGTCACAGCATTAATAATCACTCCTTGCTCCTGTTAATTTAATGTTCCGCAAACAACCTGATGTAAATGAATGGAGTCCGCAGGCCTAATTTTAACAAGAAGGAAAGCCAACAAAAATACCCACTGGGGTAACCACTAACCTTGGGCTCTGGAGTAGCGCACTGCCGCCATACAGCGCTTCAACGCCTCGTCAGGGGTAGTGAGCACTACATAAATGCAATTACTACCCAGCTGAATCCAATATTGCCACGTTGATTGTGCGAGAGCCAGAGAGCTGAATTGTGTGCACACCAGAACGCCATTGCCTCGAGGCGAGTGCACTGCTGCCGCAGAGGGAAGCGGAAAGCCACCGCAGTGAGAAAGGGAAGGGAAAGGAAAGCAGGCTGCCCGTCGGGCGGCCGGCCCTCGGCTTCACACCTGTCACTCGTCTCCATCTGCCGATTCAAACGGCTCACAGGCTGGTTGCTCCCTGCCCCCCCTCCCCTGTGGTGTGCAGTGCAGACCAGAGCGCGGGAGCGCGACCGCAGGTGGCCGCCAGAACTCGCAGCCTTTGCAGCAGCGGCCGCGGGTAAAATTCGGGAACGGCCCGGTCGCGGCGGGAGCCCTCGGCAGGCAGCCGGCCGGGGCCACGAGAGCTCTTGGTCAGCTCAGGGCCAGTCTGGAAAACGGAGAGGATTGCAGCAAGGTCCCCAACAGCGGCAGGAGCATTCCAGAAGCCGCGGGAACACTCAGCAGCAGGAACAGTAGCAGCGAGGGCTTCCCCTGAGGCGGTGGGAGTCGCAGGAGCCACTGAGACCAGCCTGTACATCTGTGTATCTGCCGACGCGGGAGACAAGAGGTAAGAGGTGGAGGCAAGCGTGGCAGCCGTTAGAGGTCGCCGCTAAGTAAGAGCCAGAGGGTGCGGTCTGAGGGGTTGGTAGACTAGGTCTCCAGCTTGCAGCCCCCCTCGTGTGCACCGCTTGCTAACCCCCTCTATCCCCCTCCACTCCTCCGTGCCCCCAAAACAAAAAACACAGCTCAACCCAGGGGCCCACATCAGCACTAGTACTGGTATTCCCTCCCCCTCAGCACAATCAGGCACAAACAAGCCTAGCCCCAGCAAACGGCGCAAAAAGAGATGACGCTGAGGAAGACTAAATCCTGCACGGAGGATGAGGGGGAAGTGAACCCTGAGAGTCTAGCACAAAGAAGGGTAACCAGAAGCATAAGCACCCAAAAATCCCAGGATCTGGTCTCTGGCAATTCCCTCCCCCAAGGCCTTATCACTCAATTCTTTCAGGCCTCAAACTGCCCCTCACCTTTGGATGAAACGTCACAAGATCCCGCGACCAATGCCATACCGGGGATCCCAAAGATCCACCTGGACCTAAGGGACTCTCACTCCTGCGAGTCTGCTAACTTCGAACCACCTGGGAGCCTTGATGCTTGTTTTCAGCCTGAGGCCAGGACAAAGAGCCCGATTAGGGTCACTGCCGACATTCACGATAGGCCAAATCTGGGGGCAAACGTGGATTCAGATACTGGGAGGACAAGCGAGGCTGTCGCATCCTCCTCCCCAAAGAGCACAGGCACAGGCAAGGATCTGAATGCAATTGTGACACCTAGGGAAATACAGAGGCCAACCCCCCAAGGTACGGAGGTTCCAACAACTTCGTTCTTACTAAAATTGGAACAGACCATTGAACGAACACTTGAAACTACCCCTATTAATTTAGGAAGAGCTAAGGCCCCGAGAACTGCACAAACGGAGGGTTGGAGTCCGCTGAGTTTAACTCATCATCAAGACTCAACCGACCCAATTGATGAACCCACCTCTAAAGACCTTAACTTGTCAGCAATAAGAGAAGTCCAGGACACAATGGCCAGGGCACTGCTATGGCAGTCCGCAAAGATGGAACTCCAAATCGAGCTTTTGCAGTCGATAGCCCAGCATTTGGTGTGCCAAGATGATAAGCTGGCAAAGCTGGAAGTCCAACTTAACGTCCAACAAGCTCATGCCGCCAGCACCAATTCCTGTGACGTCTTAATTGATAAATGGGCAAGTCTACCTGAAGTCTTAAAAGAGATGCTTGCATTAGCCAAGGGTCAGGGCGAGACAACCACGCAAGAACAAGCCGCACAAAAGCCACCACCACAGACGACAGAGCATGCCGAAACAGCAACCCTTAGCACAACGGGCAATAGCGCCTCAAAGGTTCCCCTAGTAGGGCCCCGCATTAACTTTACTTTGGCTAATAAAGGGAATGGTGACCCCGAGGTCTCGGATCTCGAGACCGTTAGTGATGACCTGTCTGTTACTACCTCTCAGGTGGAGAGGGTCGAAGGAGCATTAGCAAGTGCCAAAGCTCCGTTATCAAGAAGTCCAAAGCTAGAAGCAGAAACTCACCCTCGGTGGTATCAACCCTGGGCGACACTGAAACTAAACGTATCCCTAAACCACTCTTCCCCATTTTCATACCCAAGCAGGTGTCTAAAATGGGCAAGTCATGTGACGCACCTCTTGTTCGCGGTGAGGCCCAAAGTCAACAAATCCCTCGCATGGAGGGTCAAACCAATGAGCCTCTCCAACAAAGGCCTTCACAGGTGGCCGTCGCCGCTCCATTAAGTGCCCCCAGCCCTTCTGGTTGGGTTCTGAAACATGAGTCTGTAACAAATCCCAAACTACAACCGGGCGCACAGCCAGTACAGTCTAGAGTGGTAGGTCTACAAACTGAGGGGCAGGGGAATCAGCAACCAGGAGTCGCACTCAAAAACCACCTAAATTTAGCATCAGACCAGGGGGAGTGGCAAGGATGTCCGAGTGTGGAAGGCCAATCAAGCATGGGGCCCAATGGGCAGCAGCCAGAACCCACTCACAAAAACCCTTTAAATTTCAGTTACCAGAGGCTAAAGCTCCAGGGAGAAGGGGTGAGTTTGTGGTCCATCACACAAAAAAAAAAACAATCCACCTATGAGCTGCAGTTAACCCCAAGGTACACAGCAAAAGGCTCATTTGACATCTTGAACAGGTCCAACATTGTCCGCCTGTTTGGCCATATTGCCTCCCTGGCCCAAATCACCTCAGAAAATATTGAGTGGGTGATATTCAAGAGACTGGAGACAGACACTCATGACGATTCCACCATAATCGGACTTGTGAGTCAGCAAGTCCAACAGGCTGTCCTTAAGGAAGCAACACAGTTCGCTGAATGGGGCATTGATGTTGTTGCACCAAGTACACTGAAATATCCACACGTCCTTACGCCGCAACAGGAAACCCCAGAACCGTCATCCATTCTTAAAGGCATAAGGTACACCAGCCCAGAAATAGGGGCGAAATCAGGGCGGGCAAAAACCCCGCTAAAAATCAAAATCCAGCAAAATGACGGGCAACGGAGCGTGCAGCGGCATTTCCAGACAGCGGATCACCTGGAGGCCACATGGAGACAGTGTCCCTAACCTAATAAACAGCCATGTAAACAACGCCTGCTCAAATCCACTCAGGGGCCTAGTCCGCGAGTTATCCATTATCTCATGGAATATTGCGGGGATGAGTAACATCTTTAGGGACATAACTACACCTGAATACCTCGCACAGGGGGACATACTGTGTATTCAGGAAACCTGGGCAAGGGCAACGACCGCCATCGGTGACTTTTACGAACATTTTAAACCAGCGACCAAAAGGACAATCTTTGGACGCCCGTCAGGGGGCCTCTCTATCTACGTAAGTCACGCGTGCAAAATTAACACAATTGAATTAAAGTTGGGGTCTCCTGATCTTCAAGCCATCCTAATCAGTGGGTTGTCATCGGGTCGAAAATCTCGCACCTTTCTACTAATTAATTGTTATTTCAACCCAATTAAGTATCAATCCTCCCAGGCCATGGAATCACTTATTTCAATTTTGGAAGATCTTTTAATAAATTGGAAGGACCAAGACGTAATAATCGCGGGCGACTTCAATCACAGAGGCTTGGGTTTAATTTCGGAGACTTCATCAAGCAAGAAGTCAGTCCCACTGACTGAATTTCTCGCAAATTTTAAGCTGCACTCCACCCATAGAATACAAAAAAAGACCCAACCTGAATGGACCACCATTCCGACCTTTAGAAATGTCTCTACTATAGACTACATCTTTATCAATGAAGGGCTTGCCCACAATCTTTGCAACTTCACTGTGGACGACAGAGAGGAAAGCGATCATAGGCCCCTCCGCGCCACATTCAATCTGGCGCGGGTCCAAGCAGACTTACATGCAGTTATTGGAACTACCACGGGGGAGGAACATCACAATGTGCTTAAAAGAATAAAATGGTCAACCAATCTCAGTCATAGCCTGCTAGAATATGTAGCTAGAAGGGAGGAAGAACCTAACCCAGTTCAAACTAAGAACATCATCCACCTCTGGGAAACTCTGACCTCCGACTTATTGGAACATCTGGGCAATAACCTTCATCCAAGAAGTCGCCAATTCCACTCTGATCCTCGCCGTGCAACATCGTGGTGCCTGTCACAGTGTAAGCGTGCTCTAAATAAGGCAATCAGGGCACAAAAGAAAGGCACTCATTTGTCAGGGAGATACTCCATTGCTGCTCTGCGAACAGACTATAAAAAGAAAGTCTGGGCCCACAAAAAACTGCAGACTGAACAGAATTGGTTGACTGTGTTCTCCTTAATTAAAGGTAATGACAATAGCAAGCTTTGGCGTTTCATCAACAGTCTGACCCCCAGAGGAGAGCAAAAGGAAAATAGTGTTGCAGGGAAAGCGTGGGAACAGTATGCCAAGGGGCTGTATACCTGCGAGTCAAATCAGGCCACTGCAGGAAGCCGTGCGTGGTCCAAGGTGGCGGCGGATATTATCGTACCCGAAAGAGCTACATCAGAAGGCGTAAACTCGACCTGCACCGGATCATTCACAGAAATGGAGGTACTAAAGTGCATCAAGGCCATAAGAACTGACGGCGCTCCAGGCCCAAATGGGATTCCGGCCCAGGTTCTGAAAACCGCCTCAGCCTTTTTTGCATCCAGACTCACCCCTTTATTTAACCATTCTTTTGCCACGGCAATGTTGCCATCCTCTTGGAAAGGTTCTATTCTATTCCCCATCCATAAAAAGGGGGACCACACGAACCCGGCCAATTACAGGCTGATAGCTCTCCTCGACATAGAAGCAAAGATATATGCCCGCCTTCTTCTCAGGGATCTGGAGGTTTGGGTGGACAAGAACGGCATTCTTCCGCCCACACAGACCGGCTTTAGGGCCCATAGCTCAACTCTTGACAACATCCTAGCCCTTTCCTACCTCGCGAAGAAGGCCAATACGAGGAACAAACCGCCCCTGTTCTGCTGTTTCATAGACTACTCCACAGCCTTTGACCGAGTGAACAGGGGCCGGCTTTGGGCAAAACTTGACTCGTGGGGGCTACCACAGGCTCTGCTAAAAGCTATAAAAGCGCTCTATGAGGGCACCTGGGTCAAGGTGAAGCTATGCCCCACAATAACAACTGAAAGAATTGAAACCAACTCGGGCCTCAAGCAGGGGTGCGTCTTGGCCCCCATGCTTTTCAACTTGTATACTGCGGACATGGGGTTAGCTCTGAAAGATGCCAACTTAGCACCTCCAAAACTGGGGAGGCTCGTCTTGGGAACACTCCAGTATGCAGACGACACGGTGATCATGGACCACACTAGGGTGGGGCTCCAAAGAGCCTTAAGCAGTTTGGCCCTATACAATAAGTCAAATGACCTACGGATCAACGTGAGCAAGACCAAAATCGTCATTTTTGGCAAATACCCCCTCAAAAAAGAAGCTTCATGGTCTCTGGGGGAGCACCGTATCGTCACTGCCCCATCCTACAACTATCTGGGCACCTGGGTCTCTGAGAGTGCCTCTGCAGTCAAACATCTGAAGGAGCTTAAACCTAAAATTAACAAAACCATTCTGTCGCTAAGACGCTTATGCCACCGCTTGGACAGTCCCTCAGCAGAACCAATGTTGACAGTGCTCCGGGCAAAACTGATCCCTGCCATTGCATATGGGCATATAGCCTACCCTGGTGCATTTGACAAAGTGGTAAACGCGGCCCAAGCGAAAGCCTATAAAACGGTGCTACAGGCCCCTAGATACGCAAGGAACACCAGATTAAGGCTAGAAATAGGCCTTAAGCGACCTGAGCTGGAATTACTGGGGGACCTTTTAAAACTCTATATTAGAGTATTGAAAGCACCAGAACATTCGCTAAAGCACTCCCTAAAATCAATCTTTGATGAGGTGGGCTCCCCCTGGTACTCAAAGCTAGGACAAGCTATTGCAGCATTGAAAATCGAAAGAAGGAGTTTGCCCCTGCACGAAATTCCTTTCTCAGCCTGGGCCCAAGCAGTTAAGCGCCAAGTCCGGATCATCTCCTTTGGTCTTGACCTTGCATCTCTTCGGCAAAATCCACTAACTCAGGCCCTGGACAAATCATATATTCCAGGTAAACCCCAACCTTACCTGCAAGATCCAGTATCCACTTGCGCGAGAAAGAAAATTTTGTACTTTCGACTTTTGGCCCTCAGGATCATGGACTTCAACCCCAAATGGGCCCGTACGGATGGCACCCTGGCCTGTCGTCTATGCAATTACCGCAGAGAATCCTGGCTACACTTGCTGTGCTGCTGCACAAAGCTGGCCAATGATCGCCATCGTTTGCTGCTTCCGATTTTACGGAATACGGACTATAGAACTTGCAGAGAGGCTTCGGACTGGTGCCTCTCAGTCTCCACGACCTGTTTGATAGCCAGAGTTGCGAAATTTATGCACCAGGTAAAAATGGCACTCGACTCCCACTTAACGGCACTGCCTGCAAAGTAACTGGAAGCCCTCTGCCCCAGTTATCTAACCTGGGCTGGTTTAAAGACCCACGAAGAATCCATCTTTCATCAACAGCCCTTGGTACATGTATTGACTCTACCGAACTTTCATGTGCCTCCCCTTATCAGTTTTTTTTATTTTATTTTATCTTATACTGTAAAGATTTTAAGTAATCATGCAGTTTATTATTAAAATTGTCAAATTGTCAAAATTGTGCGAGAGCAGGTCCCCCTCCCACCCTCTTTAGTGCCCCCTGGTGTCTGGCTGTCACTTCTAACCAGCTGAGACTGCAGGCAGCTCCTGCGCAGTCTGAGAGAGACATCTGGGACGGGTGGACTCTCGCGGTGTCTCTTTATGGTGTCATCTCAGCTGAGACTGCAGGCACCTCCTGAGCGAGACCCCGGGGGCGGTGGGCTCTCGCATGCTCTCTGCAGCAGGCTGTGTGGCCTCAGTCTTCATAGACCGCTGGTGTGTCTCTTTATGGTGTCATCCCAGCTGAGACTGCGGGCACCTCCTGAGCGAGACCTCGGGGGCGGTGGGCTCTCGCATGCTCTCTGCAGCAGGCTGTGTGCCCCCAGTCTCCTTAGACCGCTGGTGTGTGTCTCTTAAAGGTGTCGGTTCACCTGAGACGGCAGGGAGGTCTGAAGTGCCCACCCTGTGCCCCCGGGTCCTGTCAGATGTCACTCCTCTGCCAGTGAACGATGGTGTATTCGTGCCTGCATTTCTCTTAAGTGGAAGCGTCAGTCCGGCTGAGAAGGTAAGCACCTGGGGAGGAGCCTGACGGGCTGGGGCGCCCAGCAGTCAGTCACAGGGCCTGGGCTTTGGTGCCCCGCCCCTGCCAGTTGCCCCGTGGGGACTGGTGTATGTCCCTGCCTCGATTAAATAAAGCTGTAAGGCTGTCTCGGTGAGCCTGCAGGCACCTGTGCGCACCTGGCAGGGGCTGGCGTGGGCAGCGATAAGAGGGCGTGTGCCAGTTACCAGTGGAGGCTGGTCTGTTGTTCCCAGTTGCCCAGCGACCCTCCCCCTGCCGCTCCAGGAGGCGGGACTGCCCCGAGGTGCTACCGAGCGGTGAGGCAGTGTCAGGAGGACAGAGCTGCAGGAGAGCTGTGAGCCTGCCCGAGCTGTGCCGTGTGCCCTGCACACGATGCCCTAACCCCTCCCCATGAAGGGGCGTGCCAGCCTGGGGCTTTGGACTGCACGGGGGCACAGAGTGCGTGGGTACCGTGGCACCCCCAGAGAGGGCCAGAGGGACTCGGGCGTGTGAGCCGTGCCCGTGACACATCACACTTTCAAGCAGCAAGTCGTGTCTGTGTGACCCTCAACACCCGATCGTGCCCGCGACGAGCCTGTGCCAGGTAGGCATGCCGTGCAGACCCTGATGCCCTCTCTCCACCCGGGGCAGGTGACTCGGGCAGTTTTGCCGCGCTGACATCAGAAACACACCTGTGCATGGAATGGTCTCCTCCGGTGGGGCTTTGGAGGGCATCTTCAGAAACCTTGGGTAGTGCCACCTATCATCTCACCTCGCGAGCGAAAGGATACCGGGCACTGCCACCTGGTCACTCTGTGGCTGCAGGAGGGAGCGGAGGACCGCCACTCTGGGCTTCTCAAGACTGGAGAAGAGAGTGGGGGTCTGCCAGGCGCTGCCCGCTGAGCTACCGAAGACTGCAGAAGAGAGTGGGGGTCTGCCAGGCGCTGCCCGCTGAGCTACCGAAGACTGGAGAAGAGAGTGGGGGTCTGCCAGGCGCTGCCCGCTGAGCTACCAAAGACTGCAGAAGAGAGTGGGGGTCTGCCAGGCGCTGCCCGCTGAGCCACCAAAGACTGCAGAAGAGAGTGGGGGGTCTGCCAGGCGCTGCCCGCTGAGCTACCGAAGACTGCAGAAGAGAGTGGGGTCTGCCAGGCGCTGCCATCTGGAAAAGCGGGGGGCTGTGGCAGGAAGTGGAGGCACCCCTCGCCACTCTCTCTTGCTCTCCACACATTCAGGGTGATGCCCGACTCCTGGCTTCTTACTTCCCATGGAGGTCTCAGAGGAAATCTTGTAAACTTCCCCCTGGTCTCTCCCGGTTGGGTGCACACTCGGGCTCTTGAAGACCTCTCGGGAGCCGTCAAGCACCGTCTCCTGGACTCTTAACGTGACTTTGTGGAGGCGTTGGAGGAGCCCCTGGGCACCGAGCCAGTGCCCCGAGGCCCACACTTCACCTCCAAACCTCTTCTCTACCCCCATATGGGTGACGTGCATCAACAATGGTGGTGGTGTTGTGCTTCGGCAACCGGAACAGGACTCCGCCAGCACCCCCAGGGACCCGGGTGGAACGTGGGACCAGCCCCCGGAATGAGAACATTGTGCGCCCCGCCCGGGGCCCCCAGCAGGCCGCGCAGGGCTACACGGAAGTGGAGAACCCCGCCCGCCACTGTAAGTAGAAAAGGGATGCTGCCCCCCCCCCCCCCCCCCGCGCCCTGCGACTAGGCGCTATCACCTTTCAGACCTCGTGTGAACTCCAGGGGCTCTAGCAAGCCGCCATGACACTTGGTTGTGGCTACTGAATGTTTTCTGTCTGGGTCACTCGAAAGGCGTGTAGTTATTTCCTGTCTCTTATGTATTTTCTGTTGAGGGGAGGAGGGCTCGTTCTGTTCTGATTTTTTTCTGGGAACTCTACCATCTTAGAAGGGCATTGTAAGAGGTTTGCAACATTGCCCATCGCCACTATGTAATGCATAGGCCTCACCTGCTTCTTCTAGCCCTGCAGATGCATCTGGGGCCATTTCAAGTCTTTGGTGGACACTCAGTAGGAGTAGGGTCATTACCCATCTCTGGGCCACATAAGGGTGTGGTCCATTCCCCGTTTTTCATGGGCACTGGACGGTGGTGGTAATTACCACCTCTCCTGGGCACTGTAATGCGAGGAATGCCTGCAAAAACTCAAACCACTGCCAATCACACGCCTTTAGGCCTCTCACTGGCTCTGGGGGGATGGCACAACCATCCATTGCCTGGTTCTCCTTTCCGTGCACAAGATATCCTGATATAACCTGTCATGTTGTTGTCTTGTGCTCACAACTAGGTAACCACTTATCTCTCTTTAGCATTATAAGGACATTGGGGTATTACCAGTGCCACTGGAGTTGCGTCATTGTGCGGACGCAGCGATTTTCGCATAATTATAGATTTGCCGCATTTGCCACATAATCCATCCTCTGCAGCATAATCTGCACATTTTAACAAAAAAGGTTGTTTCTAGTTCAAACGGTTCAAAAGTAAATTCAAATGTGACTACACATGTTGCTGTGCAGTGACCGGCCCTTTGTAAAGCTGGGCTGATCACCTTCCAGTGGCTTATTGCTATAGTTGGATGTTAAACAGGTACTAATGAGGTGCAGCCAATGCCCACATAGTGTTACCAAGTTTAAAAATGGTGAAATAATGAATTGATACTATTACAAAATGTGCCGCATTATGGCACACAATTTGCCTTTTCTTGCTGCATAATTTACTCAATCCTGACCCATATTTGGCCCCCTCTGCCGCATCATTCCAGTGGCCCTGGGTATTACCTGGCCGTCTCTCCTCTGCATTAATAGATGATTGGGGTGTTGTCTCTCTCTCTCTCATGCCACCCAGTCGCTGTTACAGTGATGTCTCCTCTGTAAGGGGATGGTAGGCTGTCACTATGTGTGCCCCTGATATCCCCCTTTCCCTTCTTATCCCCTACCCCACGCCCCATCTATCGGGCTCCATGTTTCCCCCCTCCACCTCCATATAGTCCCAGTGATGTAGTGTCAGAAGAACTATTACCAGTCTGTCTACCTGCTCACAGCATGGGGGGCTTTTACATGTCTAGCCTTCGTAGGGCAGAATCTCCAATTCCCTGTCAGCCCCTGATTCTGGCACCTGTGGTGGTGTCCTGGCCTCTGTGGCTCCTCACACCAGCCCCTGTTGTGAGCGGAAGGCTGACACTGGTTGTGTTGGCCATGCACTGAAAGAGCCCTTTGGGGTGACTTTAGGTATCTTGGGCGGTGAACGGGAGCCCGCTTATGTTTATTCGGCCTCCTCCCTACACCAGTCTCGAGAGCAACACTGTATTGATATAAATTGCCTTTTTCAGCGCAACATGAGCAGCAATTTACTCGATCTATAGTTTTTCCATTTAAGCGGCAAGGAAAATCGTGTGCTTATGGTTATGTCTATACTTCTATAGCTAAAAAACAGGAAAACACTTCACATTTCTCTCCAATTCACAGAATAAATGCTTACATGCGCGGCAAAACAACCATTGGCAAAGTCAATAGATCTGGCGTTGGCTGCTTGCCTTTTGACTTTCGTAGTGCTTGTTTGGCTGTGTTTTTGTTAAACTTTATCATTGGGGGAGCTGCCAGGCCCTCAGCAGTATTAAAAAAAAGGGGAAAAATTGCCTAAAAGCACAAATAGTTTTTGATATCAGAAAACACACTTTTACATAGTAGTTCCTGGCACTAAACGGAACCAATATATACGAGGATGCTTTCCTTGTGAAAGAGCAGCATGCTGCCACTGACCGGGAGGCCAGCCAATGGCTGATGGGGCCTCGGACTCACTGTCCCACAGTGTATATTGTAACAGTTTAGATCTACCCAGTATGTTCTAGTGCTAAATAGCTTTAAAGTACTGGTTCGTGTGTTTAATTTGTGGCAATATTGTGGCAATATTTTAGCAACCGCCACTTTTTTCTATGCTTTTACAGGATATGAGTGAAGACCGGGTCAGAGAGTGAATTTGGATTGAGAAAGTGGCTGTGGGTGAGAGCACAGGCTGGACAGCTGATTGAAATGGTGGAAATGGAGGAGAGGGCAGTAGGAGACGGATGAGAGATAGAGGGCAGTGTAGAAGAGGGGCGAGCATCAGTGTGTTAACATACTTGCACTCCAGCTGGCTGACTACAAAGGACTGCAACAAAAGTGAGTTTTTTCGGTTTGTGTCATTCGTGCCTGTACCACACACTGACCACCAGTCAGGCCTGCCCTAATAATGCACCCTGACGTGACTGTCTCATAATCCGCAGTCTGTAATAATTCATCACCTGTCCCCTCATTACATCCCATGCACCCCCCTGCACCTTACATCGACCATTATAACAACACCACCCAACTGCCCCCCCCCCCCACAGGGGCTCGTATCATTGTTTCTATTTGTCTGTCCCCTCACACTAGCCCCTATAAAAGGATCAGTACGTGCCTGCCTCCCTCACAGACCCTTCGAATGGTCTGTTACCTGCCTGACTCTCAGACCGGCCCTTTTGAGGGTCCAGTATCTCCCTGACCCTCATCTCTGTGTCTGTAATGCATCATCACCTGTCTGTCCCCTCACACTAGTCCCTATAAAAGGATCAGTACGTGCCTGCCTCCCTCACAGACCCATCGAATGGTCTGTTACCTGCCTGACTCTCAGACCGGCCCTTTTGAGGGTCCAGTATCTCCCCGACCCTCCTCTCTGTGTCTGTAATGCATCATCACCTGTCTGTCCCCTCACACTCTCTTAAGATAGGGCTTCTTTTTGCCTGCCCCCACACTGTTCCCTGTAATGCTGTCACTCCTTGTAGGCCTCTTAGATGGGCCCTTACAGCGATTGCGTAACCGACCGCCCTTTCCTACCGCTCTCTATATTGTTGCCTCTGTATGGCTGCCACTCACTCTGGTCTCAATGATTGCCCATATAATGGTGTCTTCCCATCCTGCCCTCACACTGGTCAATCTGCTGGTGTTACCTCCGCAGCTCACATAATTATGACATTTCCGATCCCTCTGACACACCAGAGCATATAATGGGTCATTCATTCCCTGCCTGTCAATCTCACAGGTCCATATAATGGTGTGATTACCTATTTGCCCCTCACACGTCCATACAAAAATGCCATTTTCTCCCCGCCATTTTCTCCCCGATACTCACAACAGCCCAGGTGACTGTGCCATTACTGGTCTGTCCCTCTCACTGGCCTATTTAATATCTAATTACGTGTCCGTTCTTCTCTCACCAGCCCATATGAAGGTGCCATTGTCTTTCTCACTCACCCATATGAATGTGGGACTGTGTGCTTGTCTCTCTCACTGGCACATGCGATGGGGTCACTTCTTCATCCATCACACTGCTAAGCGCTGCGTACCATTCCCACTTTAGCCATACCTCGATGGTCATCACGCACTACACGGAAACACTTCCCGCATAGGATCAAAACAAAGACAACATCCTTCCAACCACGCCCCATACATGGTGTAGCGTGCTACTCATGTAGGCAAGGGCTTCAGCACCACATATAGGGACAGTAAACCCAATATAAATGCTGCAATACACATCAATGTCTGTCAATCAATCAATCAATCAGTCCATTTGTAAAGCACACTACTTACCCGTGAGGGTCTCAAGGCGCTGGGTGAGCGGAATGCTGCTACTGCTCGAAAGGCCAGGTCTTGAGAGAAGTTTTCTGAAGGTCCCTTTCTCCGCCCCACATGATGCCATTTCTTGTCTTCCCCATTTGCCATCCTTTATAATGGCGGTGTCCCTGGACTGCTCCTCATACCTGCTCATATCCCTTCACTCACATGGGATGTATGATAACATTAACTGTGCATAGAGTGGCAGCTGTGCCAACAGCCCCTAGAGTGGAGTTATTACCTCCCTGCCTGCTCTGTAATACGTTTGTCCTCACCCCTCTTACATCCCGTCCAGCGATGTAAGGGTGTCGCGCCCTTTTCTTCTGTGCTTTCTTTTCTTATGTAAAGTGGTTGGTCAAGTTTTGGGCGGCTGCTGGGAAGTGCTCTTTCAGAAACAGTTGACTGGGGAAATCAGGAGAGAGGTGGGGTGCTACAGAGAAGCCCCTGGGATGATTCAAAAGTAGGGCACCCTGCGTTTGACGAGTGTCGCCCCTCTTGAATGCACCTCTCTATGCCCTTCATCCTTCTCTGCGGGCATTCTTCCATTGAATGGCTGCCCAACCGGTCTGTGTGCGTAAACGTGCCCAGGGAGTCAAGCGTGTCCGGCGCTTGGGCTGCTGAAGAAAGGAAGGCTTTAGTTAATCAAAAAGAATCTTACTCCCAAAATGGCAAACCCTGGTCTGCTTCAGTGAAAAAAAGTTGTATAAATTGAAAAATCATGTGATGGAGTCACTGGCAGAACAGGAGCGGCAGAGAGATTACATGTGATATAACATAACATCCACAAAACCCTGAGCTACTGTTGACAATCTGATCTGGGTTCAAATGCTTACTGAACCATTCCATGGCTCTCCGGTTGGTAGTGCCCTGTAAGAGGTCCTAGGGGAATGAAGGAAAGAACAAGCACCGTGCAATACAAGCAATGATGAGGAACTGAAGCTGAGCGAAGATCGGCCTAACACGTATTCGTCACAAGCTCCAAATGGGTTAAGGTTAAAAATAGCAGCAATCAAGATACAATAAACGTAACATCTGAGGCTGATTAAATTTTTTTTACAAGTTAAAAATATTCTAACGTTTTACAAAGTGGGGCCTACGGAGACCATGCGACTCACCAGGCTGCCAGAGCATCTTTGCAGCCTGTCGATAAAGGGTTGGCCGAGGGGTAGTGGATACCGTCAAAGTTAAAATAAGTTGGGGCACTTCATTGAGTCAATGGGAGACGATCATTGATTGAAATGGGTTCCGCTGCCTCGGATTGACGTAACAACTGTTCTTGATGAAGGTAGCTCGCGGAGGTGACTAAGTGAGTGGGAAGGGTGCTACTGGGAGCCAGTGTGGCTGGCCATGGGAGGTTACTGGAGTTGGTTCTCTCAATGATGATCTTTTAAGTAGTGTTTTCGTGCGGAGAGTGTTGAAGCGGGCTTGACCTATCCGAACTGGGTGTACATGTGTACTCCGTGACGAAATTGCAAAAAGACATGGGTTGACAGCTGTTCCGGCTTTCGAGCCAGCTTCGCAGCTCTTAAGTTTTCATTGAACTGAGATGGACAATAGCAAAGTCCACCACAACAACCAAGCGCGTCTTTTCAGGGCTTTCAGACACCTGGACTCTGACTGACAGAGAGTTCGACTATTCTTATAACAAAGAGAAAGGGCCTACTGTCCTCCAGATAGTGGGAGTTACTTTTGAATTCATAGCACCATGAAACCGTTCCAGGTGTACAAACGCTACTCAAAAGTCTTTTAACATAACATCTGAAAGCAATCTTCAGTATTGTAAGTTTCTAAGCTAGAGGTTAATGTAACTGAGTTTGAGTTTAAATTATTTCTAAAGCGCGCGTACACCTGGCGGTTTCATGGCGCTGTAATTCACTGAGCCTAGAGAGTGGGGAAAGCCGGAACACAAAGGGAGGAATTATTGTGGGAAAGCTTGTAGAAAAAGAAAGGTTTTTAGTGCCTTACGAAAGAGAGAGTATTGGGTGGTGGATCTGAGGTGAATCGGGAGGGAATTCCAGAAAGTGGGGGCAAGAGTGAAAAATTTTGAGCCTCCCCATTTTTTACGTCGAAAGCGAGGAACCACCAGCAGATGTTGAGAAGATGAGCGGAGATCCCTAGCAGGAACATAGATTTTAATCTCAGAAGAGATAAAGGCAGGAGCAGAGCCTGATTGGGCCTGAAAGGAGATACAGCCGATTTTAGACTGGAGGCGTTGATGAATAGGGAGCCAGTGCAGGGATTTAAGAAGCGGAGTTACGTGGTTGGATTTGACCAAGTTATAGACTAAACGCGTGGCCTGGTTCTGAACCAGCTGTAGACGTCGTACGTTGTAAGCTGGCATGCCGCAGTATAGGGCATTGCCATAGTCTAAACGAGAGATGACCATAGCTAGAACAATAAGTTTTAGAGCAGAGAAAGAGAAAAAACGAGAGACCTTGCGGATAGTGTGAAGTGAAAGAAAAGAAGAGGACACCACTGAGCTCACCTGGGAGTACAAAGTTAGTTGATCATTGAGTTTAATAGCAAGTGTTTTGACGGAGGGAGAGGGGGACGGCGGGGGACCAAAGGAAGGGGGCCAAAAGAGGGAGGACCAGGGACTGGAAGAACCACCAGTCAAGACCAGTTCGGTTTTGTCTGGGTTTAATTTCAGGTGGTTGTGATTCATCCAGTCTCGGATGAAAATCATAATGGATTGGAAGTTAGACATAGAGTCAGGGGATTGAGATAAAGAGAATATAAGCTGGAGGTCATCCGCATAGTTATACACGGAGACCTCCAGTTGCTGAAGAGCAAAAATGAGAGGGGCTATGTACAGATTAAACAATAATGGGGAAAGGGAGGAGCCCTGAGGAACCCCGCAAATAACTTTACGTGGTTCAGCCGAGAAATCGCCCAGACGCACCGCTTGGGTGCGATCCCTCAAGAAGGAGGACAGCCAGACCCGGGCCGAGCCGCCTACCCCAACCGCCTGACACGGGAAAGTAAGATGGAGTGGTCCACCGCGTCGAAGGCGGCGGAGAGGTCGAGGAGGACCAGGGCCTGAGGAAGATTGGAGTCCATGCCTTCTCTAAGGTTATCAAGAACGGATAACACCACAGACTCGGTGGAGTGGGCGGAGCGAAATCCGGCCTGACGGGGGGCTAATATACAGTTCTTCCACGTAGGCGGTGAGCACTCTGGTCACATGTCGTTCCAGTACTTTCCCTAAAAAGGGAAGAAGAGAGATGGGACGGTAGTTGACATGATCAGAGGGGTCCGCGCCAGGTTTTTTAGGATGGGAAGAATTATAGCTGATTTTAAGGTTGAGGTAACAATGCCCTGGGAGAGGGAGCTGTTAAGAAAGGTAAGCGGGGGTAGCGCACAGCTCGTAAAGATGTGTCTGAGGATGTGGGCAGGGCACGGGTCTAAAGGAGATCCTGATTTAACCAAGGGGAGAAGAGAAAGAAAAGATTTTTCCGTTAGTAGGGGGAATGAGTCAAGGCGGGCCTCTGTAGGAGGACCGTGGGGATTAAGAAACGAGGGAGAGGGGGAAGTGATATTGGTTTTGATTTTTGCGATTTTATCCAAGAAATAAGTGTTCAAGGAGTCGCATAGAGACTGTGACGGGGGAGGTTTGAGAGTGACTCTGTCTGAATAAGCTAGATTATGGACTATAGAAAAGATTTCTCTGGGCTGATTTTCAGCAGCTAAGATTTTTAAAGAGAAATAGTCCGTTTTGGTGGTTAAGATGTTTTTTTTGTATTGCGACAGAAGAGATGAATAGTGGGCTTTAAGGTTGGGGCAGTATTGACGTCTCCAGGCTCTTTCGGCATGGCGAACTGAAAGTTTAAGGGCCTTCAGTTCCTCGTTAAACCAGCGGTTTAAGTCGTTGGTTCGCCTAGAGGAGACTCGTCTGAAGGGGGCGATCGAATCGCTGCCAGACAGAAGCCAAGAGTTAATGGATTCTGCTTGTGCTGATAAAGGTAGGCCAAATAAATCTGGGCTAGAGGGAGAAAAAGTGGAGGCTAGAAGAGCCGCATCCAGTCGACCCCAAGAGCGTGCCCAGGTGTTTTTGGGAAGCAGGGGTTTTGTGGTTGGGCCAAGATCAAGAAAAAATGAAATCAGGGAATGATCGGACCAAGAGCAGGGGGAAATGGAGAGGGACGCTATAGGACAATTAAGGGACCAAATCTGGTTGAGGATGTGGCCCTGAGTGTGAGTAGGGGTGTGGACGTGTGAATTAAAATTAAAGGAGTGAAGGGTTTCTGAAAAATCTTTGGAAGTGGAGCATTCAGCTGGGTCAGAGGGCCAAAAGTTAAAATTGCCTAGAACCATAATGGAGGAGTTGTTAACCGCTAGGGTGACTACAAGCTCTTGAAACCCAGGAAGGAAGACTTGCGAGGGTTGGGAAGGGACGATACATAAGTAAACAGGTGAGCGGAATCTTGAGCGAGAGGGAACGGATGACTAAGAAGTCTGAGGTGCCAATAGGGGGAAAAGTCAGAGGCTGAAAGGAAAGTTCTTTGCGAGCGATCAGAGCAACACCGCCACCCACTTTACCAGGGGGCCGATCAGTGCGAAGCGCGTAGAAGTGGCAGGGATAGCTGCTAGTAAAGAGGGAAGGGAAGTATCGCAGAACCAGGCCTCTGTAAGAAAAAAGAGATCAGGTTTGTGCTGGTCGAGTAGGACAAAGAGTTCATGATGGTGCTTGACGGCTGAACGCGTATTGAGATAGTAAATGGAAAGGGAAGAGGGTTTAGGTGCCGCCAAGGAATTAGAGCGGGAAGCAAAGGGAAGAGAGGGAGGGTGGTGCAAGGAGGGGGGAGGAAGGGAAGGGTCCGAAGAGAACAGTCCCAAATTAACAATGTGACTGTAGACAGAATCATTGATCGGCCACGGGGCTTGGAGACCATGTAATTGCGATGCCGAGTATTGTCGTAATGGGGGATGGTGAAGTGGCCCTGGTCCCGGTAGGTCGCGGACGGGCGCAGACGGGCTTGCCTTAAGCGCGCCTTTTGCGCGCAGTCGGCGCGCCCGCTGCGCTCGTCCGCTGCGCTTCCGAAACAGGCACATCTTATGTGGTAGGAGAGGAGGCGGCGGGGGGGCGTGGCCTCTGTCAAGGGGCGTGGCCTTGGCGCTCGCCGGAATGGCGTCCGGAGGTGGGTTAATTCTGTTTCAAGCCGCAGCAGCGTAGAGTGGGCTGCGCGGGGAACTCGAATTAAGTGGTAGGTGATTAAAATTTCAAGACACAAATGATGAAAAGCAAGTTAAAAAACAAACAAATCGGGCTCTCGGCTTCTGCCTCAGGAGGTTCAAGTGATCTGATAACGCTAGTAGTCAGCGTTCTTTTGTACACTGCGGCGGGGGCGTGGCCTCTGTCAAGGCGCGTGGCCTCGGCGCTCGCCGGAATGGCATCCGGAGGTGGGTTAATTCTGTTTCAAGCCGCAGCAGCGTAGAGTGGGCTGCGCGGGGAACTCGAATTAAGTGGTAGGTGATTCAAATTTCAAGACACAAATGATGAAAAGCAAGTTAAAAAACAAACAAATCGGGCTTCCGGCTTCCGCCTCAGGAGGTTCAGGTGATCTATTCAGTGAAGTGTCTCAAAGTTTGCCATTGAACTGGAAAATCCTTAACCATAATTGGTGCATTTTAAAGCCCAGTAGATCGAATGAGAACATCCTAAAATTGAGATGCGTTTTCACTCTTTCGAGAGCGTACCATATCGACAACCTCGGAAACAAGTGCGCCTGCGCAACTAGAGTAAAATCAAGATGCCTCTAAAAGTGCCTTTTACAAAAACACAAATTGCGAGTTTTGTTATCGGTTTGTCTGTTCTCATCTTTAGATAAAGTTCCATGGCTATTACTTTAGAATAAGAAAGCTTACTTGTGGCATGTTATGTTATGAAAATGTATACCGCGCGCAGCTACTCAGAGGAGTGTCCCGGCGCTAGAGACGAACCGCAACTGCTTATAAACCCAGACAGATTGTGTGAAAAGCCAGGGTTTCAGTTTCTTTTTAAAAGTGGGATGGTCACAAGTTGGGTGCAGATCCCTCCGGGTCCAGTTGAGCGGCCTCAAGTCAGGAAAGGATCTGCCGCCGGTTCTAAGCTGGCAGATACGAGGGGCTTTCGCTAAATGTGCCGGAGAGGAGCGCAATGTGCGAGCAGCGATGTAGTCATGAATCCTCTCTCTTAAGGGACCCGCAAGGCTTTATGCATTAAAACCATGGCCTTAAATTGTACCCTGTATACATAACCACTAGTCCATACATGTATTACTGGTAAGACAGCACAGTAACATAATCTACCTTTTAGAACAATCTACTTGTACATTTTGAGCATACTTATTCTTGCACTGTAGCTTGAGGCCATGCCTACAGGATTGCACTCATGAGGAGTACAGTCCATTTTCAGTTCATATTTCACCCCAGAGTCCACCACTGTCAATCATAAGCTTTAACAAGCATTGGCATAGCCAATAGGTCTCGCCTTTGGGACCTTATAAGTGTTTAGCCATGCAACAGTTGCATAACTAAATACTTTTAAGGTCCTAAAAGCGAGACCTATTGGCTATGCCAAGCCGTGAAAGTGATCGCGATCAAACATCAAAGCGGCCGTGTGGCCGCGAAAGTGAAAGTAATCGGGCGCGCGCGCCCGCGCACATGCACTGCAGCTCTAGGCTGGCCTGGTAGCACTTTTTGGAGCCCTCTCAAAAAGTCTCCCCAGACCAGCGCTTGCGCTGGGTCAGGCGAGACCTAAAAAGGTGTTGGTTGAATCAGAAGCCTTTGATAATCACCCTTTGGCATTAGCAACCTCAGCACTGTAAGCAGTGGCGTAACTAAACGTCAGGGGACCCCCCTGCAAGATGTGCTGGAGGGGCCCCTCACACAACATCAGCAGGGGCTGCAGGGGCCACGCGTGCCTTTGTTACGCCCCTGACTGTAAGCCCGATCATTACAGCGACTGGCAAACAGTTATTGCCTGAACATCTTTAAAGACTGGTCTTTGGAAAAGTATTCACTCTCGATGGCCTTTAGGAGAATCTTTCAACACCTGGGGGCTAAAACCTGAACCCCCTCCCCCTGCACCTCAGAGAATCTTTCAACACCTGGGGGCTAAAACCTGAACCCCCTCCCCCTGCACCTCAGAGAATCTTTCAACACCTGGGGGCTAAAACCTGAACCCCCTCCCCCTGCACCTCAGAGAATCTTTCAACACCTGGGGGCTAAAACCTGAACCCCCTCCCCCTGCACCTCTGAGAATCTTTCGACACCTGGGGACTAAAACCTGAACCCCCTCCCCCTGCACCTCAGAGAATCTTTCGACACCTGGGGGCTAAAACCTGAACTCCCTCCTCCTGCACCTCAGAGAATCTTTCAACACCTGGGGGCTAAAACCTGAACCCCCTCCCCTGCACCTCCGAGCCTCTCCATCGCTCCAGCAGGTCAGGAAGGACCTCAAGACCGGGATGTTCAACCAATAGGAACACGCAGTGTGATCCCGCAGCATGATCCCACAGCGCCTCGAGGCCCTCACGGGTGAAGCAGCCACGCTGTACAAATCCTGATTGATTGAACCACGTCCTACCCTTGGGCGTTCCTCCTTCTCTTTAAAGTGCCGTTCTTCATTCCAGGATACACCTGAAAAATGAACTCCCAATTCTATTTGAATGCCTTATGAAAAGAAAAGGTGCAGCAGGCCTTTTTCTAGGTCTCAAAGCTGGATTAGTAATTAACTGGGTTGATTTCACCAAGTTAATATAAACCAGTGATTATGCCATATCCTTTCATACAGTTCTGTACAACATAGTCAGGCCTAGGAATATTCTCACCTGAGCCTTTAATCTGTGAGGACTATATTTTAGACTGGAAGGATTTATTAGTTTGATTAGCTCTTTTAGTGCCTAAAATGCTTTGGGTCAATCCTCAATCAGACATTTATAAAGCATGGCAAATCACCAGTGAAGGTCTGTGGCACTGGTTAGGCATTAAAGGTGGTTCTCTCAAGGGGTATGAAGCAGTGGGTCTATGATGCGTATAATCATTAATTTGCATGGGACAGTAAAGTAAGGCCCTCCCCTCTCTGGAGCATGTCTTGCAGTTAACATTACATCGATTGGGACAGAATGTGCCTTATCCTAAAGCTAGTCCTATGTTTATCCCGGGGGCCCCGGCGACATCAGCTGCATGGAACATACTGCTTGACTCTAAGCATGGGCCTTCTTAGAAAAAATCTTTCTACATGAATTTGGAAATCTGCTGCTGATCTTCAAAGAAACTTTTGCAAAAAAAAGCCATTCCCAATACAAGCAACAAACTTGTCGCACTGATCCTGGATAAAGCAGACTTGGCTATTGCAACAGATCACTTGACGGTGTCCTGAAGCATTTCTTCTCCACCTGGTCGAAATCATCAGCTTCACCACCCAAGCACTCTTTGTCCTCTCCAGACATGCACAGACTACCCTTTCTACTCCTTAGGTGGTTGGTCTATCTCAGCATTTGACTATGGTCTTTAAAGGAGTTTATGGAACCTCACCATCCTATCTCTCCCAGAGCCTCTCCTGTTATGTGCCCTTCCTGAGCATTGCAAACTACTACCTTCTCCCACCTGTCTGTCTCTAGATCACCCTGCACCCAACTCACTGCAGGTCAGATGAACTTGCGCATTCCGTGATATTTCATCTACTACTTTGTCAATTTTGTCACAATACTTCCCAGTTAGCTTCACCAGCTGTGTGTGTTACCACTTCACTGTCATTTATCTAATTTTTGTCTGTTTTACATCCAGCATTTCTGTCCAGAATACTGTGTCTTCCCCAAGGTCCTGGGTGTAGACTTTTTTTTCTTGCCTCAATCGTCGTCCATAACACTCAATCATCACAAAGCAAAAGGCCTGTCCATGCAGAGTGTCAGACTCTTCTGCTAAACCACCCTACACACACACACACCACTGCCTACTTGACCCCCCCCTTTCAAGATGCGGGGTAGCTCAAGATATTGGGGCTCCACTGCAGGTCGTTGTAGGGGCTCCTGACACTCTGGTATCTCACAAATATTCACAGGCTTTGAGTGAGTCGGGCCCCCACTGCCCCCAGGCACCTGCGTTACGCCCCGGCTTTCCAGCCTGTTTAAATGTGGAACCGCCTTCCTTTAGTACTGCACTTAATACTATGCAGAAGATCCTACAAACGTTTCTGAAACTTCCTAACCGTCCCCGTCGTCTTCTCCACATAACGATGAATATTTTTACAATTGCTGATTGCATTTCAAATCTTCCCTTGTTCCTAGAACTGAACTGTTCCTGCATCCTGCTCAGGATACTTAAAGAAATCGGACTCCGAGGAGAGGCGTTCAGTGGATAGCGAGTTTTCTCTCCCTCTGTACTCAGACTATCAATCTAGGCCCCTTTCGATCAAAGATTATGGGACTGACTAAGGGAGTACCTTAGGGCTCCTGTGTCAGTCCCACTTTATTCAACATTTATGTTACCCCCCTAGCGGACTTACTCAGGACACTAGGTTTTATACCAATCTCTATCTCATACGCTTTTATTCTCATTCAATAAATCCACTCCTAAGGCCCAGTCTTCCTTCTCGGAAGGTATGATAGCCATAGCTAGCTGTATAAGGAGCAATTTCCTTCAGCTAAATACAGGGACGAGCGAGATTATGCTGTTTGGAGATGCACCATTGCTGTGGTCACCAGATTGGTGACCGGTGGATCTAGGTGACCCTCCGGAGCCCAAGACCGTAGTCAAGAACCTCGACATACCCATAGACCAGGGTCTGACCATGAAAGAGGATGCTGCAACTACAGCTGGCTCCTGTTTTCATGTACTTGGCTTACTACGGCGAGTCTTCTCCTTCCTCCCCTTGTCCACACGGAAGACTCTCATCCAGGTATTGGTACTAAGCCGCTTGGACTACTGCCACGCCCTTCTGGTCTCAGCTAATGAGTCCTCGCTGAGAAGATTACAGGTGGTCCAAAACACTGCGGCGTGCCTCGTCTCAAACGCTTCCCCTAGAACTGCCTCTATTCCTCTCCTACAACTTCACTGGCTCCCGGTACTCAAACGAATCAAATTTAAAATCTGTTGTATTGTTCACAAGGCCTTGAACGGCAAAGAACCCAGCTGTCTTGCAAGAGAATTCAACCACTACATACTTTCTAGGTCACTCCGCTAGGGAACTAAATCTCTGCTTCTTGTACCGTGGTTCAAAAAATCGCAACTGGGTGGGAAAGCTTTCTTTCACCTAGTCCCTCTCTATTGGAACCAGCTTCGTATCCATCTGCGGCAATGCTCTGATCACCTCCAATTCAGAAGGGTCCTTAAAACTGCACTATCTTAACATGCCCCCTCTGATAGCCTACTGCAGCACCTCCACAGTGCGGAGATACCCCTTCAAGGGTGATTCAGGCACTTTATAAATAAATTAAAAATACATTAACTAAATAAACTATATTATATAGAAGGGTTTATATAGTGCTTCATGCAGCTCAATATTCCTCGGATGAGGTCTCAAAGCGCTCTAATGTGGATCTTTGGTGCACTTCAGAGTGTAGTGTGGAACAGTGTGTTGGTTGTAGTCAGTGCTTTAAATGGAAATATAAAAGAGTAAGTACTCGCAATTTAGAGATTCTGTTTGCTCCTGAGACGTGCCAGTATGCTCCCATTAAATGTATTGCAGTAGTGCTGAGAAGTGCATGAACTTTCACTTTTAGGTTAAAGAAATGCAGGTACTCAGTCCCTGCCCGTTTAAAGCACTGGTGGTAGTAAGGCCTACATAGGAGTGTTGGGTCAGGCCTATGAGGTTTGGAGTAGGCCTGTGTGGAGTTCAGCTCTACGGAAGTCTGTGAAGTGACCCAAAAACTCTGCTGCGCAGAGTGCTTTAGGTTGTGCCGTTTGCGCTGATTTTCAGCGCCGAGTGTTTGTCCTGCACTGGAAAATCAGCGTTGGCAGCACAATGCGCAGCGCAAGAGGGCGCTGCTTCTTTCTGCCGCCCAAGTAGATTTTCTACTCGAGCGGCAGCTTTCTCAAAGCGAACGGATGGTTTCTCAACGCAGGCAGTCGCGACTAGCTGCGTTCAGAAATCTCCTTCCTCGCTCACCAACTTATTTATTTATTTATTTATTATGCAACTTATAACGCGCAGACTAAACCCGAAGGTATCAAGGCGCCTATCAAAATCAATAAACAATAAACAGAATATACAAAGCACCACTACGGGAATGCACGTGTAAAAAGGTGAGTCTTAAGCGCAGATCTAAAAGTTTGCAGAGAGGGACTGGATCTTACTTCCAAAGGGAGGGCATTCCACCACTTAGGTGCCAGGAAGGAAAAGGCCTTACCTCCCCATCTTGCTTTTCTGACACGGGGTACAGAGAGGAGAAGTTTGTGACTGGAGCGAAGATTTCTACTGGGGTTATGCCGAGAAAGAATGGATCCCATGCTTGTAGGGCTGGGTTTAGCTAAGGCTTTATACACCAGGCACATGGATTTGAAAAGGATCCGGTATTCAACGGGGAGCCAGTGCAGTTGTTTTCGGGCTTCGGTGGCAGAGGCACGTTTTGGTAGGTCAAGAGCAAATCTCGCTGCCGCGTTCTGGACCACCTGCAAGCGCTGTAGAAGACTCTTGTTCAGCCCTGCATACAGCGCATTGCAGTAATCCAGTCGCGAACCCAAAAGAGCGACAGCAAGTTGCTTTCTTGCCTGGGGTGACAAAAAGTGCCTGATTTTCCTCAGAATGTGGATAATCCCCCAGCAGGTCGAAACAGTCCTGTTGACCTGTTGGCACATACTAAGGATGGGGTCGATCATAACTCCCAGGTTTTTTGCTGACAAGGTGGGCTCGGGACATACGCCCAGCGAGTTCGGCCACCACTCCGCCGACCAGATCGGTTCCTTTCCTCCAAAGACCATCACCTCCGTCTTCTCCCCATTCAGTTTTAGTGAATTGTGGATCATCCACTGGCCAACTGCCTCCATGCAAGATCTAAAATTGGCGGCAGTTGATGTAGCTGGCTGGGAGAGAGAGACTAAGATCTGGGTGTCGTCCGCGTAGGAAACTACCTCCATCCCAAAAGATCTAATGAGTCTGGCAAGGGGGGTCACATAGATATTAAAAAGGGTAGGACTGAGCGCTGACCCTTGAGGGACCCCACATTGCACAGACAGGGATGGAGATAGAAACGATCCCAGCATTATCCTTTGTTCTCTATGGTCGAGAAAAGAGGAAAGGAGTCCCAGAGCAGGCCCGCGGACCCCAATCTCCCTCAGGCGAGATGTTAACACCACAGGAGACAGGGTATCGAAGGCCGCTGTGAGGTCTAGAAGGATCAGGAGGGAGGTCTGACCCTCATCAACTCTAGTGCGGATGATATCCAGCACTATGGTGAGGGCAGACTCAGTGCTGTGTTCCCTCCTGAAACCATGCTGGGAGAGATCCAAACAGCCCGAGCTCTCCACAAATGCAGCCAGATGTTTATTTAGATGGGCTTCGAGCATCTTTGCGGGAGCCGGGAGCAGTGAGATGGGGCGAAAGTTCTTTAACACCCCGGGGTCCAGAGAAGGCTTTTTAAGCAAAGGTTTTACAACAGCATTCTTCCACTGCTGGGGAAAAATGCCTTCCTTCATCGCTCTGTTCATGATGTCAACCAGAGGAGGAAGGAGAGATTCTCTGCACTGCTTGAGGATCTTTAGCGGGCAGACATCCAACGGAGAGCCAGATTTGGTTATATCAAGCAGGATTTCAAGATCCTGACAGGAAAGGGGAGGAAAGGAAATCAAATCCTGATGTTGAGAGGATTCAGCAACACTGGGCTCAACTTAACGTTGGGGAGCACGAGCGAGGGAAAAACTCCACTCCGCATGCTGCACGGAGTGCAGAAACTCCACGAGCTGAGCGGAGTTTACCACCCATGCCTAGTTTGGAGACATGCTGTAAACGTTGTGCGACTGCACAGCGCACATCCGATCTCAAGCAGTCACATGGGACTAGATAGTTGTGCATGCAGATAAGAACTTTTTATTTAGGTCTTTCATATAATGTAGTATTTCTGTGCCTAGGTTTCGTCTTGCTCGTATGAGAGGCCGCTCGTTTTCCTACTTGGGCCCTAAACTGTGGAACTCTCTTCCAATGGAACTTACCATGTGCCACTCATTGCTATCGTTTCGTAAGAATCGAAAGACTTTCCTTTATAGCCAAGTATAATTCTATATCCTGGGCTTTTTGTTGTGCAGACTCTGGCTTGTCTGTTGTCCTGTTAAGCGCCGGGAGACCCAGTTAGGTAGCGGCACGCACTATAAAGCTATAATAATAATCATCGTGGAAAAAGTCTTGGTTTTAATGCTGCAGGAAACTGAAGATGCTTGTGAGTTAACATTCTTCTTTCTGGGGCTGAGATTCCAGCAGTGTGAGATTTATTGCCGGAAGGGCAGACACGTCAGGCCACGTCAAGCCACATCACGCACGTCAGGCACGCAGCGCCCATTGGCTCAAATGGCTTCAGCGTGCGTGCGTGCTTGCGCGCGCGGTGTTAATTCCACGGTCTTCTGCAGCCTCCAGGGCTCACGAGACTTTAGCTTATGTGTACTGGACTGAGCCAGGAATGGGGCTGCGATGACAGCCTCTTATAAATTATGTCATAGTTCATCTAGAGTTTAAAATGCAACTTTAAAAAAAGTGTGAACTGTGACCCTGAGTGCAGTGGGGATTTGGGGCTTTAGGGGTGGAAACAGAGACGACCTTTCACTTCAGGTAAAATGCACATAAAATATAATGCATAAGCCTTAAATTAAGGGGAGAAAAATGCAAGTTAAAATGATGGGGGGAAACACATTATTTTAGGTTATGAAGGCTCAGTTGGTTAATGGGATCACAGCAGAAGCCTGTGTCTGTAACCAGACAGCCCCAGAGCTGAATCGTGATTGGTGCACTTGAGAAAGTGATGTGTATTTATAGGTGCTTCGAGGTCCCAACCTGTGACTAAAAGCACCGTGAATATGCAACTCGTTATTTAATAAACGGCATTACATACCATGTAAGAAAGGATACTTTAAAATTTACAAAGTGATTTATGCCACCATTGCAAGTCAGGTAGACTGTAATTACCTCATGAATTCCGCCCCACCTGATTTGAAATGGGCTCGATTTTCCACTATTGGTTTTTCCAGGTGTAGGAGAACGAGCCCCGATTTTACCGTGTGGGAATTCGGCACAGTAAAATCACCTGAGGCTCAGGCTGCAGCAGCCAGCTTGCTTATAATGCTCCCCACTACCAGAAATAACCTTCCCTACCTCGATCTTCACCAGAGCAGGTGGTAAACATACGCGTTAACTCCCATTGAATGTGGAATTCTTTGTGGTATTACTGGACGGGAAAATTCCACAATGTGAAGTCAGAATATGTAATTTATACCCAACCAGAGCCCTATTCTTTTTGTCTAGTAAAAAACCTGTATGATCAATTTCTCTGATCACACTAAGACAGATGTGACATTTTAACATATGTCTTATGTGTTTTTTCTCTGGGATAGTGTCTATCGAGAGGCAGTGCACCAGCACGCCGCTTGTGTAGGCATTGCATTGCTGTGCACTGCCTCTTCAACCTTGTGTAGTGGAAGCAAAAGGCTTATGAAACCTTATGAAAACAAACAGCACACCTTATGGTTATATATCATTATGGCAATTTGAGTCAATAGTGGGACAATGAGATGCGAACTTTGAAACATCATATCGTTCTACGATCATTTATGACAATATATGAGCTTGATTGTAGCATATACAAAAATCAGTAGCCAGCACGTTTCAGTCTATCAGAACTTCTTCAGGGCTGCAATGAATATATAAAATAGGTTTTAAATAAACACAGAGGGGTCTGGAATTGTAAGTCCATTATCAAATAAAATAAAATGTACAGGATTTTGCCCACCATCAGCACATTCTATGTGTTCGGAAGTTTGAAAGAATACTTGTATTCTTTGCATGCTAGAACACCATTTGATGCAATGTTATTTCAAGGCAACTCCCTGTTCCTTCGGCCTTGTGGCTTCTTGAATTAATGTACTTATCTCATATGAGAACTGCTGTCGAGGGAGGCGCTAATAACCATTTTATTTTGATTTAGGTTAGCACAGATTTCTGACAGTAATTAACTGGCGGTAATATTGCCCAATTATTTGCACGGACGTATTCAATCTCAGATTAGGGATCAAACCTGTGGCTTGCATGACACACTTTCCAAAACCAAGCGTGTTAACCCACTAAGCATAATTTTTTGAGACCTGCATATGTGTGTGGCCTCAAACAAGGATATGTTTCAACTTCTCGATGAGCGGACAGAAAACGTACCTTTGGTCAACAGTAAGGGAGGAGTATCTTTCTGAAGATGGAATTACAAATATTTCATGGACTCACCGTTATTTCAAAGAAGGAATTTTTGAAGAGTTGGCAAAAAGGGTTGTTGTCTTGACATAATTTTGGGAAAACTGATTTTAAAGTGCTTTGTATTAGAATCTGTCGAAACTTCTTTTTAGTTGTCAAAGCACTCATTCCTATAAAGTAAACTTCTTTGTCACTAGCCTAAAAACATTGCACAATCCACTAGAACATGTTTGTTGTAATCATATCAGTTTTGAACAACATGGTAATGCACAATTTATCACAATCTTCTTGTATTGGCTTTAAGGATAGGTCCACCTCGGGGTCACCTCCACTGGTTTATCTATTAGCCCCTCTTGAAGCTTGGTTCTGGTTGCCCCCTGAGTCACTTTTATCAATCAATCAATCAACCAATCAATCGTGACTTGTAAAGCGCAGCTGATATCAGATGAGGGTATCACGGCACTGAGGATCTTGCTGCGGAGGCTTAGTCAAACAGCCAGGTCTTGAGACCTTTCCTGAATTCCAGTAGTGAGGGTGAAGTCAGGGGGTGAAGAGGGAGGTTATTCCAGGATTTGGCCGCAAGATAGGAGATAAAACAACCTCCGCTCGGACTTCAACGTATGTGAGCGGGGTGGTAGGCAGCGGAGCAAGGTTGATTGAAGGGTTGGTGGAATTTATGGCGGTGGTTGATGTATGCTGGTCCTTTGTTGTGCAGGGCTTTGTATGTGTGGATCAGTACCTTGAAGTGACATCTCTTCTGACATGGCTGTACGTGACCCTGTCGCTGGCCGTAAAAATAGGGTTGAGTGTGTGTCCTGTGATGTGCATGGAGTCTGTGACTAGTTGGGCGAGGCGGAGGATGTTCATGCTTTCGAGGAGGATGGCGGTGTTGATGTTGACAGGGTCATCGAGGTGAAAATTGAGATCTCCGAGGAGGATGTAATGCTTAGAGTCGATGGCGAGCGGTGCGATGAAAACTGAGATGGCATCGCAGAAGCTGGAACGAGATCGTGGAGGTCTGTAGGCACTTGTTGGGATGTCCAGAAGTACGTATCACTTTCATAATTATGATGGAAACAGTACCAGGTTGATAGGGAAAGTTCACTGTAAGCATCTCCTCCTGTAAAAAGAATCCCAATGCAACTTGATGGACTGTGAAGTTGGAAATGTTCTTAAATTTCCAAAGTGCTCATGTCAGTCAATCCCAAATGAACTCAATGTTTTGAAACTTCTACCCTAGTATGAACTCTGAATTGCTAAATTCTCTTTTACGAATGCTATTTTCAACAGACACCTAACTAGCTATGTCACTGTTGCTATAAAAAGCAGATGCTCTCCCCTTTCGCCCTCAGCAGTCCGTGTGAAGCAGAGGAATGCTGACCAGACCTGCAGCCTTCTGTGGTGGCTTCTCTTGTTATTGTCTCTGGAATGCGGTCTTACCAGTCTCTGACACTGTCAGTGTTAACAAAGTTCTCAAGAACTTCACAGCAGTCATTGTTCGCAGCATCGCTTGCTCTTTTCCTCTGTTGGTGTATTTTATGCGGTCCACTGCTTCCTTCCTATACACTTACTTTGTAGACTCTGGGCTCTTACTTAGAAAAACATAAATGTGATGGAATGTTTGACTTCATCTCAGCCACCGGTAATTACTTTGCAGATTCTATCCGCCATATGCATATCAGACTTGATCATGCTCTATGTGAGGTCTGTCCCAATGGGATTAAAAGCAGCTCCAGACTTGTTCGATGTTCAAATCCCATATGTAGGAGATCCAGGCTTATGAAAGGATCCTGCTAAATTGGTCCAGAGTGATCCCTCGGTCAGCAGCTGGGTTGAGATCCTTTCTCCTCCAGGATTGGCTAGGTGAGAAGTGGGAAAAAGTTTTTCAGCTGGACTGTATAACCGAAGGTGTGAAGCGGCAACGTGATCCCTGCAAAGCCCTAACCTTTTAGGAGGCCGGAGGAATGTTCCCCTTGGGTTATCAGGAGACCAGGGATGAGTCTCACGAATGGTTAGCCAGCCACATTGGATTTGGAGCATTTTTATGGTACCTATCCCCATATCCCCTGGGCATGAAAGGTATTCCATTTCTGCAAAGTGCTCAGTGGGGCATTATTTATACTTCAATATCAGTTTTACAGTGGTTGCATAGAGGTTACACAGCGATATCTGCAGTAGGTGCATCAGCCCACTGATCTGTCATACTATATGTGTAAGCTATGACATTTTATTGGAATCTTTGACCTGCAGAATGCACAAAGATCTAAGCAGTCAGTGTATTAACCAAGCGCTGCTGGGTTGCTTGCTTGCCACTTTTTTCATTTGCATGCTGTTGTCCATAGTTTATCATTGTTTTATCATTTTAAGGTAGCTAACACATTGGTTCTAAATGTGACAGTCATGCTGGAACCTTTGAAACAACGATCGACTATGTAAAATACCTCTGCAGGATAGACTACCACTGCTATGTTTAGTTTAAATATTGAAAGCATATGCCCGCTGTGTGTTTAGACGCCAGCATAGTTTCTTTTTTTCTACTTTTAATTTATCTTGCATATGTCTTTTAGTTTGTGTACATTTTATTTTGGTTGTGTCAGATAATAGATGAATGGAAGAATGAGTCAGTGGAAGGATGAATGGATGCGTAAATGCAAAGATGAGTGACAGTGTATATGTAACATGATTTATTGAGCGCGTAAACCCATCCGTGGCAGTAGAGGATTCATAAGTCAGACTTCCTGGTATTTCCAATGCTTGTTACATTAAGTGAGTCTAATAGGAGGAATGCAAACCCCACAGTGAAGTGGCCATAAACCAGCAGGTTAGCAAACCCAAAGCCATTAGCACAGCCTAGCCCATCTGCTATCACTACATTGGGTTCAAGGTCAGCCTGCCCTGACTAGGGGTGGGTGGTAAACTCCTCTCCGTCTGCGGAGTTGCAAAGTTTTTCCCACTCCATGCTCCACTTGGAGCACGGAGTTCATCAAAAACTTTGCCAACCTCTGGGTTGCGTCATTTTTCTTGCGTGCAACTCACCAACTTTGTTAGCGAGCTCGAGTGAGAAAAAAAAAAGCGCTAGACCGCCTCCCAGCGAGATTTCTCAATATGCTGTCGTGGCAAGTCGCTACTGCTCGTGTTGAGAAAGTTGATGCTCACATTGTGAACATTGCTACTCAAGTAGAAAATCTTCTCGAGTAGCAGAAAGAAGCAGCACCCTCTAGCGCCACGCGGTGCCATTCACGCTGATTTTGCAGCATGCGGTACAAAAGGGGGTGGTGATGGACGGAGCATCATAACCAATTAAACACTCACACCCAGTCAACAGATCTGCGTTTGATTAATCACCGTTCTTTAGCCCACTCTGCCACCCCAGTTCAGACATGGCCATATGCAAATCAGTCTGACCCTGTGCCTCATGGGAACAGTCCAGCCCGAACTGCCAAGCCATGCCTTCCCTGGACCGGAAACAAGCTTCCTAGGACCGGTTTCTGGCATTTCAGCCGTCTTCAGCCAGGCTTGCTTGAATCCAGTGGCAAAGTGAGCAAGGGACTCACGTCTGAGCATACCCTGCCAACTTATGGCGAACAAAGCGGTACAAAAGGGGGTGGTGATGGACGGAGCATCAGAACCAATCAAACACTCACACCCAGTCAACAGATCTGGGTTTGATCCATCACCGTTCTTTAGCCCTCTCTGCCACCCCAGTTCAGACATGGCCATATGCAAATCAGGCTGACCCTGTGCCTCATGGGAACAGTCCAGCCCGAACTGCCAAGCCATGTCTTCCCTGGACCGGAAACCAGCTTCCTAGGACCGTGGTGGCAGAGTGGGCTAAAGAACGGTGATGGATCAAACCCAGATCTGTTGACTGGGTGTGAGTGTTTGATTTGTTCTGATGCTCCGTCCATCACCACCCCCTTTTGTACCGCTTTGTTCGCCATAAGTTGGCAGGGTATGCTCAGACGTGAGTCCCTTGCTCACTTTGCCACTGGATTCAAGCAAGCCTGGCTGAAGACGGCTGAAATGCCAGAAACCGGTCCTAGGAAGCTTGTTTCCGGTCCAGGGAAGGCATGGCTTGGCTGTTCGGGCTGGACTGTTCCCATGAGGCACAGAGTCAGACTGATTTGCATATATATGGCCATGTCTGAACTGGGGTGGCAGAGTGGGCTAAAGAACGGTGATGGATCAAACCCAGATCTGTTGACTGGGTGTGAGTGTTTGATTGGTTCTGATGCTCCGTCCATCACCACCCCCTTTTGTACCGTTTTGCAGCACAGCAGAAGGCCCTAAAAATCAGTGCGATGGGCCAAAATTCCACCTCTCGCAGAACTCCGCGGAATCTCGCAGAGTTTTTAGTTAACTGCGGAATTCCATGAAGTGAAACAACGCGAGTTCCTCCCAACACTAGTCCTGATGAGAGGCAGGAGTTGCCATGAGGAAGCCAAGACTGTAATCCTCTATAATGCCTCCAACACAGCAACCAAGTGCTCCACTACCTAGGCCTATATATCAGTGTAACAAAATCCTGTGTGTACCGCTAACAAGCGTTGTACTATATTATTAGCTTTTTAATGTTTCCACTCATCACATGTCTGACCTGTGTCGGGTGTTTTTCACAACCCAGTAGGTAAAGTGCCCTGAAACCTGCTAGATGAAGTCCACGCTATGTAAAACAACACATCAGTAAGAGTTTAGGGCAGGCGCAGCCCTCTGGTTCAGCAGAGTTTTGGCGACTTTGTTGAGTGGTTAATCTGCCCATGAGTGTAATGCCAGAGAGCAGCACAGCGCAGTGCACTCCGTTGTCTTGATGGTGTGCAATCTTGTCTCCCCGCTCCGGTGTGTTCCATTGCGGGTCCAGAGGAGGAGCTGGACCCCGAAGGGTTGTCAGAAAGACTGGCAGGTGCAGAGACAGACCAAAGAGGATGCAGTTGCAGAAAACGGTGAAGTAACTTTGAGTGACGTGACAATAATATACCAGTTGCGCGTTCCACGAGGGTATGCTGCAACCCACAAGGGTTTCTACCAATCCTATGAACAGACTGCAGGTAGATAGGACTGCAGGTGAAAAATAAGAGGTCAGGAACCTCTGGCACATCCTTGTTAGTATATACAGCACTCCTATCACAGTTAACCCCCCACACCCTACTGACACAAGCCGTGTACTTTGCTCATGCACAAAGTTCCCAAGTGGGCAGTGGCCTATGAGCAATGTGCCTATAAGTTCAGGTGGGCATGCCACCTGTAGACATGCTGGCACTTGCAAAAAACCACACACACTAATGTTGAGAATGCCCTTCATTCATGCCCTTGCAAGGACATATTCGCACAAGGGCCATTGAACAATCCTTTGACCGCGGTCCCTACCAGGGCACATTACCACAAGTAACTGAGCGTGCCAGGGCTGAACAGCTGAGCAGAGAAAAGTACGGATTTCATCCCCTCCTGAACCACCAGGTCCAACTTTGGAATATTAGAACACTTGCACCCCTTAGAATTCCCAAACTTGAAGTGTCAGAAGCAGGGGGTCTTGTTGCGATGTTACGAAGAAGCCACGTCTATCTTAGCTGAAGGGCGAGATTGGTCTCTTGGAGGTGCTTGGCTGGTCCCACGTGGAGTGGAGAAGGGTACTCCCAAGAGTCCCCTACACAGCTTGACTTTCCCACATGAACACAGCGTAGAGAAACCACGACTCTTCCGTCGAGGTTATCCCCATGGGTGGAGGCTGCGTGAAGGCTGCTCGAGCCATGTCCTCATGGATGAGTGGATAGGAAGGGCACTGTTCCAAATTTTGAGCCGAGACAGCCCTTTCTTCAGTAGAGGTATCAAGTGTCCATGTGTGGTTGATGGAACTGCTTTCTTCATAGTGTGATCTAACAGACTGGCCTCAGAGCCATGCCCATCGGTTCCAAGACGTGTCAAGGTAACTGATATGAGGCCTTTCTTTCTTTGGGATTTTGTTTACAGTTAGGTGGTAATTTGATTAGATTAGTGTGCAGACCTGTGAATATATGGGATTTTATTGTAAATTATTAATTCTTTGTATATTTACCTGCAGTTAGCTTGGAACACCAGTTTGGTGAACATTGATTTCTTGATTAGGTAACTTGAGTTCACGTTGAAGCACCGGTTTAGTGTACCTTAATGTTTCCAAAGCAGGTGTAAAGTTATGATCGGATGCAAATATTTGGTATTTAGTAACCTGGCCGTCTGTTTTGCAACATTCACTTCATTAACGAAGGATTTCCTAGTCTTTACGTTCTATAAGCATCCGCTGGGCTTAATTTTGCACTCTGGTACCTAACTGCACTTTTTAAAAATTGTAATTTATTTTTTTTACTTCTCATTGAAACAAAAATCATTCACCGAGAGCATTTTCTCACAGATACACCCTTAAAAATACTGCACCGATTGGCGGGGCTTATCGCCACACAGCTATTGATCTGGTCTTTGTTTCTTTTAAAGCAGGCCACTTTAGCAACACGGCTTTTGCATGTTCATTTCCTTAATATGTATAATGAAGATAGCGCATGGTTACCCGACCAGGAACTCTGCACACTAACTGATCTACGACCAGAACATATATATCTGTCAGTAATGTAATTGTACAGTAGATGATTCAAAATATGCCAGCTATAAGAATGGACATTAGTGTAATATATGAATGTCTTGAGGAAGCTAAATGCGAAACGTGTCAGCATTTTTTGAGCTGTGGCTTTTTGAATATTTACTGAAGCGAGCGGAATTATGAGTGAATTATAGAAGTGTTTTGTATACTGAAACTGAGCAAATCGAGATTTAGCATATACTCAAGGGAGGTGCACCATATAGCAGTAAAAAAACCATTTAGTGGTCCCTAGCCAAAGGATCAACCTAGTGGGGGCTCCACAGAAGCACCAGTAATCATCCACGAGAAGCTTAGAGGTTTATATGTCTACTCAACCATTAAAAGAAATAGACTCAAAGCTCTAAGATCAACCTAATGTATCGTGGTTAGAGGGCCCTCATGGTGCAAGACCAGTATCTGTGGAACATGCTTGATATTCAAAGGACTCTACAACTTCGCCCTTCAGAGAAATTTGACAACCAAATAAGCAAAAAAACCTAGATTAAAAAAAATAACCTTGTTCAGAAATTTGCTTATTCCTCTACTACATCCAATCTCTCACTTTGAGTTTAGCTAACCCTTACTCTGCCTTTAGTTTTTATTTTACTTTTAAGAATTGACTTTTATTGTGAATAGATGTGGTTAGGTGGAATTAACTGTTCGGTGCAATACATTTGCAGAAATTCAGGTGTACACTTGTACGAATCTCATAGGATTATTCGTAACGTTTGCAAATTTTATTGACTTTTATGCATTTATTTTTTCTTATTTTAATTTGCAATACAAAATAGCAACACAAATGTTTTCACTAAGAAAACACCCACACAAAGTTACTGTTTCCTGATTTGTTTACCCAGCAAAATCTCTTTTGGTAACATTTTATCGCAAATACAAGAACGTTTGCTATTGTTAAAATTGAAAGAAAAATGTACATTCTCTAAATTTCGCAAAAATACAAAATTATTAATTTTGGCCATTTGGGGTGACAAATTACAATTGTGCGCACCCTAAATAAAATACAACCCCTCTGTTAACTATAATACTAATACATGCTCTAGGCACTAACGGTGGTCTATGTAAAGAATTCTTCGCCACGCATCCTACTGCTCGCAGGCTGCTCTTGCTGCAAACTTGTGTTTTTACCAGGGTTCTGCCTGCTGTTGACAACTGTAGTGTTGAGAGTCCCATCTGTCAGTGTGTTCGGGGAAGGTGAAGAGATGTTGAGTGTACTTAATATGTCTCAACTGAACACCTGACAGAGCTCCTGTCATATTAATTTTGATCTCCAGACAGTAAGTTATTTGGGCTCTCTGAGACCCATGTCACTGGATAAGACCAGTTGAGTGGTTGCCTGATTGGCAAAGGCCTCTTGTATCAAAGTCTACTTCCCCGGTGGTCCCGGCGACCACACCGCCGCCTTTATTAAAGTGAAGTTGGATTGCTCCAGTGTGCCTAAGACTAGGTTGGCACAGACCGCATCAGGCTGTGTTCACTGCCACGCCTCTATGCAGCAGCAAAGCAAGCACAAAGAGAATGGTGGATGGACTGACACCTCCAAGAGTGAGTGTCTTAGGGGGACAAGAACTAGATATGAGCTGCACTGATGTGGCCATGTGTTTTGTAGGGGCTTAGAAGAGGGCTAGGCTGTTAACCAAAGGGGAATGATTCTTAGTTTCAAGGGCGGGGCATTCTGTGGCCTCCAACCCTGCTTTGGGAACGGCCTGCATCATCGATCATTTAATAATTGATTTATTTCTGGTATTTATAGTCTGAGGCTTAGTGGGCTCCACATTACTACGAAGAGCTTAGAACAGTGTATCGGGTGGTAGTAAGGCGGACGGGCCATGGGTCTGTGGATCTTCTGTGCAGAGGGCCATCTTTAGGCCTTTCTGTCTGGGTATCAGATGGGGCGCTGTGATCTCTGCCAGTGGTGAATCTGTCTGTGCCTCTGAGTAAATGAAACACAGGCATGTGTGATGCTGCAGGTGGCTGCATGGAAGATGATGGCCTTTGCAGTGTAGGGCAGGAGCCCAAGTACAAGAGCTGTACTCCAGAGACAAGGTGTGTGATGGAAGGAAGTGTTCGATTCTTTGTACGACTCCTAGCTGGTTCCCTCCTGTCTAGATGTTATTCTTTGTATGTTCTGTGACTTCAACACCAAATGTCTGTAAACACCTTGAGGTTCGGTGCTTGTTGAGATGAAGAGGACAAAGCCAGCCAGTTGCTGGGGTTACTAAGCCACCTCGCCTCAAGGTGTGGGAGGATGTACTCTATTTTGGTCGCCTTAGGTTGGAGATAGGCTCCTTACATCCATGACCAGATGCGGTCCACCTCGCCTCAAGGTGTGGGAGGATGGACTCGCTTTTGGTCGCCTCAGGTTGAAGATAGGCTCCTTACATCCATGACTAGATGCGGTCCACCTCGCCTCAAGGTGTGAGAGGATGTACTCTATTTTGGTCACCTTAGGTTGGAGATAGGCTCCTTACATCCATGACCAGATGCGGTCCACCTCACCTCAAGGTGTGGGAGGATGGACTCGCTTTTGGTCGCCTCAGGTTGAAGATAGGCTCCTTACATCCATGACCAGATGCGGTCCAACACTTTAACCGGTGTGTGTCCGATGCTGGTACTGGTCTCAACAGTTGAAGGAGGCGAATCCCATGGAATGCTTGAGCTTGGTTTACGCTGTAGGGTGATTGTCCTGGCACGTCATCTCGAGTCTTGCCCACTTAAACAATATGGCGCTTTCACCTCCTGGATCAGATGGATGCTTATCCTCACATCCCCAGAGGGTCAACGGAGACAGAAGACCCCTTTAAGAGGCCAGCGGTGCGTCAACCCCTCTAGCAATTGACGCCTGCAGTTTCCTCCTCAGTGCCATGATGGGGGCCGTCTGCAGCCTCTAAGGCACAGGTCTTCAAACTGTGGTGCGCGCCCCCCTGGGGGGGCGTGGATGGGTTCCCAGGGGGGCGCAAAGGCCTCTGCAAGCACACGTAAATGAAGAGGCCTGGAAGTGCAGCAATGTGTATTTGCTGCATTTCCAGGCTGTCTTCATTTACTCTGAAGCCCTCAGAGTGACGTGGGGCCAGAGGTCAGTGGGCGTGCTGCTGGGGGCTCGCTGGGCAGTGTCTGGAGTCTTAAGACTCCAGCACGCCTGAGTTTTCACAGGTCTTCAAAGACCAATGGCACATTTACATACCTTTGGAAACTGGTTACCAAGGTTTAGTTTTTTTTCTGTTTCCAGTACCCCCTGGGCCACCACTCTGCCTATTTTTTCATAGTGTTTTACATTTACTGATGTAGTGTGAGAATGCTTTTCATGAAAAGGAATATAAAAAAGGGTTGCCAATAGGAAAAATGCCAGCCATGTATGTTTAAAGAGCCTGAAAAGACCTTGCATTGACACTAAATAGAGTCTTAAATAAAAACGTATGTATTCATTTGTAATGCGACTTTCTGTCTGTTCCTTTTATTTTCAGTCATGAATCATTCAGGCAGCCCTAGAACACATTTAAAAGTGCTTTATATTTGCTTTTCGAAGTATGCACAGATAAGTGCTGAAAATAGGGTTTTAGGTACTGTTTATTTTTGTACCGTCTGGGACATCAAAATAATGAGCTGGCAACCTTAATCATAAGACTGGAAGTTTGTTGCAGGATCAGCACATTATTTATTTCCTTCACACTCGATTCCCTGATTAATTCCGTAATAGCAATAGTTTCATTTATATCCGAAACCCTACGCCCCATCAATAACATGCTGATTAACTTCAAGTGTCTGGGAATTCACCCTGCATTCAGACAACTCACTCCTCATTCTTCCCCTTCACTTTCAAGCTCACCCTGCACTCACAGCGCATAGTTAGTGTTTTTCCGCATTTGCCACATAATCCATCGTCTGCTGCATAATTTACAGATTATAAAATGCAGCAACACATGTTACCTCACAGTGGAAGGCCCTTTCTAAAGGTTGACTGCTCACCTTTCTGTTGCTTGTTGCTATATGTGGGTGTTAATGTGGTACTTATGAGGGGCAATAAAGGCCAGGACAATGTGAACAAGTGTAAAAATAGCAAAATAGCACAGTAATGCTATCACAAAAAATGCAGCATAATTTGCCTTTGCTTGCTGCATAATTTGGCCTTCTCCTGCCGCATAATTCCAATGGCCCTGTTTATAGTGCTGTGAGGTCCCAGCCTGTGGCAGAAAGCACTGTGAATATGTAAGTCATTATTTTAAATCAGTATTCACATACTCTAAGCTAGTCTGCTGCAAAATGATGCAGTGATTGAGGTAAAACAAGTTCTTACAAAATATACTTTAGTAATAAGTAATCAAACTGTATCTAATGCAGACATTTTTGTAAGTGTCTCCACTATTCCAGATTCCAGCTGATAACTCCTTTACATTACATCTTAAAAAGAATAGATCTTTGCCACCATAAAGCTTTAAGCAGATCCACTGGAATTATTCAGCAGAAGAGGACAACATTATGCGGCACGTTGGACTAAATTATGCAGCAAGAAAAGGTAAATTATGCGGCACAATGCGCCACATTTTGTGGTTAGCATTACTTCATTTTTTTGTCATTTTAACTCACGGTAACGCTGTCAGGGGAAATATTTCACCTCATTGGTACCAGTTTAACACCCAAATACAGCGGTAAGCAACTACAAGATTACCAGTCAATCTTTGCAAAGGGCCTTCCACTGCTCCGGAACTCTGTCACGCTATAAGTAACTTTTGTTCCGTTTGAGCTAGAATCAAGTATTTTTTGTTGGAATCTGCAGATTATGTAGCAAATGCAGTAAACTGATAATTATGTGGAAAAGGCTGCTGCTGCAGAAACTCATAATTCCAGTGGCCCTGGCTTTAAGTGACTAAGTGGCTAACACTTGAAGCAAGATAGCGTGGACGCTGGGCGACTCTCACCTTCACCTGGGGTGTTTGCGAGCGGCTTCTGCCTCGTGTGGACGCCGTGTGGACGCTTGGTTCCCCTGCCGCCTCGCGCCACCTGAGGCTGTAGCAGGGTGGAACCACAAGACCCAGCATCCCCCTTTGCCCCGCCCACTTCCGCCGGACTACGCGCCCGGAGGCGCTACTAATTCAGAAGCTCCCTCGGTGGAGCGGGGGGCTAACACTTGAAGCAAGATAGCGTGGACGCTGGGCGACTCTCACCTTCACCTGGGGTGTTTGCGAGCGGCTTCTGCCTCGTGTGGACGCCGTGTGGACGCTTGGTTCCCCTGCCGCCTCGCGCCACCTGAGGCTGCAGCAGGGTGGAACCACAAGACCCAGCATCCCCCTTTGCCCCGCCCACTTCCGCCGGACTACGCGCCCGGAGGCGCTACTAATTCAGAAGCTCCCTCGGTGGAGCGGGGGGCTAACACTTGAAGCAAGATAGCGTGGACGCTGGGCGACTCTCACCTTCACCTGGGGTGTTTGCGAGCGGCTTCTGCCTCGTGTGGACGCCGTGTGGACGCTTGGTTCCCCTGCCGCCTCGCGCCACCTGAGGCTGCAGCAGGGTGGAACCACAAGACCCAGCATCCCCCTTTGCCCCGCCCACTTCCGCCGGACTACGCGCCCGGAGGTGCTACTAATTCAGAAACTCCCTCCGCGTCGCGGGATCGCGCGCGGGTCGGCGCCGGGAGAAGCCCGGGACAAGGGCGGGACCGTCTGTGGCCGTCAGGGGCCGGAAGAGGTCGGGCCGGGCTACCCCCCTTAGTTGTTAATTTTGTGGACGTTATATCCATTTTTTATCACTGGTGGTATCATTTCATAGTAAGTGCTATTTTAAAAGGTTGCTACTGTTTTAAGAAGTTTATTAACTTTGACTTTTCATTTTGTGCAGCATGTCTAAAACGACTGGGACTCCTCGTTCAACTGTGTCTACACTTGATAATTATTTAGTCAAAGTTGTAGACAAAATCAATAAGGAACGTAGACTATCCTTAGGTTTGACTAGCATTTGTAGTACTGAGAATAAAAGCCAGCTAGTCTCAGCCGAGATCCATTCATTTGATGACAGCCAAGTACTGGCTCCTGCAACTTCCCCACCGAGGGTGGGTGTTTGTATAACAGACCCTACCCCGGCTCCTTTACCTGATTCAGATTTGCCCTTGGATCTCGATACCAGCAAGTCTCCTAATGTCACTGTAGTTTCAACTCCTGTACCTCTTAAAACACACAGAGTGCTAAGATCAGGTTTACACGTTAACAGATATGTTCAACCTAAAAAGGGGGTCCGTAAAAGTAAAAAGAATATGGTTATTAACGTCTCCCCTGAGCATACCTGTTTAGATAATGGTGATAACTCTACCCAAATGACATTAGCACCGGCTCAGTTGGACATGCTAATCGGTATGATTGATAGCAAGTTAGATAAAATTATCATACCGCTCTTAGACAAACTTGAGGCTGTATCCAGGGAAGTGAACAGATTGGGTGAATTGGTGCAACAAGGTTTTAAATCCAATAATAGCTCTCCATCGACTGTCATGGAGGGGGAGACCGGGGATTTAACGGGCCACACCGTGCAACAACCTAAAACTATAAAAAGTACTGGCCAACTCTGTATGGGTTCTAGTTCTCAGAATCAGTTAACTAATGGGATTACTTTAAGTAATGATCAGCGGGGGTCTGCAGGAAATGCTATACAACGTGCCCCCGGGGATATTCCTAGTGCCACTTCAGCTATTGGTGCCCCGATTAATATAATTACTGATGATATAGCGAACATAAATGGGTCTCCAGGAAGAGGGAGGTTTAACAATCTTCGGCTCCCCCAACCTAACCTGCCACCTGACTGCGCACCTTATGTGGCAGTCCTGACCAATGTGCCAGTTATCAGACAGGACGGGCCTAACTGTCCTGTGGAATCCCATGATTCCCTTAAGAATAAAACTGTGGCTTGGCTCAACCGTGAATGTGGTTTTCCGGTGGCTATGGCGGATCAGATCCTGACTACCACCAGAACAAACTGGATTGGACTGTCCCCCAAAAACATTCCTGGTGACTGTGTTATCATTAATTTTAGTAACCCTCATTTAGCAACGACAGCACTGATTCGTGCCACGTCCCGCCCCAGTACTGACCAGGGAATTGTACTTCGTCCCCTTGGCTTTTTTTATAGGCAACATATTGAGCACTTCCCATTGCAGCGGAGGGGAAGGATAACGAGGGGAGATGAGGGTCTTAGTCTGATTAACACTGAGGTAGCAACTGCCAACCGCTATCAATGCCTGAGTGGATTGGACCAAAATGATTGACAAGAAAAGGGCACCGCCCCAGGTTCTACAGATGAATCCCCAGGGAACCCAGGCCTGTTGACAATGGGCCCGATAATTGGTTCACCGGGGTTGCTGGTAGAAACTTCTGTAACCTGTCCGCCCCTAGCTGTAACGGGAAACATACCGGATAATACTATGTTAGAAGACGAGATTCCACAGGTTGCCCCTTCTCAACATGATAACTCCGGTATAAATTTGGGGACAGGTACTTACACCTCATCCGATAGTTATATCGCAAGCTGGAACATTGCTGGGATCCGATCTAAAACAGATTGTCTGGGGTGGATGGAATTCTTAAATCTTTTTGATATTATCTGTCTACAGGAAACCTGGTGTACTGATTTTAAAGGTTATGATGGTTTTAACTTTTACCAGCTTCCTGCTATTGGCTCGGTCTCAGGTAGAGCCAAGGGTGGTTTACTTGTTTTGATTTCAGTTAAAGCCCCTTTATCAGTTATTAAATATGTACAAGTTGGGGTCTATTCCCAGATTTTATGGCTGCAAATTAACGGAGGTAGGAATATTCTTTTAATTAATTTTTATAATAATTGTTTTAACGATTCTAGGGATCAGCCGGTCAAAGACCTCTCCAAAGCATTAGAAGAGTTGTATAAGGACTCTAATGAAGTCTTTGATTTACTTCAGGTTGGGGATTTTAATATTACCACCTGCCCTTTCTATGAGGATAATGTTTGCGGTTTAGTGGACACTCACGAGGATGGGATTCTCCATTTTAAACACAATTATTACGGAGATGCCCTAAATAATTTCCTCGCCTCATATAATATGCTCATCATGGATAATGAGAAAAATGTACAAGGGGAAATTTGTCCTACCTTTTTAGGCCGAGGTATGAACTCTGTAATAGATTTTATTTGTATTTCCTCGGGCCTGGAGGTCCTGCTCAGTGCCCCAAAGGTAATAGATATCCAGTTAAGTGACCACAACTGCCTGGTAGTAAAGGCTAAGTTGTGGGAAAAGGATGCTGTCAATATCCCTGGCCGTATTATTAATAGCATTGAGGCAGAGCGCCCCAATGGTTCAAGACTCAGGTGGAAGGGGGATAAGGCAGTCATTACGTCCGATTTTATTATAACCAGTTCCCTGTCACATATTACCGCGATTCTCGAGGATAATTTATGTACTTTATCCTCAATTGAACATTTTATTAGCATTAATGCGGCCATTGACCTAAAACTCACAGGTACCAGCAAACATAATGGGGATAAACCGCGGGGCTGGTTTAATTCAGCTTGTACCTCGGCCCTGAGGGAGCTGAAATCTGCCCTATCTGTTAAACCCAGAGACAAGGGACTGGTCACAGATTTAAGGGCCAGATACAATGAAACCCTTAATATTAGAAAAGTGGAACTTCGGCAAGAAGCCTGGGAAAACCTATCCATGGCAGCCGAAATGAATAACTGTACCCTATTCTGGAAAACGGTTAATTCACCTTTCCTTAAAGACGAAAAAATTCCAGAACTAACCTCCCATGTTATGCAGGCAGACTGGATTACATATTTCTCTAAAATTTTCCAGTCAGATGGCGGAGGGCAAACTTCAGGGAAACAATGGCCGCATATTCCACTAAATTTTACGGTTCAAGAGGTTTTAGACAGTATACGGGACAGTAAGGGGGGGAAAGCACAAGGCCCAGATGGGGTCCCAATTGATTTATATAAATTGGTCCCAGAAATTTGGGGGCCTTTGCTTACTAATATTTTTAACGCAGCTGTCAGAAATAAGATGCCCCCGACTTGGGAAGAATCTATTTTAATTCCTATATTTAAGAAAGGTAATCGCGGAGAAGCCAAGAATTACCGACCAATCTCCCTGTTGGACTCTTCTGTTAAGGTTATGAGTCGAGTGCTAATGGTGAGATTGGAGGAATGGGCCGAAGAAAACGGCATCTTAGCCGAGAGCCAGTTTGGCTTTAGGAAGGGCCGCGGAACGATAGAGCAATGCCTTAATTTAGAACTGTTGGTTGGTAAATATACCCTGGCAAAGACTGGCACTATTTATCTCTGCTTTGCAGATCTTAGTAGTGCATTTGATCTGGTGGACCATGGTATCCTTTGGGAAAAGTTATTAGAAATGGGTGCCCCAGAGGGTATTATCTTCTTCCTTGCACGCCTATATTCCAAACTAAGAGCCTGTGTCCGTTTTGGGCCACAAGGCGAGTGTACATCTATGTTTGAGATTGGGCGTGGAATTCGTCAGGGTTGCGTGCTAGCCCCATTGCTTTTCATTCTCTTTATCAATGAAATCGAATCCTTCCTTAAATCTCTGGCAGTGGACGCCGCCAAAATTAATAACGAATATGTTCCCGTGTTACTTTATGCGGATGACGCGGTTTTAATTTCTCGTACACCATACGGTCTTCAATTGTTGTTGGATGGTTTTATGCAATTTATCAAAGGTAGAAAGCTAGTCTTAAATAAATACAAAACTTTTGTTATGGAATGCGGCCATAGGATTGGAAAGAAACAACCCTCCTTTTTTTATTGAGGGTCAGGAGGTCCAGGTTGTTGATAATTTCTCATATCTGGGGGTTACTTTTTCAAATAAAAACACCTGGGCAACTGAACTTAAGAATGTACGGTCTAAAATTGCCAGGAGTGCCTTTGGTATTTTCACTATGGCCACCAAACTAGGAGACAGGCGGATTAAGGACATGCTGAATATTTACCAGTCTCGGTGTGTCTCTATTGCTCTGTACGGAGCTGGCATTTGGGGCTACGTCCCGGCAGGTTCTCTCCAGGTTGAACAGAACGCATTTTTAAAAAAACTTCTGTGTTTGCCAAGCTCTGTTTCGAATACACTAGTGCATGACGAATTGGGCATCTGCCATCTCTCCGATCTGACCCCCCTAAGACCTTTACTCCTATGGCGCTCCATTTGGACTAAAGAAGAGACTTCCATGTGTAGAGCTATCATCTCTGATTGTCTTAACCTGGACCATTTCATAAGGATCCCGTGGTTGAAGTATGTTATCGATAACTTTCGGGCGGTCTTTAACATCGACATCCTAGCGGACCATCATGCGGCAGATATGTTGTCTAAAACTGATCTTAAGCAGTGTTTTTTACAACAGGCTGCTATTAAAAGACATCAGAACAGCTCCAACCTCTCATCATATACCTTTTATCATGACTTGAACGCAGTTGGGGGCTTTCAACCTTATCTGTCACAAATAACCTGGAAGGCACATCGGTTTGTGTTGACTAGATTTAGAATGGGAGTCGTCCACAACCTTGTTGCCTTCCCGATTATGAATCTACATCCTGTTGGTCCATGTTTATGTGATAGCTCCACCCCCCAAAGCACTGTGCACTTTCTTTTACTTTGTCAATTGTATAAACACTTCCGGATTGCTTATTTGAAACCTTTGTTTTTAAAATTCAAAGTCAGAACTATACGTGACTGTATGTGTCTACTTTTTAATTTACATCATCCGGTAATATGTTTTTATACGGCTACTTTTCTTCTCAAATCTATTAATGCAAGGAAAAGTATGCTTTTTTAAACAAATGCTTTTATCATGATGAATTTTCTGCCTCTGTATTTTTTACCCATTTTTGTTGTATTGTGTGCTTTTATGAACTTATCTAATGTTCGAATAAAGCCTTATGAAATGACTCAATCAATTAATAGCTGGTAAGAAGGCTGGTTTCTTTTTTAACTTTCTGCACTACCACCACACACTTCGATTTCAGGCAGAGGCATCTCAAAGTCAGTATTAACCATTCAGGGGCAGTTTGTTTGTGAAAGCTGAGTCCATGGGGTGGCAGGTAGAAGGCCAGCAGGGTTGCATTCAGATCCAGAGCCCTATTCCTCTCGATCCCTGGGGCCTCACAGTAATGGTCTAGGAGACAGAGGAAAGGAGTGAGATTCATAGATATTGTCAAAGAGAAGGCCCAGAATAGGGAGCACTGTATGCGGACTCATTTTTATGTTTACAAATGGCCAGAGACCACTTCTTCAGAGAGATAACCCCAAGAAGGGGACAATATAAGTGTTTTAGTGTTTTTTAAAGGGACATTCATTAGTGAAGCTGGTGCTGCTGCCAAGTGTGTAAGTGGGCACTGCTGGTTATCATAAAGGAGCAGATAAAGCAGGACTGGGGCCCAGGGATTTGGGGGGCCCACTGCATCACAATTATGACTATCTACCTTTAAAAAAAGGGGCATCAGAGCTTATTGTCCTTTCAAGCATTAGGACAGAGGTGATGATCCGTCTTGGTGGGGAAGAGATAAAAGATGCAGAGGAGATAGCCTGCTACTCAGGACTGCAGTTATTATTAGTGCAGCAGGTATAGTTGCATTGGGGTCAAAGAGTGTGAGGGGCTCACAACACCCCAATTATGGGGAGCAGTTTGTTTGGGATATCTGTTTTTGTTTGATTCATTTGCTCTTTTATAAATCTCATATTTGGTGCGGTTCATAAGCTATAGAAAAAGTATTCCTGAAATGATCTCATAAGCCCCGCTCCCTGTACACAGCCATGTCCCTTCCGCTCTCCCAATCCTTGCCATTAAGTTTTGGAGGGGGGCCCGACCTCAAAACATTTTGCTTAGGGGGGCTCAGAGTAAATAAGTTTGAAGACCTCTGCTCTAAGGCTTTCAGGGGACAGAAGTAGTGTTGCGTGTGGCCCCATTTGGAATTGATAGTAGCGCTAACCACACCCGGGGATTTTTGGTTGGAAGTGACTCTTTAATTTGTAGAGAGAAGCTAAAAATGTGACCACTCATCTGAGAGATCAGGGACAGCTGAGGATCTATTAGAAGGGCTGTTGACTCCGCCAGCGGACTGACCTTGTGTTTACTGTGGGAAACTGTGAGTCTGCCCACGCCTTGCATATGATGCAAAGAGTCCAGTGTTTACATTCCTGACTGCGTCGAAGGGAGCACTGTTCCAACCTGTATCTGTGTCCGCCTACACAAGCACCAACAGTACTGTCTGTGCAGCACACATAGTGCAGCCAGACACACAGACCGAGTGTAAATACTGCCTTGCTTGTATCTTGTGTATAGTGTAGGCAGACATGCAAAGAATCTTAAAAACACGCGCTGTGCGTGTAACATGCTTATTGCAAGGAGACACACAAGCAGAATGTAAATAATGCACTGTTTGTATCTTGTGCATAGTGTAGGCAGACATGCAAAGAATCTTAAAAACACGTGCTGTGCGTGTTACGTGCTTATTGCAAGGAGACACACAAGCAGAATGTAAATAATGCACTGTATCTTGTGCATAGTGTAGGCAGACATGCAAAGAATCTTAAAAACATGTGCTGTGCGTGTAACGTGCTTATTGCAAGGAGACACACAAGCAGAATGTAAATAATGCACTGTTTGTATCTTGTGCATAGTGTAGGCAGACATGCAAAGAATCTTAAAAACACGTGCTGTGCGTGTTACGTGCTTATTGCAAGGAGACACACAAGCAGAATGTAAATAATGCACTGTATCTTGTGCATAGTGTAGGCAGACATGCAAAGAATCTTAAAAACATGTGCTGTGCGTGTAACGTGCTTATTGCAAGGAGACACACAAGCAGAATGTAAATAATGCACTGTTTGTATCTTGTGCATAGTGTAGGCAGACATGCAAAGAATCTTAAAAACACGTGCTGTGCGTGTAACGTGCTTATTGCAAGGAGACACACAAGCAGAATGTAAATAATGCACTGTTTGTATCTTGTGCATAGTGTAGGCAGACATGCAAAGAATCTTAAACACGTGCTGTGCGTGTAACGTGCTTATTGCAAGGAGACACACACGCAGAATGTAAATAATGCACTGTTTGTATCTTGTGCATAGTGTAGGCAGACATGCAAAGAATCTTAAAAACATGTGCTGTGCGTGTAACGTGCTTATTGCAAGGAGACACACAAGCAGAATGTAAATAATGCACTGTATCTTGTGCATAGTGTAGGCAGACATGCAAAGAATCTTAAAAACACGTGCTCTGCGTGTAACGTGCTTATTGCAGGAGACACACAAGCAGAATGTAAATAATGCACTGTTTGTATCTTGTGCATAGTGTAGGCTGACATGCAAAGAATCTTAAAAACACGTGCTCTGCGTGTACCGTGCTTATTGCAGGAGACACACAAGCAGAATGTAAATAATGCACTGTTTGTATCTTGTGCATAGTGTAGGCAGACATGCAAAGAATCTTAAAAACACGCACTGTGCGTGTAACGTGCTTATTGCAAGGAGACACACAAGCAGAATGTAAATAATGCACTGTTTGTATCTTGTGCATAGTGTAGGCAGACATGCAAAGAATCTTAAAAACACGTGCTGTGCGTGTTACGTGCTTATTGCAAGGAGACACACAAGCAGAATGTAAATAATGCACTGTATCTTGTGGATAGTGTAGGCAGAAATGCAAAGAATCTTAAAAACATGTGCTGTGCGTGTAACGTGCTTATTGCAAGGAGGCACACAAGCAGAATGTAAATAATGCACTGTTTGTATCTTGTGCATAGTGTAGGCAGACATGCAAAGAATCTTAAAAACACGCAATGTGCGTGTAACGTGCTTATTTCAAGGAGACACACAAGCAGAATGTAAATAATGCACTGTTTGTATCTTGTGCATAGTGTAGGCAGACATGCAAAGAATCTTAAAAACATGTGCTGTGCGTGTAACGTGCTTATTGCAAGGAGACACACAAGCAGAATGTAAATAATGCACTGTTTGTATCTTGTGCATAGTGTAGGCAGACATGCAAAGATTCTTAAAAACACGTGCTGTGCGTGTAACGTGCTTATTGCAAGGAGAAACACAAGCAGAATGTAAATAAAGCACTGTTTGTATCTTGTACATAGTGTAGGCAGACATGCAAAGAATCTTAAAAACACGTGCTGTGGGTGTAACGTGCTTATTGCAGCCAGACACGCAGACAGAATGCAAACACTGCATTTTTTTTTATTCTGTCTCTAACGTGGGAAGACACACAAAGGAACTGAAAACGTACTGCGCGTGTATCATGCGTCTTCCAGCCAGTCACACAGTCAAAATGTAAATAATGCATTGTTTGTATCTTGTGCATAGCGCAGGCAGACATACAGAGAAACTAAAAACATATACTGTGTGTGTAACATGCTTATTGCAGCCAGACACACAGACGGAATGTAATCACTGCATTGTTTGTATCTTGTGTGTGGCGTAGGAAGACACGCAAAGAAACTGAAAAAAAACATACTATCTGTGCAACGTTCTTATTGTAGCCAGACACATAGACGGAATGTAATCACTGCATTGTTTGTATCTTGTGTGTGGCGTAGGAAGACACGCAAAGAAACTGGAAAAAAACGTACGGTCTGTGCCACGTCCTTATTGTAGCCAGACACACAGACAACATGTAAACACAGCGTTGTTTGTATCTTGCGAGTAGTGTGAGTGGGCACAGAAATAAATAGTAAACATGTACTGTGCGCGTAACATGCATATTGCAGCCAGACACACAGCCAGAATGTAAACACTTATTTTTTGTATCTTGAGTAGCATGGGTAGACACACAAAGAAACTGAAAATATGTTCTATGCTTGTAACATGCTTACGGCAGCCAGACACGTAGACAGAATACAACACTGTATTGTTAGTATCTTGTGCATAGTGTAGGCCGACACGCAAAGAAACTGTAAATACGTACTCTCTGTGTAAGACGCCTGTTGCAATCAGACACACAGACGGAATGTAAATAATGCATTGTTTGTATCTTGTTTATAGCGTAGGCAGCCGCACAGTTATTGAAACACAGTAATAGCTGTATGACGTGCTTACTGCTGTCAGACACACAGATGAAGACACTGTGCTGTTGGTGTGACATGCTGCATAGTGCAACCAGACACACAAACTATGAACACCACTGTTAGCATTGCTCGCTTGGCAGAAACATAGTAGAGCCAGTTCAGTCCCTGACAGGGCCGTTTCTACCATTAGGCAAGACTAGGCAGCCGCCTAGGGCGGCAAAAAGGGGTGGGTGGCAAAAAACATGAGTTTGGGAATATCTAATGCATTAATTCTTCTAGCCTGGATGACAAGGGGAGAGAGTGATGGTAGTAAAAGGGAGGAGGAGGCATTTTTCAATTCTCGCCTAGGGTGGCACAACACCTAGAAACTGCCCTGGTCCCTGATGCAATCAACACACAAAGCACTGTTAGTATCTGATGCTTGACTAACCCAGGCACGCGGAACGACTGCAAAGACCATATCATATTTATAAATGCTTGCTTCTGCCAGATCCGCGGGAGAATGTAAACACCGCATTACTTCTATTGTGTACTTAGTGTAGATACATTTTCAGTTAGTATTGTGCATAGGGTAGTCACACAGACCCGCAGAAAATACTGTACGTTTCAGATCGGGCATTAACCAACACCTTTTGTTTCCCCTCCAAAAACTCTTAAGGAATATACATAGAGGGGCTTTTAGTCAGCCCTCTTATCCCTTGGTCTGCGTGAGCTTCATTGACATTTCGCTTCTGCCCAGCACGATATGCAGCATATGGCAGTGAGTCAACCCACGTCAGCCATTTCATTCTGTCACTGGGATTTAATGCATTTTGTCTAAGCGCAATGCTGTAATCCTCACCTTAAGTAGTGCAGATGCATTTTTTCTTTTAGGAATATTTTTTGGAAACTATTTTTTTTGACAGGCCAGTGGCTTTATGCTAACTGGCTTGCCCATCTTCTTGATGTGCTTTTAAAATAATACCAAAATACGAAATACTCCAAAAAGCATTCCAAGATGGCAGCACATGTGAGCATATGTATGTGTATACACACACTGGCGGCCATTTTGGAATGAATTTTAATAAAGGATAAAAAAAAGAAGATTGCTCCCTCTCTAGAATCTCAGCTACAGCTATGATTCATCCATGGGTTGGTGACTTGTAGGAGCTATTCTCCTCTAATAGTGGCGTACCACAAAATGTAGAGCCCTCCAGGGTAGAGCTCTCTAGGCAAAGCCACAGGGTCCAGCAGAGAGTGGAAGGAAGACTGCGCAGCACAGTGCAAGGATCGTTGTCCCAACCTCAATGTGACTGAAAAGGACAGTGCATTCCAACTGAGGCTCCCAGTTTTCCGTTTTAACTGATTTTTGCAAATAAATACAGACCGAAAACAAATGTGTTCCCTGGCTATATGTATTTTTAAAAGCAGAACAATACTGAAATTGTGCTTTTTGTGACAGACTCTCTGTGTTGTCTGTCATGAATTCCGAGCAAAAGTTGAGCAGGTAGACAGCTTGGGAAGTTAAAAAACAGAATGAGATTTCCTTAAATATAGGTATATGTTAACATATATTTGGAGTATAGTGCTAAAATACACGTGGGTGTAGTGTTTTGTGATATGTGACATCAACATTTGAGTGCACATCTAAGAGTTAAATAAATGTGGAAATATATCATTTTACAACTCAGTTTTTTCTCAAAATAAACATGGAAATATGCCAATAAGATGGCCAAAAAATAAATATGGATAAATACAGACGAAAATGTAAAAAAAAAAAACAAAAAAAAACCCATAAAACTGGGAGCTTAATTAAAACGTTAACCTGTTGGATTTTCTGCATATTTGAATGCACGTTTCAATACAGAATAAGTTATGTACCTAAAAATGTGCTGTAACTGAGGGATTTAGCCATTTACTGCGTGTAATAAATGTATAGATGAGGCTGCGATTGGGGCTGAGGGGTGTATAATATGAGGGCAAAGAAAACACTTAGAGGTTCATCATGTGGTCCAGGATATTGCCAGGTTTGTTGCAACTCGATGAAACTGGGTCTTTCACAAGGTTGTCGCAGTGGGAGGTGGAATAAATGCTGTTCACTTCTTTACTGTATTGGGACTCTTTATTGAAATAACAAAGCCCCCCCCGAACCAATAGAGCATTCCTGGCAAAAGGTGGGGTGCTTCCTGTGTAGGGCGGGGGTGCCAGATGATCCCTTGTGATCCATTGAACAAGCCGCCGCATAGAGCTAAGGCGGAGATCCGATAACCTACGCTGCTTTGTGTCACGTTATGTGAGATGGAAACACTACTCTCCATAGACTTAGAGGCAGGAGTCCATGCCAGGAGCTAGGGTTCCTTTGATCTTTTGTTTTGGGGAGATCGCCGGTCTTTGGTTTTTTCCAGCACAGGGTTTGAACCAGCAGAGAACACTTTTTATAAAATTGCGAAGGTTCCCCGCTAGGTCCAAATATTGGCATTAAAGACCTGAGAAATGTGCCTGGGTTACGTTTGATCGAATGTTAGTATTCGGTCTGGGAGAAATTTAAATGACACCGGATTAATTTCACATTACTCTTTTGACGCAAAATTACCCAAAATTATGTGATTACGCCTGATCGAATAATTATGAGCAATTTGACACACAGATTTTACCGCAGACGCACAGGAACAACAAACTTAGCAACCGGCTGCTGCTGTTCCGTTGAATTTAGTTTTCTTTTCTTCAGCTCAGAATGCACCCTCTGGTCCATTTTGGACGCAAGGGTGCATTTTGTTATACGAAAATATTGCTAAATGATGGGTGATGCACCTTGCGTAATTCTGCATAATCCTGCACATCTTTTCTGTAATTTTAAGTAATTATGCAAGAGAAAATCACGCAAGTTACACCCGCCATTAGTTAGAACTTGACTGGCCAGTAGACCAGGGTAGATAATGTACTACAGAAAATATTAAATCCATGAATGAGCCACGGGTGACCAATAGTCCGGTTTTACCATTTGGGTACTGGAAGGGAATAATGGAAGTATGATGTTTGACGCGTGTGGTTTTTCAGCCTTCGGAGAGCAGTAGAAGGACGGGATCAACGTAGGTGGTATTTCACATTCAGATCAGGATAAGGTGGATTTTCTGCAGATAAAAGGCAAACATGTGTTTGTACTTGGTAAAGGAATGTGTGCGAAGTAATCTGATTACATTGTGGGATGGGAAAGAAGTACAAACACAATAACCACCAGTGTTCCCAGTGAAAGTATTAGCAGTCATCACACAACAGGGAATTTGGAGCTGTGTAGAGCAACTTGAATGATCATGTCTGCTGCCCTAAGATATCATGTATGAAAAGCACATGGGAATGTGTGTGAGGAAAGGGGACCTGAAGCCGCTGCAGAAAGGTGAAATCTCACCCTGACACGCCTTACTTTTCAACTAAAACGCCAGACAAAGCAGAGCCTGGTTGCCACAACTGAGGGCTGCCAATGTTTGCATTTTTGTTGCGCTAAATCTTGCCATCGGGGCGGGTGTGGGTGGCGCTCCTGCATTGATGTTTTCTTGTTATTGGTGCCTGTTTCCTAAAACATCGGAAGGCAACTTGTTGTATATTGCAGGAATTAATAGACCACCCACATTTTTGAGCCATAAATCACGCAAGTAAATTATGGTTGATGTGTATAACCGTGGAGATACAATAAAGTTTAATTATACATTTAGCATAAGTATTCTGAAGTAGCAGGGGTGGGAGTGCGGGAAGAGCTTTTTATGACCTAATTACCAAAGCACTAAATTTCAACCGTTTGAATATTACATAGTTTTTTTATATTCTTCTGCTGAACTCTGCAGTTTCTTCTGCTTGACTTGAGGTAGTACCCACGAGATGTTTATGTTCAATAAGGTTTATTGGCGTTGAATGAAAATAGACAGTTTGCTCACTTCAATAGTGATAGGCCACAATAAATACAGTTTAACTTGAAGACTAGATAGTAAGTGTGACACTCTTGGATTCATCGACAGAGGTGCAAAGATGGTGAAACCTAAACATAAGCGACAAGGGAACCTTCTCGCTCAACGACGAAGAAAGAGTTACTCAAGGTTTTTATCATTGTTCTCTGTTTACAATAACGATTAGGATAATCTGTTTTGTGTACAAGAGATGTATAACAAGGTATCGATGAAAAGAGCGTAAACGCAGAGAAGGCGTAGGAGTCCTCCACTGTCCAAAACCTATTTCAGTGAGACGCATTGAATTCAAGAGCAGCGGCTGCAAGTGAGTGACACCGAAACATCTGCTCCAGATTAAGAATATCTCTCAGGACCATGGACCTGTTTATTACTTGGCCAAAGTTGAATGGATGAGGGATACAGATTGTGGATTTCATTGAGATACAGGTGGCCAGATTTCTGCAAACACTTGAGTTTTGAATGGATGAGATGTTCCTGCGAAGTCCCGTCCACAACCCTGAATCATTGGGTGAGAAGTTAATCTGAAATGACAGTGACTCCGGGGTAAACATCCACGTTGTAGTAGTAGTACTGTCATGCTTCGGATGCACCTTCCTAGGTGAGGCAGGCTTTGGGAGCTTGGCTGACATCCTGGTCTCAATTCCTTAGACTCTTTGACCTCTGGGAGTGTCTCTCTCTTTTTTTTTTTTTCAGTGGGTAGAGGTTTGGTAGCATGCATCTTTGTGATTGGACACAAAGGGCATGTGAGCGGAGGTTTCAGGTAGCCAATCGGTTAATCGAAGGCAGATGCATTTGCACCAGGCTGCAATAGGATGATTCTTTAAATATCACCCACAACACACGAGTAAACGCATGCACAGGTGCATTAACTATTATTCATATGGATTTATTCTTTTCAGTTCTACGTTCATTGGTGCTTTACTGTGTCTTTCTAGGCTTAACATACACTTTCTGCTCAAGTCCAGAAGAGGCATAATTCAGTTATTTAGGTAGCGAGGTTTCACGTTTCAATACAGTTCAAGCTTCCTTTTTAATATATAACCCAGTCCACAAAAATGTATTCGGCTTTGTTAACCCACTGCCACCTCAAATTGAATCTGAGCTATTTTTGACAAAAGATTCTATGAATTATTATTGCTGTTTATTATGGGAAAAACCATTATACATTCAAACACTGAAAATAAAATGTACATGCTCCTTTGACGCAGTCTCCGTGATTAGATGCAATCCTGACTCCAAACAGAAGAGACTGCTATCACAGTAGCTCATCCAACTTTATGAAGTTAAACTCTGAAAGTGGTTTTATCTTCTCCACTTGCTCCTCTGGAAGATCAGTGCTTTTGCCTCACCTCTGTAAGATGCCTTACTGTGGGCCCCTGAACCATGCAACACTCATGGGTTCTCTGTACACCGCTTCTGGTGCTTCGCTGAGTGCAGACCTTGTTCTCTGCAGAACGTAAAACTCCTTGTGCACAAAGTCACTGAGCTGCGTTTAGTTCCCTATCTCAGGATCTCACTGCATCTCCAACACAGCTATCATATCCGCCAGTCAATAGAGGTCCGTGAACACACGGGCCAATGTCTAGGCTGTGTGTGGCCTCTGCGGCAGAGATTGTGTGCAGACACATCGGCTCCTGAGGCTGCAGTTGTCAGATCCTCAGGTAAGTGAAGGTCTCTGAACACAGGTAGGCTGACTTCAAGGCGGTCTGTTCCTTTAGAGAACTGGTTTGAATGTTTACACATTTCCAGCCCAGCTTTCAGATCCCCCAGTCAATGGGGGTCTAGAAACATGTGTGCTAACGAGAAGGCTGTGTGTGGCCTCAGGTGCAGAGAACTAGTTTCAAGTCTATACTCTCCTTCGATTCCACATTTCCTGCCCAGTCATTAGATTCCCAAGTCAATGGGTCTCCATTAACGTATATGGACTAACATCAAGGCTGCATGTGGCTTCTCGTGCGAGGACTGTGTTGACCCACATGAGCTCCTTAATCTGTACATTTTGTTTCTTGAGCACAGAACCAGTTTCAATCACTTCCACTACTTAGGTTGTACCTTTCCATCCCAGCCATTAGATCCCCAGTAGATGGGAGTCCTTAAATTCATATGGGCTATTGTCAAGGCTGCCTGTGGTCTTTCGTTTGAGGGACCAGTTTTAGTCACACCGTTCCCTTAGGCTACACCTCTGCCACCATAATATCCATTCCTCCGTCAACACATGTGGGCTAAGGTCAAAGGTGTGTCACTTCTTGAGCAGAGTTCCTTTTTTTTAGACGCAACCTCTCCTTAGTTGCACAACTCCCCAACCATTCATCAGAGCTTCTGGTTCGTGATGGTCTCTGAACACACATAGGTTCAGTTCAAAGCTGTGTGTCACTTCTTGAGCAGAGATCGGAGTTAAGGCTTCCACTCCAAAGGCTGCACTTCTCTAGCCCTGGCATCAGACCCTCAGGTTTGTGAAGGTCTCTAACACATTTGAGGTCATGTCAAGCCCATGTGTGCCCTAAAAATGGAGGATCTACTTTCTGGCACATCCACTCCTTAGACTGTAGCTCTCCGGCCCAGCCATCACATCCCCGAGTGTCTGGAGGTCCGTCAACACATTGAAGCTATTGTAAAGACTCTCTGTGGTCTCAAAAGCAATGAACTGGTTTCAGGCATATCCCCGCCTTAGAATGAACCTCTCCAGCCCAGCCATCACATTCCCCAGTGGATGAGCGTCTGTGAACATAACTGGGCTATCGCAAAGGTTGTGTGGGTTTCTCGAGTGGGAAACTGGTTTAATGCCATCGTCTCCATAGTCTGCACCTCTCCAGCCCAGCCATTAGATCTGCCAGTCGATGGTGGTCTATGAACACATCTGGGCCATCGTAAAGACGCTCTGTGGGCTCTCAAGGGGGCAACTAGTTTCAGGAACATCCTATCTTCGTCTCTTCCCTCAGGTGAGTGAGGTCCTCTGCACATCTCGTCTATGTGTCGTTTACCGGGTAGAGTACTGGTTTCAGTCACATCCACTGGTTAGGCTGCATCACAGCTCCCACTAGACTGCTTTTGAAGCCATGGTAAAGGATCTGTTTGCATGTAGAGTTGTGATGTGGATCATTTCTATTCAGCTGTGAACCGCTCTTCCTTGCAACAGCGAATGAGAAGACGAGGATCTAATAACCTGGATATATTATTCTAGGCAAACCTAACTATTTTTGTAAATACTTATTTTTGCTTTCTTTACCTTGCACTACAAAAACATAGCACGCCACTCACATTCCTGAATGATGTAGAACATGATGTCCTTTTCATGTATCTATAGTTGCACTAAACATTGAGTACTATATGCAGTACATAGTGATTGAGCCTCGTGAAATACCTCCAATATCGTCTTGGTGAAAAATAGAAAACGCTCCTAATGTGCTTTCTACTTTGTAGTTTCATCCACAAAACAGTAAAGCTGTGTCTGTTGATCAGAGAGCTGAGGCTTCTGCTAAGTGTTGGGATACACTGAATGTAGAAATAGTAAGTGTTGTGGTCACAAGCTGCCCACACCCTCAGTCTCTTGCCATTGAAGCTTTTTCCTCAATGCCTCACAGAAGTATCATATCATGAACAGTTTGCCCCACCCACTGGTTTGGTTCTTTTCGGACAAAGGCCCTTTGGAAGGAGTCATGTTGATTGGTCACACATGTTGTGGGTCATTGAGAACAGGATGCTGAAAGTTTCCTAGGAGTGTACAGCAGGTCCTCATCTGGGTGTTACAGGCTGCAGGAATAACTGAAGGTCTAATAAGAGTGCTACAGCGGGGTCAGCACGTGGGGGTCACAGGCTAGAAGAAGAGTATAGTGTAGAGTCCTCCCTAGCTTGGGTACCCTCCAACAACTATGCCACACATGGGGCTTAATATTGCACGTCTTTATTAGTCTGCGTGTAACTGCCAACTCACAACATTCTAAAGCAAGCTTTTATTACATTCCACTCTGACACCTACGTCACAGCTCTACGGAGAGGGTTTCATGATAAAACGCACATGACACTACATTTCCCTCTCTGTTAAATAAAAAATTCTATTTTTTTTTGCAAATCAGTATAAAAACACACACACACACCACCCCCAGACATACCCCACCCCACCCACCCACCCCTTCAATCAACCTTTTTGGCGCTTTAATTATTCAACCTGATCTGGGAGCTGTCATCTTCAGTGTCCGAGATTTTCGAAGATGATGAAGAGGTAACAGCAGTCACTGAGTATTCAGATTAGTTTTTCCTTCACCATCTCGATCAGAAGACCAATTAATGAAATGGCATAAGTGAGAAGAGTTTCTGGTAACAAACCGACTTTCCCGGACGTTGAGCAGTCACCATGTGTCCACTGGTGGAAAGGTTCAGCATCATATGGTGCAGCAGATTTCCTTCTTCGCATTTGTCGTGCGATCACTAGATCTCCTCTCTAAAACTTGATGTTCTTTGCTTGTCGCCTATTATCTGCAGAGGCTTTCAGTTTCTGCTTGTTAACCAAGTCCTTTGTACAAGTTGTGTTCAAAGTTCCTTTTCAACCCTCTCATCAAATATGGAAACCAAACTGGGTCTTGGAGAGCTCTTTTGGTGGGAACAATACCACAATGTCCTTCTTGAGCTACTTCAATTATTTTCTGTTGCAAACTCTCTGGAATCAGGATCCTTGACCCTTGCATTATAACTCCTTCTTGGGTTATGGACAGTTTATCTTTAATGTTTTTGTATTTTTTATATTCACCATCACTGGTGAGAGGTCAAGTGTGTTGGTTCCATGACTGATGTGTAATTAGATCTTTCAACATCAGCATGTCACTATCATGGCATCGATTGTCGGGGCTAATGCTATAGCAACTGGCGTATTTGATCTTACAATGAAATTGTGTGCTTCAGCCTTCTTAGATGGAGTACCCTGACCTTGTGTGGGCACTCTGGAAAAGTAGTCAGCAGGGTTATGATCCTTCCCTGGATGATGCACAATGGTATATGCTCTTGTACTCGTAGTCCCCTCTATTCAATGTGAGGAGGCATCTTGGCTTTTGGATTGCCAAAGATAGTCAGTAAACTTGATGATCACTTACCAGCATGAAAGGCTTTCCATACAGAAATACATTGAAATGTTCACAAGTCCATACCACGGCCAAGCTTTCTTTCTCAGGTTGTGAGTAATCACGTTCTGTCTGGGACAAACTTCTACTGGCAAATGCCACAAAATGCCTTCAAGCATTTTGGTGTCCACTGTGCTGTGCAAGGATAGCGCCTAACCTGACTTGGTCAGCATCAACAACAACCTCTGTATGAAGCTTTGGATTGAAGTAGGCCATTTCAGCAGCAGTTTCAATGGCTTGTTTGATTTTCGTGAAACTTCTCTCACATCCTTGTGACCACTTACATGAAACATTTTTCTTTGTTAACCTTCTTAATGAAACACTTATAGTAGCAAAGTCTCCTATGGATGTTGACCAGTAACTGGCCATGCCAAGAAATGCACGTATCATAGAAACATGTTGTGGTGAATCAGCATTTGAGAGTGCTTGTACTTTTGCAGGATCAGGTGTCATACCACCATCTGAAAATATATGACCAAAGAACTTCAACTTTGTCTTGTGTAACTCACACTTGTCTGCATTCAAAGTCAAATCTGCATCAGTAAGTAAACAACATATTTGTGTGAGCATTTTATAATGCTCCTTCTGTGTAGCTCTGAAAATCAATATGTCATCGCTATAACTGATTGCGTTCACAACAAGCTGTATTCCATGTTGAATTACGTCTTGGAAAAACTCTGCAGCCGATGACGCACCAAAACTGAGTCTCTTGTATCAAAACAGACCAACATGTGTAGAAAAGGTTGTAATATACCAGCAATCTTCCATGAGCTCCAACTGATGATAATCTTTATTTAAATCAAGGTGAGAGAAGACCTTGGCACCATTTAATTTCGTTAACATATCAGCAATGTGTGGAGCTGGATGTCGTTCTCGTTCTGTTACCTTGCTTGTTCGGTATATGTCAATGCAGATGCATACAGCTCCTTCACTGTCCTTTTTGGACACTATCAGTATGGCAGAAGCCCATGGTGTCCGACCAGTTGAACGCTCAATGATGTATTGCTTAAGTAACGATTAAAGTAATTTTTCAACAGCTTCTTGTAAATGAAAAGCAATTCTTCTATGTCTCTGAGCAACAGGACGGACTTCTTCATTAATATGCAGCGCTCCTCTGCTATAACGGAAGAGCCGACCCTGAGACCCAGTCCAAATGTGGACTCGTTTGCTGGGGACCAGTAGGCTTTGACAGTGAAAGGTTTGGTAAAAGGAAGTAAGGGTTACTGGATCTGGCAGAGTATCGCTGCTAGTCCAAAATGGACGAAAGCTACAAATCATGGTAACTAATGGGCCAATGAGAGGGGGGAATTAGAGTCATCAGATGCAACATTCACCTGTGTATGGGTGATACCGATTGAATGTGAATTACTTTGGTCTGAGTTCCATAATAGATCGGACACATATTGAAACAGGCAGGTAAGGATGTCAGCCTTATTGTGCCTCCATAATGAAGCCACTTTGTGTCAAATGATTGAGCTTCCCTGTGTGATTTCAGCCTGGCCCACAAAGACTGTCCCTTCTTCACTGCGCTCAGTTATGTTGGTGATTGATCACGTTTAGGAGCCAGAATGAGGATGGGACATACAAACACGAACTAGCTTTCTTTCCCAAATGTATCCTGGTATCACCCTCCCATCCCCCTTACTCCATTACTGCTCATTCAGCTTACCAAGTGCAGCACATTCACTAGCAGAAGGCTGTAAGTCATTGGATTTGGTGGGGTTGAGGGGAAATTAAAATTTGTGGCACTAAGTACATGATCCCATATAAGAGCAACCAGCTCCCCCTCTCCGGCATTTCCTAAAGATGGGGCGATGGCCCATAACTGCACTTACATCTGTATTGTGTTGTTTCATGTCAAATGGTGTTTGTTGCTTCTTTTTAGATCTCAGACGACTGTGGACGAAAGCATCTTGTGGGCCATATCATAAGCTTAGTGAGCTTAGAGCCCACACATTACGTATCGCTCATTGGCTTTATTGTCAATTTCAATTGGTTGCTTCTTATTCAATGGCTGCCCTTCCTATTCTTGTGCCGGCCCCTACCTTGTAGAATTGCCTTTTTATCATCCTTTTGATTGGCTAACTTGTATCTTTCCATTACTAAAATTAAGGGAACTACTTTTTTCTTTTTTATGAAGCACTCCATGAGAGTGCATGTATTTTCTTGCTGTCTCCCTTGCGCAATGCTTCTCCCTCAGAAATGCAGGCCCACCATGCTCTGTGTTGCTCCCCATGCCTTTCAGTTCTTCTGTACAAGCAGAGCAACAATTATATGTTTGCTAGGGTATGACTAAATAGTAGGCTTTAAGGGTTGTTTTTGTTTTAGCTCCTGCAGTTCACATGACTTGACAAAAGCCCAGGCGTTGGCACACAAAGGCTTTTTTGGCAATGGGAGAGGACCTGGCTGCTGCATTCACTCAGCTGGCATCTGGGGAAAGGGTGTAACTAGCGTGACTGAAAAGGAAATCTCTTCTCCTGGAGGCCAATAAATCTGCTCGCTGGGCTACTGCAGAGGATTCAATGGCTTGGGCATGTTTCAGTTCTGAGTGCTGTGGAAAGTAAATTATGCCTTGGCAAGCATTTTCCTTTCAATGTGTGAGTTTGAGAAGCGCCATGTCATCAAGACTACAGGGGTAGATCAGTGGAGTGTCTCCATATCTCTGCACACACCACAGCTGAGGAGCACCAGATCTGAAGTTTAAGGGATCTCAAAGCATCACAGACCCTACAAAGAAAACTTTGTATTTACATAGTTTAAACATTTACAGCTGGCATTTGGTTTGACCTACCGTTCAAGTGTGTTCATACCCCCACAGATCCAGCTCAGCTTTTCACCCTTGTGAGGTTGATACATTGAGTACTATTACATTATAATGTTATTTACACACTGAAAAATGGCAAAGGTTTCAGTGTAAGTGCTCTACGGACACCAACATGTTATCGTTTGCAGACAGAGACAACTGTGTGTGCCAAATGAGAGAAGAGGTGATCTCGGCTTAAATGGAAGGAAATAGAAACATATTTTATAAAAAAGCAAATGCCTCAAAAACGAAACAGCTGAATAAACAAATGCATGTGTTGGGAAAAAAATGTGAACATAGTTTAGAATATAAAAAAGCGAAGACTATAAACCAGGGCTTTAAGTGGGATGAAAAAACTGGGAGGTCTCTCAAAAGGGCGTGGCCACTGTAATTAAGGGCGTGGCTTAAAAACACGTAAGCTAAACATCTGTGCTTGACATAGTGTGCCGCCCGATTTGTATTTTGCGGTTTTTGTCATTGCAGCCAGATAAATGATACAACAAGAAACATCAGACCTTCAACTAGCCAGGTCTATTGGCTTTGCCAATGGTTGTTAGGTGCATAAGATAATTAAGCAGCAACTGTGGTGTGTATATAATATTGAAAAAAGCTTCCACTTAAAGCCCTGGTGACACCACAACAATGTTGCTGCTCCTGGGTTTCAAAAATAGAAGGGAAATCCAGAGAGAAAATGATTCTCTTTAAAGGATTTCTCTTCCTCTACAACGCTCACCTGGCATGACGTCATGCCCTAACTTCTCCACTAGTGAGAAGTGAGCAGTGTGAGCACGCGCACATCGATGTGCCTTCTGTCACTGCAGTCCGGAAAAAAACAGACCGCCTGTGCCAGGGCACAAAACAGAGCCCGATAGAAACCCGCTTCTAGGCCTCCTTTAAACAAGCATTTGCAATGCAATAGGTCTCGCAATGGCAAGATATTGAGCTATTTGCATTCTAAATGACAATGCCTTTTATTTATGTGTTTAAAAAACCTGCAATAATAGAAGGCATTGTCATTTACAACACCAATATGTCAAAGTTTCTAAATGTGAGACCTATTGCATTGCAAATGCTTTTTTACTTTGTTTTCTTTTCGCTTCTATCCAAAAACAATAACAACAACAAAAATTAAAAGTAGTGCGCCGCCTGTGTAATTCGGCCAAATACAAAGTGTACAGAACTGCCACCATACAATCCCTCCACTGCAACTGTGCATTAACTGTAATCGATTGGGGATGTAGAGAATGCTAGAAAGTGAAAAAGTCTGGCACGCCCAGTCCTTGGGATCATCTAGACAATTGTTTGGTGGTATGCCGGGGAATATGGCGGAGGCTGGGGGGAGCACTTGTGGTCAGGGTGCAAAATCGATCACCTAATAGCGTAACTTGTGTATAGTATTCTGTAAACCTTAAATAAAGTTTTAAAAATTCAAGTGCTGTCCCACAATCGCCAATCTGCACAAGATCCAGCCCACATTCACAAAGGCCCTATCACTGACAATGCTGTTTCTCTACAAAGTTGTGCCTCCCACCAGTGGAACTTTTCATTATCAGATCACAACAACAGGAAATATATGACCTTCCTTCAGTAGCCTGATGCCTATTTAGCTTTATGGCAAACGAGCAATTTGAGAATATGGTAATAAAGCCTCAATCACAGTAACAACGTAGGATGGGCTGTAATTTCAGAGCGCTAATGGGTTACAAACAATATTAAGACGGGAAACGATTGATCCATTAACGGCCTGCAGTATTATTAAAAACGACTTAATATAGATCATCGTTAACCCATGCACACGCAGCTGTCAACCAAACTATTTCCAAATCTATAAATAAAACTAAATGACAGTTGATACGACATTGAAGATTCGATGTTAATGTGGTTATGGCATAAAGGTGGGGCATAGATCGTGCCGAAAACGTGATGAAACACAGGATGTGTCTGTGGTGTACAAAATCAAGTGCATGCATTACACTGCCGTCTTTTGAAGTCATAAGTAATGTGATGAGCGTGATCGGTTCTGTGGTAAGTGCGGCGGTGTGCCAAACGTAATGGTGAACTTAGCTAAATCAAGACCGTGATCGTAAAAAAGTGCCGTGTGCATGCTTGAAAAGCATGACGGTAACAAAACTCACATGACAAGTGTAAATTATTCCGTTGCCCGAGTGACTGTAAAGAAAACGAGCAGGGTATTAAATACAATCCCTGTCAAGTAAAGGACACAACGTAAACGGGTGGCCAGGGTGCACTTACTTGGTAACAGGTTGATATAGTCTCGAAACGCGAGATGCACGGTGTTCCGAAGAGTGAACCTGGGCACTAACACCCGGAAGTGAATGTGACGTAAACTCGTGATGAGTGTACATAAACTTTAATATATAAACGAGTAACTAAATGATGTTAAGGTGCAAACGTATGATGTAATGAAACCGGTAAAAAATATTTAATAAATGATCTAAGAACCAAAAGTGGCAATAGCAGAATGGAAAGTCTAGAAAGAGGGTAAACTACGAGGAAAATGAGTGGTGCGCGCCACAGCCAGACATGTGGTTTCAATTATCGCGCCCATGTCTGGGCACGATAATTGAAACCACATGGCCAGCGGTGCGGGTAACCGACACCGATAGGCCATGGGCGGAGCAATGCGCCCGCCTTTGGCCAATTGCGTGCTGTCTTTGTAAAAAAGACGCACGCAAAGGCCAATAGCGTGGCCCAAAAGGAAAAGCACACGCACGAGTGTGTGAGATTCCTAGGGCTGTTTCAAACCCCCTACAAGAGGTCTCTCGCTGCGCGAGCAGTGCTGCGTACTGCAACGCCAGGCGCGAGACCTAAAAACTGCCGGTGCTCAGCACCGGTGAGACCTGGCCCGCTTAAAGCCCTGCTGTAAACCTTGTATGCAAGTGCAGTGCCTTCCTCCATCCCACTAGGTACTGTACTGGCAGGCTTTCACCTGGAGAGCCGATGGTATGACATGAAGACCTGCGGCAGGCAGTGAAAAGAAAAGGTGGTGTAATGAAATGAAGTATTCACATTGAGCACTAATCGCAGGGACTTCAAGTGCTTCACAACCAGGTTTAGGGAAGTCGGATAAGAAAAAATCATGTCTTGGTTTTTTATCCTGGTGCAGGGTGGTTTAAGAGAGTGGACACAATGAAGCCTCTTGATTCTATAGTGTTTGTGGGGTTTGGGAGAAGGCTCTGCCTCCTGAGGCAAAAGTATATCATCCAGAGTGGCAGAAGGTTTATGGGCTGAACGTTGTGGCAGGTTTTCTCAAATAGAAGCAGGGTGATGGGCGGCATCTTGTGATTGGCGTTTTATAGGGGACTCTTTGGGATTAGATCAGCTAGGGTATATTTGAGAATTGGGTTTTGTGTATCTGTTTTGTTGACCATACTTCTCATCTGGTGGTCACCTTATGTCACAGTCTAAATATAGCTCACTTGGTGAAGACATACTCGCGGATGGCACTGTAAATACATTTGTGAGTGCTCTGGTGAGCTATACCAGCTCTGGGATATCTTGAAGGTGTTTTATTTATATACAATTCAAAAGGAACCAGTACTCAAAAGATCTTGGTTCTACTAGAGTCCTACTTGGTCTTCCTTATTGCACCTTGGTTTAATCTGGATGTTGCCACAGTTTTGAGACACTTGGCCCTTGATGATTAAAGAAGGCCGAAGATTCGTACCAAGACACTGAGGCCCATGGAAGAGAACAGATTGTAATGCTGCCTTTTTCAACAGAAGGGGCTTAATCGCCTATGGTTGACATGCTGCAAATTTCAATTTGTTACTGTCCATCTGTGATTAGATTGTTGTTGGTTTTTTTTAAATCTGTTTATTCTCGGCACAAATGAATGCATCCTGCGACAACACGTAAATGTGCATCATCCCAATGTCATTTACAAGATGGTATCCCCATTATATTGGGGTCACTTCCGTATTGAATACTTTGTTCTGAGTGTGTACTCCGCAAACAGTGCTAAACAAGAGAAAGAGAAGCACAACCAAACATAAACTAGAGCAAGGCATGGTCAGCTTGCAAGTTACAAATAGCCTTGCCCCATGATCGAACAGAGTCATGCTAAATCATTAAATGTATCCATACACAGGCCTGAAGACAATAACAAGAGAGGTTTCTCAGTAAAACTCGATTTTCCCTGTGTAACAACCATAAAAACTTAGAACAAACAAAAATCTTCTGTCATCACACGAGAAGAGGGGCAACGCATGAATACCTGTGAGTGGATTCTTAGCTGTTCAGGGTACCCAAGGTACTTGCTGGTTGGTACAGATTTCAGCATATCTGTGTCATCTGTGAAGGGATGGTAAGGGTGCTAAGTGGCCGGTTAGATGTATAAGGGCTTGATGAAAGAGAGGCGGCCAGGAGATAGCAGTTCTTTCTGCAAGATTGGTTGGCCAACAGTGATTTACAGACCTCGCTTCCTGCTAGACTAGGTCTCCCTCAGTTCGAACGATGTCCTGCTTGGATTTAAAAACCTACAGAGCCATTGGGTTCAGATGCTACAATAACAAGTTTCATTTGGCTGGAATGTGTGTGGATGTCGTATGTTTTGGCAGCTCCTGGGCACCTCGTGATGCAAGCACAAGAACCCCAGCTTCAGAAATTCCTATTGGGCCACATGCAATGACATCCGTGCCCATCCATCTATGTCTTTTAGCATGCTTCACATTCCAGATGTCAAAGATTTTCAGTGTCATGAGTTTTTTAAAAATTTACTTCACTATTTTCTTTAAGTTAACGAAGTTGAAAAATTAGTTGCTGAAAACTCCAGCAAAAAGTATTTCTGCAAGAGAAAAAAAAAAAATTTTTTTTGGTAGACATTTTGCTTGCACAACCTAATGTTTTCAAGAAATTTGACCAGCAAGGAAAGTTTTACGAAGATGACCATCTTCATGAAGTTCTGAAGTTTGTCACCTTCGTAAAACTAAACCAGTAGAGTTATAATTTTGCAATCTTTTCCTTGAAATGCAGCGAATAACTAGAGGGAAACTGAGTTTCTCGCAAACCGCATTCTTGCCTCGACACGTAGCCTCACAGGTGCACGTTGTTCCTTCAGCAAATTATCAAAGCTGGCGTTTGCTGGGATCCAACTCAAAGTTGAAGAAGTTCTTCAGAAAATGTCAGTTTTGACAGTTTGGTATTTGGTTGGTTGGGTGTTGTCGAGGCACACATTCTAAGGCAGTGCTTTACAGGGCACACTTTATTCTCTTTGGACCTGTGTTACCAGCAGTAGTCGGATTTGGACTAGTTGAGAGGGTGTTTTGGCAGCCTATGAATGTAATGCATGAGTTTTATCAAAACTTTAAATGGGTCTTAAAAAGCCAATCTAAGCTAGATCAAAAACAAACAATTGGATAGCCGATTTATGTTTGATGAGCTTGGTATACACCATGAACCTCAGCAGTGCTTTAAGTTATTTATTTTATTGAGTTTTATATAGCGCTGGCTAGACCCAAGGGTATGAAAGCACTTTACATACTTTGAGAGGAAGTTTACAAGAAGTACATAACAAAGTCGGTTTGCGCCTCAAGGCTTGACAAGAGAAAAAGCAGGAAGGCTTCACATCCTTTTGACTGCTGTGTGACCGAATATCTAGCCAGGACTTGTAGGGACTGTGTCATACCAAGGTTGGCCATTGAAGTGGTGGTCACTCATCAGGAGAGCCATGAAAATATCAGCTTTATAGTTTGCACAAGGCACATCATTCCCGAAGACCTGTCGAGCTCCCAATGAGACGTGCGTAAAGAGAGACAGGTGCCTCTGGGCATAGTCTCATTCTGTGCCGTCGGTCACATGCGTCGCTATCATCGATGGAAAATCCAGTCTTAGGACAGTGTGTTGAGTTTTAGAGCTCGAAGCCTCCACTCCCTCAAACATCCAATGCCAATTCAAAAATGATATCTTCTGTCTCTTTAGAAAATGACTACTGCACCTGTATGTTCTAGGATCAGTATAGCCAAATGTTCTCTTACCTTTCAATAGTCTTATTAAATTGTTTATTTATGCAGAATTTTATTTAAAGCAGAAGTAGGGTCTGAAATCACCACACAGAGTGTGGAACGAAGGGCTATGGACGGAAGAGAAAAAGACACAGGCAGAGTTAATGCAGGTTTCACCTTCTGACTGGGTCTCCTGGCGCTTAGCTTCAACTTCTACTTGAAGATCGTTGGTGGAAGAGGACAGTCTAATGCCTGGTGATAGTGCATTCCATGTGAAGGAGACCTGTCCAGAGAAGAAGCGACCGCCTCCAGGGCTTTCTCCTGCAGTCATCGTAGCTCACAACAAGGATGGAAAGATAAAGCGCCTTCCCACTGGGAGTGGGGTTACAAATGATTGAAGGAGGCTTTCCAAATGTCATCATGCCTAAGGCTGATCTGAGGAAAATATGCCAAATGTAGATTTTAATTCTGTCAATTACTTTATGAATCTTTTGCATGTACAAGCTTTTTATGTGGACATATAACTCTGGACTAGTTAGTTTAGGCAGGTATGTACAGTCTGTAACCGTTAGCCAATGTAGAGGTCTACAAGCATCGGAAATATGGTTCCGCCTATCAAGCCCAGTCTCCACCGTGGAAGCTGCATTCTGTGCCTTTTGTGTCTCTTAGAGCAAAGCCTTGGGAATAGAACCTTAAAGGATATAACCGTAATCGAGCAGAAGTTAATATATGCTCCTCTCATCAAGGTCTGACTTTTCCCCCCTAAGGACAGGAAGAAGAGATTGCTGTATTCTGAGCTAATGGAAACAAATGAATGCTGGAATTCACTTGCAGAGATGGAGGCATCCGTGTCGAACACACTCCCAAATTTATAACTTTCTCTGCAGGGTACAGGTGTACGCCAAGCATTTTAGATGGTGTAAGGTCAATTAATGTGTACCTCGCTTAGCAATGAACATGATGACCTCCATTTTAGAGCTGTTCAGCTGGAGGCAACTTGCACCTCCCCTAAGCTGGACCTTATGTTTTTTTAAGAAGTACTGGAACCACCTCGCTGAAGTATTTGATGCATATTTCATCAGTGGCATCCAGGAAAAGGTGTCGAACAGCTATGGAGCCATTTTCGGAGCGCACAGTTACCAGAAGTAGGGTCTGTAAAATCTCGTCGCAAATGCTGCCAATGTTGTGTATGTATGTTTGCAGCTTGTGAACATAAGTCTCTTCTTCTTACATGGGGTAGAGACTAGGCGTTGTCGAGTGTTTGAGCGACATGTTTGCTTGTTCAGCTGGCAGAGACCTGTGTCCTTCACACAAAAAAGGATCAAGTCCTAAACAAACAAACATTTATAGAAAAAAATCAACATTGCGGTGGAGGAAACACAAACAAATTCAACTAAAGATCCTGGTAACTGCAGAAGAAACCCTTTGACAGGCCAGAGAATTCTGACCAAGGTGAAACAAGGAAGTGTTTCGGCGAGAAATAGTCGTTATTTTTCTGATTAAATGCTTGAAGTGTCATGGTGAGGATTAGGAATCAAAATTGTCCGACGACTAGGATTCATTGGAGCATCTTAAAATCAAACAATAGACAGACCTGTTGGTGGAATTTCACAGCCTGGTACCGCGTGGCATTCATCAGCCATTCGAGGAGCTGGCTGGCTCAGACATGGGCCAACAGTATAATCGGGGCGGGAAAGCACATGCACTGACAGGCACCCTATTGGAGGGAAAACTAGACAAAAGATCCTCTACAACAGGTGTTAAGACTGCCTTGGCTGTCACATGGGGGTTAGAGCGAGAGAACCTGACCAAACAGCACCCCAAAATGTCTTTATTGCTGTTGGTGGAGCAGAACATACTCCAATGTATATAAAGTTATATGGTGAAATTCCGAGGGGGCCAATGAGGACGAAATGGACCCTTCTGGAACTGTCAACGGATGAAGAGAATGTCGCTATAATCAGCGTCAGAGTAGAAGAATGTCACTATGATCTGTGATACCCAAGGAGGAGACTCCTTTCAGTATATACGATGAGCGTCACTACAAACTTCCTATTATCAGCTGAGTTTTGAAAAAATGAACCCTTTGGGCTTAAGATGGACACCAGTGATTACAATTCCACTTTGAAAGCACCAATCCCAGAAAACTTCCAAAGGAAGGGGGTTGGGAGAAAGAGTGGGAAGACGTTTTGAGATGGCCGAACCACAGTGGAGAATAAAAACAGTTCAGCCATTCAGGAACCTGAGATTTGGTTTGAATGCTTGCACGATACTCAGTCAATATGGTTAGAATAGATCAACTCTTGCTAGGGAAACAAGGTTCCCCATTCTTGGGCCCCAACATGACCAGGACAGCCTCTGTATTTGGTCTCGCCACTACTTCTGACTGTAACTCAGTACTAACCAATGTCGAAAAAGGTTTCCTTTTTAAGAACTTAACCAACTGTAGATTTGTAGATTAAAAAAACATTGAGAGATGTGGAAAGAACAGCCTGAGAAAAAAGCTTTTCTATAGTGTCCACACAATGGCCATTGTAATGCATGCAACCTCATGCGTCATAAAACTATGGGGGCCAGGAAGATGACGTCACCACACATGCACGTGTGTACGTGATGACGCAGCTGCCATTATTTATTTCTCACAAGATGGCGGAAGACCATCTTGGAGCAGCAAATAAAAAAAAAATATTCAAACGTGCACAAAAGCGCATTTGAAAACAAGGAGCAGCCCAGGAGCCAATGACTGCTGCCTGGTACTACAACATTTAAAAAAGAATCTTAAATTATGCATGTATGTATTTATTTAAAAGACCACCCACCTCAGGAGGGGAGGGGAAGCAATGGAGGAGCACTGATAGGTCAGTGTGGCCAGAGAGGCTCTTGAGGTTGGGCCAGGGATGAATAAATAAATAAAAAACTGAAAATGTCAGAGAGGAGTGGGGAAAGCAGTGGAAGTGGAGTTTAAAGGCGCAACATGAAGCACACACGTGGAGCAGAATGGAGGATTTGAGGCCTGGAAGCTGTACTTGAAGGGAAGGTGTTAGAAACCACATGCACTCTCATGGAAGGGGAAATAACAGTTCCCTGAATGTGCAGTAAAAGTATGTAAGTCATCCTGTGAAAAGGGTAACAAAGAAGCTTTGCTCTAGGAGTAAGGAAGGAAAGCCATTAAACGAGAAGCAGGCGAGAGTGACAAGAAAGACAACGGTGAGCAGTGGGCTGGCTGTAAATGTTTGGTGGGATCTGTAAATGGTCTTTCGACATCAGACAGCTGGAAGCTGTCGGTAGGAGAGACCTACAAATGAGTGGAGTGCTCAACCAACCGCACCCTCCTACACCTCATCGGTGGTGAAGCGGAGCCTTAGTAAGCACAGAAAGGGAGTTTTACGTGCAAATTAGAGTACTTGACTCCAACTAATGCACGCCAAAGTTGTTCTTTACTGAGCCTATCTCATTTTTCTATTCAATCAATTATTGCTATTTAGAACATAAAAAAATATTTCATCTGTTCTTATTTTTTTTCCAACCCAGCAGTAGAAATTGAGGTTTTTTTGAGCAGTGTTTTGACAAATCTTCTCAACTCTAGTTTGAATGTTTCATTGGGATTCAGGACTAAAGTCGACATTTGAATAAGCGTTTAGTGGACAGTCGTTTAAAATTTGTGCTGGAAAATACATGCTGTTTCTTTAAATTTTAATAGTCGTCAGTCCTACTAGTGAAACATAAATATATCTTTGCTCTCCATGTGCCACAATATTTTCAAAGCCCGTCAAAACAGATGAGGCGACATCTAGATCACCATATACTATCACAGACCTTTGAGCGAAAGATCTCAGAGCATCAAACAGCTCCAACATGAGCAGTCCTCTTAAAACCCTCTCCACGGAATCTGGCGCTGATTCTAAAGCGATAATGTTCTCAGATTGGGGCATATACAGCTCTAAGGCTAGTTCCTCAACCCAGAGATGTAAAGGGTCTGAAAACATCTTGTCTATTTCCAAAGCAAGTGGTTGGAGGATGAAGCAGATTACAGTGATGATGCCCTCACAGCCCCACATGGTAACCCATCCGAGTACAGATGTTACCGCGCTGCTCTCAGTTACCGCTGAATGGACAGGAGGACTGTGTTGACCATTGGAGGGCTGAGGAGCACTTGACATCACCCCTGAGTATCAGGCATGCGAAGCGTGCAGGAAGATGTTACGTAGCTCATGAACGTAACACAAATGAACAGAAATTCCCAAATTCAGAAAAGGGCTCAGGCAGGACAAAAAATGTGTGTAACTTGTATTAAAAAATGCAACAATCAAACAATATGCAGAGACGCATCAGCAATTAATTCAATTGCGTTTACGGTTCATATATGCACCGTAAACGCAATTGAATGAATTACTGATGTGTAACAGTGTCTCTACATATTGTTTGCTTGTTGCATTTCTTTATACAAGTTGCACACATTTTTTGTCCTGCCTGAGCCCGTTTCTGAATTTGGGAATTTCTGTTCATTTGTGTCTTTGTTATATATGTTGCGCTGGACACAGGATTGTGTCCCACTTTATTCTTGTGTTTTATGTGATTTGATACATTATTCCATTTTCTGTCTGGCAGGACAGCTTTAATATAGCACTGATTTCAGGCCTATATTCATTGTTTTCTGTGTGAATCTCCCCTGTTGGGGACTATTTTGTAATTGTAACATACTACTGCCCAAGGACCCTGACCATTACAATTGGGTTCCCTTGTTAAACACCTTCCATTAATCCTGACACAGTGGCCTGATGGCAGTATTTACATTCACAATATTCTGGTACCATTATTCCATATCACAGAACTTTAGTAGGCTTACTGCAAATCCCAATAACTTTGCACCACTGTTTTCTATCACACTATTCAAAGTTCTTTTATGGTACAATAATATAATAACATTGGTTCATACCACACTGCTTTAATGCCAATACTGTCTGTCTTCATATTCTAGGAGAGTTATTAACCCTCACGTTTATCTGGTACTTAGATTCTATGTCATAATATCCAGGCACTGATATTCCCTAAAACATTGGTACTCATAAATATTTTCTTTCTGGGTCCCATTCAAGGAGCAGAGAATCTCTGTGTAGAGACCTTGGGTTGAAGGAATGGACCATATGTTTGTGTCGTAAACATCTTGGACATCCGTCAACCTGACCGTGAAATAGAAGCCTAGAGTTTAACTAGGTTAAACCATAAACAGGATCCGGGGACATTGGCATGCGACGAGGGGCACTGTACAGCGCTGTGTTTCACATACTGTGGTCAAAGATTAAAATATTACTTTTGGAGGATGGGTGTTCTTCATTGCTACTCCTAGTGGTCGGAACTCCTCTCTCTGGAAAGTAGGACTCTGCTTCAAATAGCATGCTCAATTTATCTTTAACCCAATAAGTGATTTTAAAACATTTAAATCCTTGTATTAAATGTCTTTGTAAATTGTACTCTTGTGGCACCATGTAAGTAAGGTGTGACAATGGAAATCCAGCATTGGTCGGTTTAAGCTTGAGGTAATGGCCATCTGACAGTAACTCTCTTCCAGTCCCCAGGGTCAATGGCACCAGTAAAGTGGAAAGGCGGCGAGACATGGGCGGGTACGAGAGCTCATCCACCATAATGAGCAGCGAGCTCGACACCACCAGCTTCTTCGACTCCGAAGAGGATGACTCGACCAGCCGGTAAGTAGAAGGGTATAGGATTACAGAAAAAATGTACCACCAGTGATCCATGCACTCTGTATCTTCAGGTGTCTCTCCTTGTAGGGTTTTCATTGAAGTTGTCATCCTTTACTTGTGATCCATGCACTCTGTATCTTCAGGTGCCTCTCCCTGTAGGGTTTTCATTGAAGTTGTCATCCTTTACTAGTGATCCATGCACTCTGTATCTTCAGGTGTCTCTCCTTGTAGGGTTTTCATTGAAGTTGTCATCCTTTACTTGTGATCCATGCACTCTGTATCTTCAGGTGTCTCTCCTTGTAGGGCTTTCTTTGAAGTTGTCATCCTTTACTAGTGATCCATGCACTCTGTATCTTCAGGTGTCTCTCCTTGTAGGGTTTTCATTGAAGTTGTCATTCTTTACTTGTGATCCATGCACTCTGTATCTTCAGGTGTCTCTCCTTGTAGGGTTTTCATTGAAGTTGTCATCCTTTACTTGTGATCCATGCACTCTGTATCTTCAGGTGCCTCTCCTTGTAGGGCTTTCTTTGAAGTTGTCATTCTTTACTTGTGATCCATGGAGTTTGTATCTTCAGGTGTCTCTCCTTGTAGGGTTTTCATTGAAGTTGTCATCCTTTACTTGTGATCCATGGAGTTTGTATCTTCAGGTGCCTCTCCCTGTAGGGTTTTCATTGAAGTTGTCATCCTTTACTTGTGATCCATGCACTCTGTATCTTCAGGTGTCTCTCCTTGTAGGGTTTTCATTGAAGTTGTCATCCTTTACTTGTGATCCATGCACTCTGTATCTTCAGGTGTCTCTCCTTGTAGGGCTTTCTTTGAAGTTGTCATCCTTTACTAGTGATCCATGCACTCTGTATCTTCAGGTGCCTCTCCTTGTAAGGTTTCCATTGAAGTTGTCACCCTTTACTTGTGATCCATGGAGCTTGTATCTTCAGGTGCCTCTCCTTGTAGGGTTTCCATTGAAGTTGTCACCCTTTACTTGTGATCCATGGAGCTTGTATCTTCAGGTGCCTCTCCTTGTAGGGTTTTCATTGAAGTTGGCATCCTTTACTTGTGATCCATGCACTCTGTATCTTCAGGTGTCTCTCCTTGTAGGGTTTCATTGAAGTTGTCATCCTTTACTTGTGATCCATGCACTCTGTATCTTCAGGTGCCTCTCCTTGTAGGGTTTTCATTGAAGTTGTCATCATTTACTTGTGATCCATGCACTCTGTATCTTCAGGTGTCTCTCCTTGTAGGGTTTCCATTGAAGTTGTCATCCTTTACTTGTGATCCATGCACTCTGTATCTTCAGGTGTCTCTCCTTGTAGGGTTTTCATTGAAGTTGTTATCCTTTACTTGTGATCCATGCACTCTGTATCTTCAGGTGCCTCTCCCTGTAGGGTTTTCATTGAAGTTGTCATCCTTTACTAGTGATCCATGCACTCTGTATCTTCAGGTGTCTCTCCTTGTAGGGTTTTCATTGAAGTTGTCATCCTTTACTTGTGATCCATGCACTCTGTATCTTCAGGTGTCTCTCCTTGTAGGGCTTTCTTTGAAGTTGTCATCCTTTACTAGTGATCCATGCACTCTGTATCTTCAGGTGTCTCTCCTTGTAGGGTTTTCATTGAAGTTGTCATCCTTTACTTGTGATCCATGCACTCTGTATCTTCAGGTGTCTCTCCTTGTAGGGTTTTCATTGAAGTTGTCATCCTTTACTTGTGATCCATGCACTCTGTATCTTCAGGTGCCTCTCCTTGTAAGGTTTCCATTGAAGTTGTCATCTTTTACTTGTGAACCATGCACTCTGTATCTTCAGGTGTCTCTCCTTGTAGGGCTTTCTTTGAAGTTGTCATTCTTTACTTGTGATCCATGGAGTTTGTATCTTCAGGTGTCTCTCTTTGTAGGGTTTTCATTGAAGTTGTCATCCTTTACTTGTGATCCATGGAGTTTGTATCTTCAGGTGCCTCTCCCTGTAGGGTTTTCATTGAAGTTGTCATCCTTTACTTGTGATCCATGCACTCTGTATCTTCAGGTGTCTCTCCTTGTAGGGTTTTCATTGAAGTTGTCATCCTTTACTTGTGATCCATGCACTCTGTATCTTCAGGTGTCTCTCCTTGTAGGGCTTTCTTTGAAGTTGTCATCCTTTACTAGTGATCCATGCACTCTGTATCTTCAGGTGCCTCTCCTTGTAAGGTTTCCATTGAAGTTGTCACCCTTTACTTGTGATCCATGGAGTTTGTATCTTCAGGTGCCTCTCCTTGTAGGGTTTCCATTGAAGTTGTCACCCTTTACTTGTGATCCATGGAGCTTGTATCTTCAGGTGCCTCTCCTTGTAGGGTTTTCATTGAAGTTGGCATCCTTTACTTGTGATCCATGCACTCTGTATCTTCAGGTGTCTCTCCTTGTAGGGTTTCATTGAAGTTGTCATCCTTTACTTGTGATCCATGCACTCTGTATCTTCAGGTGCCTCTCCTTGTAGGGTTTTCATTGAAGTTGTCATCATTTACTTGTGATCCATGCACTCTGTATCTTCAGGTGTCTCTCCTTGTAGGGTTTCCATTGAAGTTGTCATCCTTTACTTGTGATCCATGCACTCTGTATCTTCAGGTGTCTCTCCTTGTAGGGTTTTCATTGAAGTTGTTATCCTTTACTTGTGATCCATCCACTCTGTATCTTCAGGTGCCTCTCCTTGTAGGGTTTTCATTGAAGTTGTCATCCTTCACTTGTGAACCATGCACTTTGTATCTTCAGGTGTCTCTCCTTGTAGGGTTTCCATTGAAGTTGTCATCCTTTACTTGTGATCCATGCACTCTGTATCTTCAGGTGTCTCTCCTTGTAAGGTTTTTATTGAAGTTGTTATCCTTTACTTGTGATCCATGCACTCTGTATCTTCAGGTGTCTCTCCTTGTAGGGTTTTCATTGAAGTTGTCATCCTTCACTTGTGAACCATGCACTTTGTATCTTCAGGTGCCTCTCCTTGTAGGGTTTCCATTGAAGTTGTCATCCTTCACTTGTGAACCATGCACTTTGTATCTTCAGGTGTCTCTCCTTGTAGGGCTTTCTTTGAAGTTGTCATCCTTTACTAGTGATCCATGCACTCTGTATCTTCAGGTGCCTCTCCTTGTAGGGCTTTCTTTGAAGTTGTCATTCTTTACTTGTGATCCATGGAGTTTGTATCTTCAGGTGCCTCTCCTTGTAGGGTTTTCATTGAAGTTGTCATCCTTTACTTGTGATCCATGGAGTTTGTATCTTCAGGTGCCTCTCCTTGTAGGGTTTCCATTGAAGTTGTCACCCTTTACTTGTGATCCATGGAGCTTGTATCTTCAGGTGCCTCTCCTTGTAGGGTTTTCATTGAAGTTGTCATCCTTTACTTGTGATCCATGGAGCTTGTATCTTCAGGTGCCTCTCCTTGTAGGGTTTTCATTGAAGTTGTCATCCTTTACTTGTGATCCATGCACTCTGTATCTTCAGGTGCCTCTCCTTGTAGGGTTTTCATTAAAGTTGTCATCATTTACTTGTGATCCATGCACTCTGTATCTTCAGGTGTCTCTCCTTGTAGGGTTTCCATTGAAGTTGTCATCCTTTACTTGTGATCCATGCACTCTGTATCTTCAGGTGTCTCTCCTTGTAAGGTTTTTATTGAAGTTGTTATCCTTTACTTGTGATCCATGCACTCTGTATCTTCAGGTGCCTCTCCTTGTAGGGTTTTCATTGAAGTTGTCATCCTTCACTTGTGAACCATGCACTTTGTATCTTCAGGTGTCTCTCCTTGTAGGGCTTTCTTTGAAGTTGTCATCCTTTACATGTGACTCCCTTTTCCTCTTTCTCCTCGTAGAAGCTGGAACTCTGTATGTCTCGATTCTGAAGTTAGACCTACAACTTAGTGATCTATTCTCCTGAATAGATCTTTCTTTGCTAAGGGCCACAGAAGCATAATTCTAGTTCTAAGTTCCGTAAGGATGTAGATATTAGGGTGTGTGTGTATATTTGGGTTATGGCGAGGGGTCATGACTCACAATGGGCTACCTTTTTTTAATTAAATACCTTTTGTTAAATCAATAACACATGAAAACCATATTTGCAGGTGTGCAGAGGATAACCTATTTGTTTCCATGGTTGAGGAAGGGGAGGGGGGCATAATGTTTCACTAAATGTGAGTGCCGTTTGTGAGTTGTGGCCCCTCCTCATACTCAACAATGTTACTAACTAGCATATTGCACATCTCCATATATATAGAGAGAGATACATAGATAGATAGATACGTATAGATATAGATATACAATTTATCTATTTGTTATGATAATTAAAACCAGATAGACATAAACCAGAGAGGGTAAAAAAGGAGGTCTTTGGTGGCGACATGGGATTAATCAGCTTAACACTGCAATATAAGAAACTGAATGAACTAATACTACAAATGTCTACACTCTTCTCGTACTAAGTGGCAGCCCAGATACTCTTCCTAAACAAATAAATGGAAATAATTAGGCATACAAAAAAGTGATGGATGGAATGCTTGAATCAATCTCAACCACTGGTAGTCACTCAGGCATCATCTCAATACATAGTAATTTTGCACACCTTGCCATCTCAGTTTAGGCCCAGCCATACGCAAATCAGGCTTGCCCCTGCTCCAATAGGAACAGTCCAGAATAAAGCTAAATGGGGTTAAAGCAGCCATCCTGGACCTGCGTGGACAGAAAGTAAACTTTTGATAATCACAGGGCAATGGGAGCTTTTGCAGGGAGACTGGACCCCTTGTTATATTTAAGTTTTAGTTGTGCAAAAACAGCCTCCATACATTTTATGAATCTGATTACAACATGTGAATGCTCATCCTTCAAAAGATATAATGGCTTGGCAGCATCTGCGACCATTATATGAATGAAAAACATACCACATCCATTTCCTGTGTTCTGTGGTAATAGCGGTGCGAGTACATAAAATATTTTCGAAGTCTGCATTTCCTTTTGAACTGAGCCCAGCTTGCCAAGAGATCTGTTAGTGAGAACGACAGAACAACAATTGCATTAATCTATGTTTATAGTGCACACGAAAAGGGTTACCACAGTATTTTTGTCTGCATGCTTGTCTATATGAATTAACCACCCAGGCATGTGATCCTTCTCTAAAAGTTGTTTTGTTATCGATAAAGGAAATTTGTTGTGTGATTATGTTTACTACTGATTCAAATGCAGTAAAAGGCGAAGATGAATTCTAGAGCTAGTACGTTCCCAAAGAGTAGAATGTAGATCAGCTCACCAGGAGTTTCCATTCTTGCTATTGATCTTGTAACTTTCATACTGTAAGTAATATTTCAGGGGGAATTCAGTTTATGACATATCTTTACAAATACAGCCTTTGTTGCATAAAGTTCATTCACAAACCCCCTACTCGATTCTAATCGATGCTTGAGAGATTGAGCGTGGGCTTCTGAACAAGGATCTTTATGTACAACACAGGGAGAGATTTACAAAATGTACAGATTAGCCTTGGAAAGCCTCTGTGGCATAGACTAGTTGTAGAAACATCTCAGCTTTCACAACTGCAAGCACGAAGTCAAGTGAGGGGTTACTGGTCAATTTGGCGAGGGAGCACAAGGCAAAACAAGGAGTTCTTTTTGATTTAATGATGAAAGGTGCTAATTGAAACTACTTCTTTCGTCAAACCAGGCACATAAGTATTTATAATATGAAGCTCCTTCATCTACGTTATTTTCTATGCACCGCCAGTTTGCTAGGTTACTACCGGAGATTACAGCGTTAGTCTTGTCTAAATTGACCATCGTATTCTTCAGATCATAGAAGATTTTCAGAGTTGTTACAAGGCTGTGAAGGCCAACTCAAGCATTGCTTAGAAGGATGATATTATTTGTGTACTGCAGGGACTTTATGTGCTCATTACCTACCTTTAGACGGTGGGAATTCACGCTACCACATTTAGAATTCACATCTTCTAGATACAGGTTCAAAAGAGTAGGAGCCAAACAAGCCCCTCCTTGAGGCCTCTACGCCCATCAGTTTTTGAAGGGATATGCTGATATGAGCCCAGTTTGACCGTAACCCAGGTACTTATGTACAATAGCATGGAATAGCGATAGAAGCTTGGCCCATTGGTTCAGATGGCTTCTATCAACTTGATCAAAAGTAGATTTGAAGTCGACAAAGCATGCGAATAAAAGTGATTTGCTGCATATGCTTTTTTCAACCATAATCAATAGCGGCAAAATAAAAATGTTCCTCCAGCTGGTTGGAAGACAGTCTGATTAAACGGAATAAGCCTGTATAGCACGGTCCAGTCCGCAACTCTTTCTGCAAAACATTTGGAAAGTACATGGCCTCCTCATCCTGTAGATCTATGTGCCTATAGCTTCCAGGATCAGCTGCATCTGTATTTTCTGTTAAACAGCTGCAGAATTGAACAATGCCAAGATGTGGGAATAGTCGTTCTCCGCATACAATACAAATTAAGGGAGGATGAAGATCTGCCCAGCAGGCAACATCAAGGTCGAAAACGCCTTCTTGCAGGCCCTTTGGGCCCGGTGCGCTGTCTGCCCCATTTCTCGGAATAATATCTCAGACCAACTTGGGACTACAGGAGCTATTCCATTTGTTGCACCCGTTGTTTGCGAGGAGAGTTCATGGGAAGCTGAACATACTCCCGACATAGTGGTCACTTATATATGGAATCCAAATGTTACAGGCAACATCATTACCCTTTTCATGCAACAGTTCTAATTCTTTTTTATTTACAATATCCCAGAACCTCCTCTGGTCTTTACTAGGACACTCCCTGAACACTTCTGTTCGTTCAATTTTCTTGTGCCCATTTGGCATTTCAGATCGCTTTTTCTGTTTTTGTGTAAGATCTCTTACCTTCTGTATTGGAATTTCCTGGCTGGAATTCCAGTTCCATTTTTTGCTTTCCCGTTTAGTTCTGTCCTATCTTCTCGCAGGAACTTTGTAAACCAAGTACAAGTTGCCTTCGCACCTGCTTGTTTTCTAAATTGCGTAATTTCGAGCCTACTGTTTCAAGGAGATGTTTATTCAAATAAATCCCATTGAGACATATAATTAGTTTTAGTTGAGGATCTAAATAGAATCATATCTGTATAGTTGGGTGTTTCCTTCCACACATTATATGACTCAATGATTTTCATATTCCATCCTAACCTTTTCCTGTGCTGAATCCTAGCGCAGTCCCTAATAAAGTTAAAGTTCCCAATACAGGGTTTGCATTTCTATCACCAGAAGCTTCTGACAAGACCTCACCTGCACATTTTTTTCATTACGATTACTCAAATGAGAACAAACCAGTGAGGCGGAGTATTATCGAACAAGGACATCCTCTTAACAGAAAAGTGTGTTTAGGACATTGACATGCCTGGTTTAAAACAGCCATTTAAGGCCTGCGTCTCAACTGTATGAAGGAACAGAAATAAAGCTTTGCGTATTCTCCTAAAGCCATTTTTCAAAAGTATAGGTCATCCTTCCTCTTGTTACGCATTACTCTTAAATTAAAATAACCTGTAATTAACCAAAAAGTATAGCAGTAATTATTCCCCAAATTCATATGAGCATTAACCAATTGTTTTTCCTCTTTTGATGCAAAATTAATGCACACCAATTAGGAGGAGTGCGGTTGTTCTAGCTCCCAATTTTCAGTTTCTAAAGCCAAAGGGATGGACTTTCCACTGGCATTCTAGTAATTGTGAGGTTGGACCAGGAAGGGGTGTTGAAGGAAAGGCCACCTCCCCCCCACCCCGGCACGACCTTTAGTCACGTGTTTCATGCTGGCGTATAGAATTTGATGATATTCACATTTTTCACCAGGTTTCTTGTTAGAAAATAAGGTCATGCTGATACAAGAACTTCACAGACTTCGTGTCCTGTAAAATCCCTGCAAGCTCTCCCATGATCCAGAAAATCATAGGACCAGGATGTGTTTTTTACACCTGTATAAGTACAGGAAGGCCTGAGATGATGGGCGTATCTTCAGTTATGTACTTTGAGGGCCTACGGCAGGGCATATAGAATTGTGTTCCTGAATGAGATGATAGTAAGACAAAGGAGCAAGAAACAGGAGAAAGACAGAGACGTAAAAAGACTGCTATTGCGAGAGAGATGAAGTAGTGGAGAAGGGAGATGGAGATGATGTAGGGGAGGTATGGAGACATAAGGTAAAGAGAAAGTGGATGGGTAGCTAGAAAGAAAGATACAGAGAGGTACAAAAATAGGTAAGGAATGAAGTGTAAAGAAAATAGTACGGTGAGGAGGCATAGACGAAAGAAATGTATAAGGAGAAGGAGAAGTGAGGTAGTGAATGGATTGTAAGGTTAATTGAGAAGCTACATATTGAGAGAGATCCTAAGTAGCAAGAATAAGGGAGGGGGGTGAGGAAGATAGTGATGCAGTAGAGAGAGTAGTGAGTGTGGTAGCGAGAAGAGTGGTATGGAAGAATGGCGAGAGAGGTGAGGTAATGAGATATAGTTAGAGAGGGAGAGAGAGGTCAGGTATAAGGAGGAGCGATGCAGAGGGGATGGAAACGGCAGTGAGTTGTGAAGCGAGAGTTGAGGGAGGAAGAGTTTTAGAGGGAGGCACAGGGAGTAGTAGAGAGATTAGGTTGAAGGGAGTTTGAGAGAAGTGTATTTGAGAGATGGGTGAGGTAGACAGGTGTCTAGATTAGAGAAGTTACAGAGAGAAGTAGACGTAGGAAAAGAGGGGAAAAGAAGGAATGAGGTAGACTAGGTGAAATGAGCGAATGTGAAAGAAATGAGACGATGAAGCGGAGAGATGGGGTGGTAGAGAGAAGTGAGATGGAGACAGTCGGAGAGACAAGACTATCAGTATGGAAGGTATGCAGAAGGGGGGGAGTGCAGTGGTTTGTAAGTTAGAGAGTGGTAAAGTAGAGACAGGCAGGCGGTAGGAGAACAGAGCTAGGCAAGGTAGAGAGAGGGTTAGGTGACGTGAACTAAATTATACTGAAGAAGACAGACAAGTAGAGAGAGGAGGAGGGGGTGGGGTTGGGTTGGGTAGTGAGAGAGGTCAAAGAGCAAGAGATAGAATAGATAGAGAAAGCCACTTAGAGTGGTAGAGAGTGGTGCAGTAAGTATGGGTGTGAGAGTCAGAGGCAGGCGGCTATAGAGATAGAGGCAGAGGTGAGACACAGACATACAGGCAGAGAGAGTACAGAGAGAGAGAGAGAGCGGTCACTTTACCAAAGGGTCCCTTTGAAGGTGAGGGCTCTGGGTAGCTGCCCTCTGTGCCCATGACTTTCAAACGGCTGTGGACTGGCTCTCCTTTGGTGTAGAGTCTAGTTTAACTTGGAGCCATAAGTATCGTGGGCTCTGTGCTCTGAAACGGAAACAGATTCCATTGGAAGTCTAAACAGATTACTACAGGTGGTAGACCACTCGCCACACCTTGTGTAAGTTCACCCTCCCCGCGTGGTGGCATCGTTAGTTGTGTTCAGGAAAGGATGAGACCAGATTACTCTATAGTCAGCATCATTACTTTAGCTCTCCGGTTCCCAGCCCAGTTTTACAGAATCCCCATCCTTACTCCCAGGTGTCTCAGTCAGTAGCCTTCATGGCTGTCCAGGAAGGGGGGCAATGTATCCCTCTTCACTAGCAGTTGTTGTGGTGACGAAAGGATTTGAAGGTTATTTACCTCCTCTACTTTTTGTTCTTTGGACTGTACCTGAAATGCCATTTTAGGCCACTGGAAGTGGTTACTAATATGCTCCTTACATTAGCAGAATTCTTGGCAGAGGATAGATCATGAGGGGCTGTACCGCACCTACTGGGGGGTTGTATCGTGGCCGGCAGGACTGTGAACCGCCAGTTCTTTACCTGCCAGGCAGTCTCATGGTAGGCCGGTCACCTTCAACCATTTCTGTGTTTCTAGCCACTGCCCCCCTGGTTGCTGTAACATGCAAGCCCATATGGGAAAGGATTGAACCACAAGTCCCAACACTTTCAGCAGCCAAAGTGCTGTTGGATAAAAAAATAATCCAAGCCTTGCTGAAAGAGGTCTTTTGGCACAGCACGAGTGGGCAGGTCTGACTCCAAGTGCTGGCAAACAGAAACCTGTCAGAAACACTAAATCCACACCAGGTCCAGGTGACAGAAGCACGGTATGTACTGGACAGAGAAACCTAATGTCTCTCACCTGCTTAGGGAGGTGTGGCAATTACCTTTCACATTCATTACTTTAACAATAAACTTGTCAGCTCTCATCATTTTAGGAGCTTTGTATGATTTTATGAAATACAACCAACCTCCTTCCTTTAGCGGCATTGCTGACCACCCAGAATGTCTGTTGCTACAGTAATCGTGCTACCAGGGGAGAGATTTTGTATCTATATTGGGGCCTCAGGCAGGCTAGTGTGCTCCCTGTTCCAGTGTATGTGCGCTGAGCTGAGTGGTTCTTCTCTTGACTTATAGCTTAAGGGCCTTTGTTTACGCCAACATTTTATTTGGCCTGTAGAGTGATAAACCATTCCCTCAAGTCGCTTGGTGACCATGGTGTCCTAACAGTAGGTCTGCGCTCCATGTCCGCTATGTGTCACTGATGTGAATTATTTTGATACATACCGTGTGACAGATGGGCATCAAACTGCCCTGTTGCCCCACTCTTATGCTTATGCTAACTCATCCTTTCCACAATCTTACCATAGCTGCCCCTTACTCACTTTCGCCTGTCCACTTGGCCATCATCGCACAACCTTCTCTAACCTTGCATTTCATCATCTCTGCTTCCAGGATTAGCAGCTCAACCGAGCAGAGTGGCGCTTCACGGCTGCTGAAGAGGCACAAGCGACGCCGGCGGAAACCAAAGGCACCACGTATAGAACGGGTACGGTGTGACGTGCACATAACTTTTTTTATTTTCAGCCAATCAGGTTGGCAAAAATATAAATCATTTTACTGTGTACAGTATCTAGAGTTATAATGTTCTATTCTCACTTTATGTCAAGAGGAAGTGAGGTGTTGGGTAATGACGGAGGAAAGCTACCTTTAACTGTTTTTCACACCTTTTTAATGTCACTTCAGTGTTTCTTGACTGTGATTTCAGTTTGTATTGAGTTTTGTTATAGGGTGAAATTCTGTATCATTGTTTTTAGCCTTCCCTTGGTGTTGGAGATGCCTTTACCTGTCATGGTTGCATTGACCACAGCTGTAAGAGGTTACTGCAGAAGTCTGCTTCTGCGCTGGGGTGGAATGTCTGCATTGGTCTGTTGTAAGGCTACACTTGCATATCCATCCTTCAGCTTACTTTCTAATGCAATGCTGTCCTCTCTTGCAGTCCTCCTCGTTCAGCAGCATCACTGACTCCACCATGTCGCTTAATATCATCACGGTCACTTTAAATATGGGTGAGTATTACGTACTCCTTTACCACTGCGCAGCACTTTTGTTTCCAGGGTGTGTGCGGGTGAGATGGACTGCTCAACTATCTCCATTCAGTGGGTGAGCCAGAAAATGGGTGATCAGATTCTTCCGAGCTTTGGAGGTCCTTCAATCAGGCAGCTCTGAGGTGCCTCCGATGAACAGATGACTTCCATGAATTACGCTTCGATATGAACTGATGGGAATGCGGTGTGATACACGGCGCGCTTATAGATGGACGACAGATCAAACCATTACATTTCTTGATTTAATCAAATGAACTGATCTTCTTTCTACACCTAAACACAAATTTAAAATATTTACATCATTTTTCCTTTCTGTGGTCCAGAGCTTGATAATATTTTTAAATGCAAAAATAGGGTGTGGTGGATGTGAAAAACAAGCTATTGAAAATATTTAAGGAGAACTAGTGGAAGGACAACAGATACGTTGCCCTTTAACCAGATTGGAAACAGATCAATGTTTTGGGTATTCTGTTTTCTTTTGCACTGTTTTTCTGCTTAAGGTGGTTTAACTAGACAAAGAAGTAGTTCAGACAACTGTTTAGAGACACATTGGGTGTTTCTGCATGAACCATCTTTCATCAGACCACTGAATGGTAATCTGCCATCAGCAGTTGACATGGACTTTACTGGCTGTGCAGGTAATTAATATCTGTATGGTGTGGTGTCCCTGAAGACTGCGGAGATCGTCGAACACCACCAAGGTATCCTTGATTCTTTTGTGTCACGATGCAGTCCCAACTACACCTGGTACAAGACTTGTACATGGTCTTCATCAGCCTCATTTCAGGTAGCCCACAAAATGCCCAGTGGACTGCATTCACCTTCCCCCTCCCTTAGCTTTCAGGTAGATACACTGCCAACCATTTGAGCACCCCCAAAGCCTTGCTGGGTGCCTGACCTCTGCTCCCCCCTGTAACCCAGCCAGGCGCCAGTCCTTCTCAAGGAAGAAATTGCAACATCTGAAACTTACAGGTTGGCAGCATGATGCTGGGAAGTCCTTTCGCTCCTGCTGAGTTCTGCTACAGACTTAATTTACGAGTGGCTAATTACTCAAGTCTCATCTCCCCTCCTTTCCAGGTAGCTAAGAGTGGGAAATCTATGCTTTGTCAGAAAGAAAGGAACAATGAACTGCAGCTAAGGCCACCCTGTCACCACATACTCGTTCTGCTGTGCAGTACGAGTCTGTGAGAAGCCGAACACTCCAGTTTCCATCTTTTGTGGGGTACCACCACTCAAGACAGTGCTAATACAGTTCTCAGTTTGCAAGTGTACGTAAACCTAGACCATGCTAAGGAACCCACCCCAGAGCTCCACCTATAACGTCTGAGATTCTAACCGTATCTGTTTTGCTCTTCTGACTGATGGGCTCTGATTGGCTGTGCATTTCATTCTATAACGAACATGTTTTGGAGAGATTTGTTGGTTACCGGCCTCTTTAGTTGCTGTTTGTTGGGTGGGTCTGTACTGCTACGTTTGAGTTTTTCTGAAGCCAACTTTCATCGCTTTGCTAATGTTGTTTCTGTTTGTGGCTCTCTCAGAGAGATATAACTTCTTGGGTATCAGCATCGTCGGACAGAGCAACGAGCGAGGAGACGGCGGCATCTACATTGGCTCGATCATGAAGGGTGGTGCTGTGGCGGCAGACGGAAGGATAGAGCCTGGGGACATGCTGCTGCAGGTACCAGTGTGCTTCCAGAGTAGAAGGACATTGTAAGGCCTATTGGTAAACCAGATTTTATTTGGAGCCATCATGCACCGCGTGCAGAGAGTTGCTGCACCAACATATGTGCCAGCAGTTGGCAACATACACTATGTGCGAACTGCTAGGACTGACCTGTGGCACCTTTGCTGCTGCCATTAGCGGACTTCCTGCGTGACCCAGGATCAGGCTGCATCTTCATACTATAATATAGTCAGACAGAAAGATGCGCTTCATACTAAACCCAAAGACGGAGATCCAGAAACGTAGGCGAGGCATCTCATCAAACATGTTATCTGAAAGCAAGAGAAGTGCCTCTCTTAGTCAATTAGTATTTGTTTCACCCAGGGTCATGTTGAATGTATTGTTTTCTTGTAATTGTTTTGTCTTTGTGGTTGCCTGTAATGCACCTTGAAGCTTGATGTATGTGGCATTTTTCAATACACCAACATTGATCATAATTAGTGGGTTCTGACACTATGGAGACCACCAATATCCAAGGTCTACCCCCAATCAGCTTATTCACGAAAAAGTTTTAGACTCATTCTGGGCATGGATCTTCTCAGAGAATTTGGTGCCTCTACTCGCCGAGCGATGGTGAATGCAAGGATCAGTGTGTACTAAATGCGGTCTCCTTTTCTTCTGCAGGTAAACGATGTCAACTTTGAGAACATGAGCAATGACGATGCGGTGCGAGTCCTGCGAGAGATTGTCCACAAGCCTGGGTAAGACCTGTGCCTTGCCTACACTGCACCCTGTACTCCACGTGGTTCTGTTGACCTCACTGTAATCTGTACACCACCAGTCAGACAATGTTCCCTGCCACACACCGCACGCGGCAACACCCTGTGGGTTTCAGGAAACTATACACTCATGCACAGTGCTTCAAGCTGTGTTCTGCATACTTTCCTCCCTAGCTAACTACTGTGCCATTCATCACATGTTGCCCTTCACCACATGTTCACGTGTTGTATTGTGACACATGCTGCACCCTGTACTTTGGCCCAATTCTCACTTTACCGTACTCTGTGACACACAAACTGTTCACTGATCGGGTTTATATTGAAATGGTTTCCTAATCAATTTTTTATGTTTGACAAAAGTAATATTTTTCAGTGCCTCGCCTAAGATCTTTGTAGCTCGCGGACTACAAATTTTGGCATCTCATCTGTCGTTTATGTGCTGTGTATTCAGGTTTGACAGCAGACCTTCTAGGTAGAATGCTTGAACCTCTGGAACGCTTGATTTTGCTGCTTCAGTCTATTCCACCATCTAGTGGTTTGATCCAGAATTATCCCTATTTCCTCCCACCCCCTCCACCCCCCCCGCACCACCCCTACCCCAATCCATCTGCTCTTGTGTCAACTAGTAGGTGGGCATATCCATCTCCTTATGATGCCCAACGTCCACCCACAATGCCCCAGTCCATGTTGCCATCTTCAGAAATTTCATTGATTTATATGCTCCCCTCGTGTGCCATGCTGTTGATCCCTTGAGATTAGGTCACAGTTCCTCAATATTTTCGGCTTCCTGTGATATGCTTCTGCATTAACTGCATTTGGTGCAAGGCACAGCTGCTTGACTTTTCATCAGTCCTCAGATGTTCACCAGAATAAGATGGTGGGGAAGAAATCATAATAGTATCTATCTGTCTCCCACCCCTGAGTTGATTTTAATCTTGCATAAGGAAGGGCAGCAAATAAAATTGATTGTTGTGTATCATTCTAATGCAGTTTTAATGTTTCCATGGTAAAACCCTCATTTCTCTCCGCAATTAAAAAAGACTCCAAGAGTTCTGGTGAAACCGCCTTGCTCCAGGTTGGTGATGACGAAGGTGCAACCCCGATAATGAAGCACGCCACCTGGTGTGGGGTTGTATCCTTTAAAAACGAAATCTGACTGACAATATCCCAGTAGGAAAGTGTATTGTGTAGACACCCCAGACAGAGGGAGCACCCACGGTCCCCCTCACCAAGCCCGAGCCCACCTGCTCTTTCATATATCCAGACTATAATTTCCAGGTAGTCCATACAGGTGTTGGCTTTTAATTTAGCCTCTCTACTCGCCCATTCAGTCAATGCCATGCTTCGTATTGGCCCGCCAGGGAGTGTTTCTCTTGGCATAGCCCTGCTGGCAGTGGCTGTAGAAACGTTCAAGGTCATTTATTTTATAGATAATACTTCCTCATCTCATATTTAGCATCTGTGTATAGTACATATGTGGTTTGTTTTTGTTAGCACCCGCACGAAAAGATGGCGTGTTCTGAGTCCACGGGCAAGAAAAAAGGGCGCTGCCACCCTCAACAAATCGGCAAACACAACTGCCTTTGAGGGGGTGCCTCAAGGCTCTTCAAATATACTTTAGCATTACTCCTCTGAATGTGCAACTGCATTCATGCAGAAAATCCAGTTCTTACTGTTGTACCATGAAGAGCCCTAATGAGAGCAGAAAATGTCAGGATTATAAGACTCAAATCTCATGATAAATACAAAACCATCAACATCTAATGACTATAAAGGCCAGAATGAACCTCGGGGTAATAGCACAAGCATTGACAAAGCCAATAAGTCTCGTCTTTGGAACCTATCAACTTAGGCAATGCCTTTTGGCAAAGCTGCAGCATCAGCAAGATGCTGTGTAGAATCAGCAACAGATTTAAAAAAAGAATCTATTATTGACATGAAGGAATGCTGAGGCAGCCAGCCATATCATCTTCTAGGCACGTGCCATCACGCATGTGGGCCTCCAAATGACGCAGGTGCCATTTTATTTTATTTTTAACCATTTGAGAGTTTACAAAAGTGAGATTGAAGTATAACAGCATAAAAATAAAAAGTGTGCTAACTAGGTTGGCCACATCATCTTGTAGGCATGTACCCCCACACATGCATGCCTATGAAATGATGCAGGTGCCATATTCGGGAAGCAAACAAAATATGAAATTGAAATATTGTGAACGTGCTTTTTAAGGCGAAGAGGGGACAGCAATTTGCTTCCTGACTCTCATAAAAAGTGTATTTTATGAAAAAGGGGTGCAGGCAGAAAGCAACGTGGATTGGGTGTGGGGAGGGGAAAAGAACATACACTAAAGAAGCAGCAATGAGCCCTTTCCATTCCCGCCTGCCATTTTTGACACTTAAGTCTCCCAATAACAGACATTAACCTAGAACTTGTTCCTGAGCAGAAACTCATATTTTGCAAGTAGGTTGGGTCACACTTGTCATCTGCTTACTGGGCCCCTATTATAAATTCACCTTGGAGAAATAAAACAGCCATAATTAACAATTTTGTCATGTAACTCCCTATGAGTTACCAAGGATTACAACTTTAACTCCATGTAATGGTAAATAACCTGCCATATTTATCAGATCCTATTGCACGGGTATTCTCCAATTCCGGGGAGTTTAAAACCAATATTTACTACCACCTCTGGGTTTAGGTAGGGAGTCAGGGAAGGCGTCCTGAGCATACAGAAGCATTGGCCTCTGGAGGGGATAGTGCAGGGTGGGGAGCTTTGCCTGTTGCCTCCATAGGCCTGTAGGCCTGGACCCGGGCTCTGCCATTCCCCCCAGCCTCTGCCGCTCTGCCTTCCACAGTTCCCAGGGCCCTCTACTTTACTCATTTTTTCAAGGTGTGAATCTGCACAGAGAAAAACTAAGTTTATTGTTTTCGAATTTGGAAAACTTGGATCCTGGAACACTGGACTACTCGGAGCTGCCCAGATAGGTAGTTCTCCAGGGATACCGTGCCAGACAGTTCGTAATGGAGGGCTTAGTGCGCTGAGCATAACCATTGTCTCCAGTAGACTCTAACCATGTCATTCTATTAGCTGTACATCAAATCGTGGGGTCATGTACATTGCTTGTTAAAATTCTGCCAGTGCTTGCTACAAGAATAAAGTGCTCCGGTTTCACCGCTGGGACCTAAACATATCCCTCTTCCGTGTTTGACGCCTTAAGTCAGTGAATTTGTTATTGTGCTTGGTTCCGACTCCCGCCCACTCATCCGATCCAGAATCGCCCTGCAATTTCTGTTTCTTTGTCTCTTTTGTAGACTGTGTTCATTGTGCTTCTTTGTGATGAGCTTCAGGCTGAAGAAATTACCTGAGGGACAACAAAGAGTGACTCATTTTCCATGTGTAATTAGCCTGGCTTCAATGCTATTCTGGCTCGCGAACAGATTACCAATAGGAGCTGCCCTTGCCAAGAGCAGCCAGTGGTATCTTGTTTCATGGAAAGCCGAGTGTTAACTCCTGCCTGGGAAGACACAGGAGAAAGATTGCAATTTGAGAACCTCCTTGCATGACTGATTAAGACACCTCCTGCTTGAACAGGCTATTAAATACAGGACATTTAGGAACAAGTATAGGGATTTATGGATTGTGCATTATTCTCTTCTGCTTTTATCGTGGGTGCCTGAAGCCCTGTGCGGTCTACAACACAAAACCACCTCAAACGGAACCCTCACAAAGCCAAGATCCTGCACCGTTGCACCACTTCCCTTGGCCAACAGCTGTGCACCTGACCAGAACTACCATAGGATAACACTGTGGTCTCACATCAAGACAGCATCATTTTCAACCCTTGGTCCATTCACTTCAAAAGTGTTTTATTAATCATGCAGCATTGAGGTTTGTTTTGGGTAACATTGAGTGCTGACGCATAGGACAGTTTAATCGTTAGGAGGGGTTCAGGCGTAATTGACAACATGTGCCCGGTAGTCTTCAGCATAACTGTAACGGGGGCTCAGGGACAGACGGAGACAGTGTTCGAGGTAACTGTGGTTTTATTTTATAACAGCGTCTTTTAAGTCTACTCGTGAACCTTTCTCTGGCAAAGGTGGCGTTGTCCGTCGTGGGGCTCGAAGGTCTGCTGCCGCCTGGGGTATCCTCTTCTTCCTTTCCCCTCGTCCTCCCCAGAGTTAGGCTCCTCGGAGTCCCCAGGTGCGTGTTGGCCCAAAAAGGAAGTAAAGACAAAGCACTGTCAGGATTATGCTCCGCTAGAGCCTCTCTGCTTGAACCCGGGACCGGGAGTGAGGAATCCCCTACTGGTGCGCTTGTGACCCACCCTCCCCTTTATCTCCCAGGACGTGCACTCGGTGAAGTGAGGATACGGGGTGAGGGAAAGGGTAGAAACACAACGAGGTTCGTGAAATACACACTCGCCTGCGAGGAACACACACCCACTCCCTGGGATTTAAACTAGTTACGGAGGTGCTTGCTCCCTCCTTCCTACCCAACCCGCTACGCGGTCGCGTACCTGTCCGAGCCACGCTCCTCCCCTGGGAACGTGGCTGGGCGCTTCGCGGTGCTCCTGGCCTCCCTGCCGTCTGCTCCTTCGCTCTCCTGGTCCTCGCCGCTCCTCTGCTTCCGCTCTCCTGGATCTTCCTTCGCTTTCGCCGGTCTCCTCCTCTGCTCCGCACTGTTCGCCTCCTCTGTACCTCCTTGGATCGCCGTCCGCCGGTCTCCAGGTCTCGGGTGTTTTTGACGTACCGTCCTTCCTGACGTCAGAAGGGGGCGTGTCTCCCGTGGGGATGTCGGCCCAGTTAAAGGGCTCCTCACCTTCAATGTGATCCGCGGAAGAGGCATCCGAGGCAGTCACCCGCTCGTCCTGCGGTAAGGGAACAAGAGGGGGTGAGAAGGGCACGTGGGACCACCAGTCCACCATCCCCGGCCCCGACGGTCCAACTCCGCTACAATAACCCATGTTCTGTTGCAGTCTCAACTGAAGGTAAGTCTGAGGAGCTCAGGTTTTGGGAATTTCTGAAAATTCATGTTGAGCAATCTTGATGTACAAAACTATGGGGTGCTTGTCCTCGTTCCCCCCCAAGATAGTCCTGGTTGAGTGATCCTCAACTACATCGATGCTGCTACAGTAAAGCCTCTACTTCAGAATTGCTACTAGAGTATTCCAGTACATCGATGTACCGAAGCACAATATAATTGATTTTACTTTAGAGATATTTCAATTGAATTGAGAAGTGAGGATTCCTTTTATTTTTTACAGATAAATGTTATTTTTAATTATATACTTACATTTATTTTAATTTTAATTCAGTATTGAATAGAGTTAAGTATGTAATTTTATGTAAGTTAATTTAGGAATAAAGTAAAGGATACTTGTATTTGAATTAATTAAAGGTTAGGATCTTCTATAAGTCGAGAGTAAGGTTACTAGTTTAATTAACTATAAATGAAATTAATTAGCGATTAGAATTAGTTATATAATTCATTTCCAATTAAATCAAGGTAACAGAGTTAGGGTAGCATTTTTAAATTCCGCAAATTTAAAATAAAGACTGTGTAATTACGTAAATTAAATTTCTTTTTAATTCCTTAAGGACTAAGGTTTCCACAAGGTTTTTGTTAAGACTATTTTTCATTAACTTAAAAGTAAATTAATGAAAGATTTCGTTAAAATATAAAGTAGGTTAAGGTTGATTGTGTGATTTATTTAAATTATTTAAAAGTAACTAAATTGAATTTGATTTTGAACTGGAATTAGAATAAGGATTTTATAGATTAAGTAATATTATTAAATCTAAGATAGTTAAATTAATTTCTTTATTTTAAAACGGTCAGTGTAGGTGAAGGGTTGTGGTAGTAGAGTTACATTTGTTGTAGATTACATTTGAAAAAATTTCAGCTTGTGCAAAATATTGTGGCCAGTCTACTCTCATACTTTAGCCTCAGAAATCTCCCACTGGCTGTCAATATACAGGAGAATCCTTTTCAAAGCCAAGTGCACCACGCACAGTTTTCTGCTACAACGGGCCTGAATTCTTCCAGCAAATATATATATATGGATATGGTCAACTAATCAAAAATATAACCTTATATCCGGAATGTGTAAACCCCCACAATACAATTCCTATTACTCACCACACTCACTCCTTCACAACAGTAGAACTACAACACGAACCCTGCACACTTGCTCGCTTAAAACTGCACCCACTTACAGCACATACGAGGACGGGGGTCAATAAGCCAGTCTGACTGCTCAGGAATATCCACTAGTTTGATTTCATTAACTCATACGGAGTATGCGCTCTCTTACTACCACACATTAAGCAAACAGTGAGTCCACTTGTGTTTTTTAACACTCCTACAGCCCAAATCCATGCTGCCAGATACAAAAATATGTTAGTCTTTGCAGTGGACACAGGCTGCAATACTGATACAAGTGGAATACCAGTAATAAATTGGCTAATTCCCTTCAACTGGTCTAATCATTGCCCCCAAACCCGTGGCTTGGAGAGGAGGGATGGGGTTTCAGGGGAGTAGATATGACTGTCCTTTACATCTGATCCCAATTTAGCTTGTATGTGCCTGGTGGCCCCTTTGTATGTCAAGGCTCCTGTTTTAATCCTGATCTGAGATGCTATTTTACTCACCCAGATTGTTATTGCTACACTGTTTGTAATGTACTATTTGAAACAAATAAATAAAGTCTTTCAAAAAAATCATTGCACCCAAACCCAAAAACCTCAACGGCTATGACACCACTATCAAATACCACGTTACACCTACAGTATCCTCTGGGGCCTTGGGAAAAACGCTTTGCTATCAGTCAAACAGGCTCGCCCTTAATCACAGCCATTGATTATCTGGCTGCATTTAAAGATTCCGTCCTTGAAATCACTGGAACATGCAACATTGATGAAAGTTTAAGTTAAAGTTCACACATATCTAATTACAGTCTGTGGAGATCCCTAGAAGCTTACCTGTTAACGAGGAGAGCAGAGACTCAGTCCTACTTGTTCGCGAGCTGAATGTAGATGGACCCTTCCTCATTAGACAATGCATTGACAGGGGAACAGTTTCCACATTCCTCCCACCCTTCTTACCCCCATATGGGCCTACAAGCCTCTTGGGTTCTTGGTCCATTACATGATGTTGGTGACTTTTAGATGGCTTTAGCCAGGTTGATTCATGACCTTTTGCAATCACAACAGGAGACTTCTGATTCTCCTTCGATGGAGGGGTAGGGGGGGGTTTAGTCTTCTGTCCCCATTACTTTTGAACTTTAAAGCATTACACCCCAACCTCTGTCTGATTGGGCCTGTAAATCTTGTCCAGTAAAATCACCGATTACTGCAAAACGTCCAGAAGACTGCCCAAGCTGACTCAGTCCAGCCCAGGTTTGGTTATTTGAATTTTGAAATGGATAATCATTCCCACAAACACTCTATTTGTTTTATCTTTTGTTTTCTGTTGTGCCAATCTGATAGAGACATCGAGCTGCAGATTCCTTAGCTTAGAATATCCCCAGGTGTCAGACTGGATCCGGAAATCTTTTTCCCCAGCAATACCTCTGCACGCCGGAGGGCGACGTCGCCCGGCTCCGTCCTGACGTCCACGGAGATGACGTCAATGGAGCCAGGTACCGGCTCCCCTGCCAGTCACACACGCTTAGTAATTAATGGAACTCTCCTGCTAACCACCACACATACCGACTCTTCCTGGCTAGGCGCTATGGGGGGGGGACACTGGTGGGGGGAGGACCGACCGAGGGAGGGATTGCAAGTCCAAACTTAATGGAAGAAGAATGCGAGATCCATTAGAATCTTGGGGGTGAGGGGGGTTAACTTTAAAAGCAGGCAGCGTATTTCCCCACTAGACGACCGTACTTGTGAGAAATGTAAAGATGTAACATATGGCTAAGTGGCGCCGCCCGGCCTCCGGGATGTGGGCAGTACGGCTGTGTGTACCGCACGGATGTATGACTAAGGGGGGCGAGAAATCTGCGTTAATGGCATTTATCCTGAGTGTTATACAGTATATTGGGACCTGCAATAAAAATGGTTTGACAAAAAAAAAAATCACGTCAATGGAGCCATACAAGACCCCCCCCCCTGGCATGCTGACATCAGTTTTCTTCTTTTCCTCGTCCCAGCGCGGATCCAGGAGAAGCAGTTCCTCTGGCCTGTTTTGATTTCAGGCCTTTACGATGCCTTTTTCGCATCTGGAACAGTGTGTCGATGCCTGCGGGTTACAAGTCGTGTGCATCCTGTTCGCGCCAGATGTCTGCAACGGATCCACATGAGATCTGTATGTGGTGCTTGGGTGAGCACCACGACTCCATCGAGTGCAACGCCTGCCGGCAGCTAAAATCGATGTCCCTGCGGGAACGACGGATGAAATTGATGTCCGCCCAGTTGTCCCGGTCAGAATCCTCACGGCGCTGGCCTCCGTCTCCGGCGAAAGGCTTCCAACGGTGCAGTTCTTCCTCCCACCCTAAGTTTCCTGTTCAGGACAGGTCCCAGAGTCTTTCCCGTGGCTGTCGCTTGCCTGCCTCGGGTAAGTACTGAAAGAAATCACGGAGGTCGTCTATCTCGCACAAGCGTGGCGTTGGCGCCCGCTGTTCCCGGTTTTCACCGGACATGGGCCCTCAGGAGTCGGCCCACGCCTATCCACCTTTTCCTGGTGCTGGGGCGACTCGGACCCAGATGGAGGCCTATTCCAACGCTCTGCAGGCCATCTTTGGGTCACCCCCACTCCCTGGCGCACCTTCGGGCCCCACAGTGGGGGTAGGGACTCGGGTCGGGAGTTCTCCGGCGGGTTCGCCCTCGGTGCCAACCGAGTGCCTTGACTCCGGTTCTGGAGTCGCTGCGGCGTCGGGACACACCCCGGAGGGGCATCCCACTCAGACATCTAGTCCTCCTGAAGCGTCTTCGCACAGTCCTGCGGGGCTCCCTGCATCGTCGCTGGATGCAGCTGCAGCGCGGAGCTCTACTTCGGGTCACATTCATTCCTCCCCGCTGGCTCCTTCCTTGGTGGAGGTCGAGTCGATGCCGGTCCGACGCCAGGTGGGTGAGTCCTCTTCGGGGGCCGGCGGTGTCATTACGCCGCCGTCTCGACATCTGTCGATGCCAGTTCCATCCCCAGCTGTTCCTCTGCTGGTGGAGGATGTGACCCCAGTGGGTTCCCCACCCCCAGGGTTTTTTCATTGCTCCACGGAGCAGGGGCCCATGTGGTACTGGCCTGTTCATTCTTGTACAGGGCCTCTGTCATTGGGTGGACCATTAGCCTGCAGCCATCACCAACGGATGACTTGATGTCTCCTCCTCGGATGGTCACGGAGGCTAGCGCAGAGTTTGTGAGGGCGGTTCGCAGGGCTGCGGATATCTTATAGATGCAGTGGCCCTCTGTCTCCCTGTCTTCGGTTCCTTTGTTGGATGTTCTCCACCAGGGCACGGTTGATGTGGAGCCATTATTGCCTTTTGGCGGGTCAATGTATGATGTCCTTCCGGGCGCTTGAGCCAGACCCTCATGGGGTGACCCCGTGGGTCGTGCTATTGCACATCGCCATCGTCCAGCTCCAAATGACCCTGCCTGTTTGTCCCTCCATCCTAGGGCTCATGGACTTGTAGTCCAGGCAGCGCTCCCTTCCTCTCCTCCTCCATTGCTTCCTCCCCTCCTCCGTTGCTTCCTCCCATTCAGGAGTCTAGGTGGTTGGAGTCGTGTGGCCGCGATGTCTTTGCTTCCACCAGCTCAGGCATTCGGTCCCTGAACACGACCTGCATGTTTGCTCGGACTACTTTTGCCCTTTGGGACTCAGTTGTACAACTCCTTCCATCTTTGCCAGAGGGCCCTTGCACAGACCTGGCCAGACTTATTCGGGATGGCCACGACATGGCGCAGTTTTCCGTTCGTTTGGCCATGGACACGACTGACTCCATGGGTCGAGCTATGGCCAGGTCAGTTGCTCTGCGTCGCCATGCGTGGCTTTGCGATGGCAGTTTCCCTGAGAATGTTAGGGAGCGACTCAGAGATTTGCCCTTTGATGGAGTCCGTCTTTTTGATGAGCATGCCGACTCGGCGATACGGCACCTCCTATCTGGATTTCCAGGACTGCCAGGTTTTTAGTCCTCCATCGTGGACTTGCGTTTTTGTATGCAGTTTTGTCACTGCTTTTATGATTTCCGTCTCTGGGTTCAACACATTATTTCCAAAACATACTGAATGGCTGTTCAGCCGTGGTTCTTTCCTTCCTTTGGTAGGGCCAGCTGTTAATATGGCTCTTTTTGACTTCTGCCTATGAGCTTGTCTCAAGAGGTGTCCCTTGCTTTTTATAGGGATGTGACGTACCCTATGTGGGGTATTTGTTCGCTATTGTGTAGCTGTTCTTCCTTACCAGGAAGTTTCAGAGGCTCCCGTGGAGTTCTCTTCTTTCTTTCTGTCCCTCTGGGGCTTTTTCCTGTGGGTTATGCTGTGTGCATCTCCCGTTGTTCCATACTACTTGCTGTGATGGAACGCCTCCTCCGTTGAGACCCACGGACTGACGTGGCCCTCTCCTGGAGCTCCTACAGTGCTGCCCACGGTTGTTCCGTCGCACTCTCATGCGTCTGTGGACGCAGTCTGCTGCGGTGTATTGGCGGGGTTTTGTCGTATCTGACTCGCCCCAGGGGGTTTCACGTCCTCCTACCCTGCATTTTGCTCATCTTTCCGCCTTCATTCTGCCCCTTTCACTGTTGGCTGTCTTGGGCGTGGGTACGCGCCTCTGTGGGCATTTGTTCTGTTCCACTCTGGATCGGTTCTTCTGTGTTTTGGGAGGGCACCACATGTGGCCCACGCTAGGGGTGTGTGCGATCCAGGGGGACCCATAGTGTTCCTTGATCCATTCTCTTGGATGTTGTCTTCTTCCCTGGGAAGGGCTTGGGCACACCCTGCTTAGGGTTTGCCTATGGGCGGTGGAGTTTTTACCATGGCGGAGCCCTGTTGCGTTTTGCCTTGTGCCCTTGCTTATCTCTGCCAATCCCTGGCCTAGGCTCAGGGGTTTTGCTGTTCGTTGCCGCTCACGGCTCAGGTGTTTCTCCTCCTGGCCTCTGCTGTGCTTTTCAACAAACGTATTCTATCTACGGATGCTTCCTGCCATCATTCTGTATATATGTCCATACTTTTTTCAGACATTCTATGAGTGTGACTGATTCCTTCTTCCTTGGTCTGGTGGTCAGTATTCCCGCTTTGGTGCGGTGGTTCGATCTTCCCTTCCCGATCAAGGGGTTGAGATCGCTTTCTTATGTGATTGGACTTGAATGTCCTGATATGTGTCACATTGGTACCTCTTGGGCGATTCTCTATTCTCTAGGGGTACTCTTCCAGTTTCTCTTTGGTTGTCAATTTCTTGACTTCTTCCTATATTTCTATGTGCTGCATGCGCACGTGTGTAGACGAGCATGCAGGGTTTCCCTGCGGTGGTTTCTGGGGATTGTCTCAGATTTCCTCTCTGTTTTTCTATCTATCTTTCCTCTCAGTGTGTCCAACTTGCTGATGGCCCTTGGTAATTGAACCTGTGGCTACGGTTGACTGGTTGGCTACCTGGTGCTGCGCATGTCTGACTTGTCGACGCGAACATGCTGTTGCTGTTCTGCTTCTTCGAGTGATGCATTGTATTGTGTGGTGGTGTTGTCACGGTACACAATGTCTGTTCTGTGTATTCTTGTAATTTGCACCTCTGTATATTCTGGTAGTCGTAGTTTGTATGTCTCTACAGAATACCTTCTGCCCTAACATGTCATTTGTTGGTACTTGATGTTGTGCCGCTCACATTGTGTGTTCTGAATCTGTCATCATGTTTAAGTCTCTTCACTGGTCCTTTGTCTCTTGCGGATCCTAGGATCCTCTGCTGAGTTTCCCTCTTTTCGTAACAGTTATGGCATTGTGCACTGCCCTTCTGGTTCTGTGATTTTGTTCGTTCCTGTCTGACCAACCATTGACGCGTGCCGTCCTCTGATGGATTGTGGTACTTAGCTTCTCCTGCTCATGCTCCGCCTTGAGCTTCTTGGTCTGGTGTCAGCTCTGCTAGCAATGCTGAGCTTTATGGCTTTGATGTCAGCCCCGCTGGCATTGCGGCCCCCACATTGTTTCAGTCACTGTTCTTGACGGAATACGTCCTTTGGACACTTGGTGGGTTTCGGTCGCAGACCCTCCTCCTTTGGGGTATAGCTTTGGTATCTATTCTAAGTTAAGGAATCCTCGGCTAAATGTCTCTATCAGATGAACGAGTTACTTACCTTCGGTAACGATGTATCTGGTAGAGACACAGTCTAGCCTCAGATTCCTTAATGCCCACCCATCCTCCCCGTTCTGCGAGGACCTTTCAGGTGGGGTTTTACCACCTTGCCTCTCTACAGGTGGCCTTGGTCTTCCTGAGGGGTGCTCTAGTTCCCCTACCTCTGGGGCAGGGCATGTCATTCTGTGTTGGCCGTTAGCTCTCCACCCATTCTCGTTCTTGGGTGGCTTAGTTATGTGTTTTTCAACGTTCTTCTGCCGGTTTCTTCCGGCGTGGAGATTCTCATGTTCTTCTACCATCCCTCCGCCCTTGTTTATCTCGATTGGGTTGCAGTTCTACTTGACTATGTTACAGTTCATAAGTCACTGTCGGAGGTGTGGTGCATATTCTATGTTGCGGTTCACTTCTAGACATGTTGTTCCTGTCTTGTGGTCCATTACAGTTACATCCTGTTGTTACAGATTGTTTTTCATACAGTTCCATCCTGTGGTTGCATACTGTCCTTTGTTTGTCATGTCATTCGTTTCCACTACCATTGCCTTTTATGGGAGGGCACGGCTCTTCGCTTTGATGTGACTTTTGCTGCGACGGGTGCTCAGTTCGCCCCCTCAAGTCCCTTCCAGTGTTGAGTGCTTTTTTAACATGGTGTTGTTTCTCATTCTATTATTTCTTATCATTGTTGTTTCAAAGGTTTTGCTCTTTTCTGACACACTGTTCCTATACTGTCACCGTTTTTGTCGTTGCTCCGCGTTGTGGTGCGGAAAGGTTTCACTGTAGAAAACTGACATCAGCATGCCTGGGGGTCTTGTATGGTTCCATTGACATCACTTCCGTGGACGACGTCAGGACGGAGCCGTGCAACGCCGACCCCCGGTGTGCAGAGGTATTGCTGGGGAAAAAGTTTTCGGGATCCAGTCTGATGCCTGGGGATATTCTAAGTTAAGGAATCTGCAGCTAGACTGTGTCTCAACCAGATACAATCTTACCGAAGGTAAGTAACTCGTTCGCTCTTACATCTGCTTCGAATTCTGTTGGTTCTCTGTCGCTGTGAATAGCCCTTTAGATGAGAGGAGACTTGTGAATTCACTCAATATTCCCACCAGAGATAAATTCCCAGTCTGCCTTCTGTTACTTCTCCTGCAAGTCTTTGTCGGTTCCATGAAACGGAAGACATCACTGGGTGCAAGCGTGTGTGCACAATGAAGCCGCTGCAACAAAGTGGGAACAGATGGAGTGAGGGGCAGCGGGGGACACTGCAGGCATTCTAGGTTAAAGCAAAACCTGGAGTGGGAAGAAAGCAGAAACATAGCGGTGAGGGATCAGGGGGAGGGATGGTCCAACTAGCAAAAAAGAGGAGGTCAGTAAATGGAGACAGACACAGTGCAGAGAACCCAAAATCCAACAGAATAGTTGAGTGAGCCCTCACTTTTCATATTTGTCTGTGGGCCATGTGTTTGAATGAATCGCTGCAATGCAGAAAGGACAGTTGTACCTTTTTCCCTTCTGAGTAGTAAAACTACATGTGGTTATAGCATCGGGTGTTCTTTATAACACTAAAAATGGCCTGATATATAAACTGGACTAATTTAAAAAGTGCACAGTATATAGTCCCATCTCGGAACAGATTCTGGCCTAGTGCCCTAATGGGAAGTAGTCCTCTGTAACTCTGAGGTGCGGGATTCATTGAAATATTACCTTTGCAAAATTGGTAGAATATGCCTTTGGATCCAGACAACCCACAGTATCTTTTCGGAGGCACATTCCGACATCATCTGCAAGGAAGCCACATGACCAACACATCTCACTTTCTTTAAGCATGATGAAGAGAATGCAGCTTTAGAGCAGGTGCTTAGTTTGGTCAAACAGTATTCAAGAAGGTTTTTGACTGATGTGGACTGGAGTAAAGTTTCATATCCATTGATTTACTCTTGCTTGGGAATCCTCCCACTTGTAAAAAGGATTGAGTGTGGACTATAAATGGACAAAGGGGCTGAATGAATAAGGGTACAAGAGACACTACAGTAAGCTTAACAGTGTGTACACGTTATTCCCTTTCTCACAGAGACTCTTGTACTTCTTGTCCTTTGGCTCCAACCCTTGGATTTGTTTAAAGGACCCACCCACCTGCCTTGTTCTCTTAATCAGATGTGTTGATCCATTAGAGAGAGCAGGAACTGAAGTGATGCATGGCAGACAGGTCTGGGGGTATTGCCTATTTACGGCCATGCCTCACATACACTTAGGGTCTCTCAGTAGCTTTGGGGAAAAACATCAGTTCCTTCCTTTACCAGAGAAGACCCCCTCCCCCAAAGTCGCAGAGAATGGAGAAAGTACAAGCATAATCACAGTGAATAGCCAGTGTTGGTTTTATAAATGACCCAGTGCTATGAAATCCAGAAATTACAGGATGTTCCTTTCTCACTTCCTGTGAGCCTTATAGGTATTAATTGCTTCCCTTAAGTGTTTGGCATTAGCTGCTTATATTAAGATGACCCAAATAAAGTAGACATGCAGGTCAGCCGGCATGGCTGGCCCACGTCGCTTCTACAACCCTCACTTTGTCCCTGCCTTTTCTGAAGGTAACACTCATTAGTAGGCCAATGGCTAACTGTTCCACACAGTTTCTTTAATTGAAATCTAGTTTACGCCTGTTCTCATGCAATATCCAAGTATCATCTGCTTAGTGATCCATTCCTAATGTTTCGAAATACGTGGAAGGCCGAAGAAAGTATAAAGAAAGTTTATCTGCATAGTAACTGCTGTAAACCCTCAGTCCATGACACCCTCTAACTACAAGCACAGTTCTTCCATCTCCTGCTCAACCTTGGGCCTTGCTTTACAGACACCCTGGCTGGAAGTATGTCTCTGTGATGTGTTGAGCAAGAGATATACAAGAGGGTGTGAGTATGACTGTGCAGCTCAAAGTGCCTTTTATGGTAGCAGTTTGTATGGTCTTGCTTGAAGTGGGAACTTAAGCAGTTTCTGGCCCAGTTTTGAAATGGTAACAGATCCCTGTAGTTGATGACGGGAAAGCACAAAATGTAATTTACAGGCAAAATAGACTGAATTATTTTGATTTGATTGCTGCTGTTTGCTTGGTGTGCTTTTGATGGGCTTTGGAGTTGTCCTATTTTAAGCACGGGTGAACTCTAACTTGAGAGGGGCTCATCCTTGGAGGAGAGACGACAAGGGTTGGAAGCACTGCGACTCATATGCTTTAATGTTTTTTAATACTGTTATTCTTCTTACAGGCCTATCATCTTGACGGTGGCCAAGTGCTGGGATCCCACCCCAAGGGGCTGCTTCACATTGCCCAGGAGTAAGTGAAACCTGATGTGTGTCCTTTGAAAAGCGCTGTAGCTGGAGTCTACAGTTTTAAGTACAATTTCCATTTGTGGCTCCTTTGTAAATTAAAAACCCAAGCACTGCAGCATTAATCAAGAGTCTATAATTTGGGATTCAGGTTTATAAATTTTCAGATGAGAATTTCAGCTGGTTTGTAGTATACGACAATATAGCATGATCAGCTCTGCATGATAGCCAGATCACCCAGCTTTGCTACTGGTTTCAGCCTTTATGAGGTCTGTGTTGTTTGGATTATCCCTTCCTTACTTTTAACAATTAACTCTCTACTCCCAGCAGTGGCCTGTCTCTCGCTTCTTTTGTGCCACTGCTTTTGGTCGACGATGAGCTCTTCTAACTCCTTTCTCCTCTGCTCTGCCTCTTCTTGAAATAAGTGTAAAAAAGTCTGTTTTCCTTATTGCTGTCCTTGGTTGTTTCTCCTTCGTGTAGTGCAGTGTGCACCCCATAGTCTGGTGATTCCTACCTGTGACTGCTAGGTGACCATGAAAAGAGTTTTATTCCTTTCCTGACTTCATCCTTTACAGGTGTCATCTCTTTTTTCCTGTGTCTCTCATTACCATACAAGAAATAAAGACTCTGCATGTGCTTTATGTATCTTTTAATACTCCTGGATTGTCCAAGCCCCTTTATGAAGCACCTCTCGACATCACAGTCGAAGTCCTTGCTGCCATTGTGAAAAATAGTGTTAGTACCTCGCACACCAATTTTCAAAACAGATAGCCTTTAGTAGCCAAAATGCATATCTACCTGCACTACTTTGCTAAATCTGACGTTTTATGACTCCAATCTTTAAAAAAAAACGCATGGCACACACCTCCTGGGTGTAGCTTTGGAAATAACACCACTTGTCAAATATTAACATTACATCTCCCTCCTTTCCAAGACGCTTAGCATATTTCTCTTAACTGAGAAACCTAATCCTTTGACCTTACTATACATACTTTCTACCCAAAGCCTCTTGTACCCCTATAGCCCATTCATAGTATTATTCTCTGATCCTTAGCACCAACTCTCCCCGCTGCCCTTTGTGGCCTCCACTTCCCCGTAACACTCTTAGCAAAGTCGTCAGTAGGCTACTATATGTTCTCTGCAAAGGTATGCACTCTGTTCCAGCTGCACTGTACACCTCTTGGAGACTTTGACAATAAACCACTCATTTCTCTATATCCTTTTCCAGCCACTGGCATTGCATGTGTTTATTCATGAATAAATGCAAGGCTCACTCTTATATTCCACTCACCCTCTTTTGAAACATCTTGAGGCTTAACTCGTGACTTTCTCACTGTGATTTTCTTGAAGATAAGTGCTGATTTTTTGTTTTTGTTTCAACGATTACCGTATGCAGATGTTGCCCTACTTTGCCTGTACATCCAGCACCTTTTTCCATCAGTACAAACATGAGTTATCCAGACCCTCTCTGCAAAGTCCTTCTTTATAACATGCTCAATATGCCAGGTGCAGACGTCAACTTAGCAACCTAATTGCACTATTGACATTTATTGAAAGCTCCACACTGCTGCTTGTCTGCGCACACTTGAACATCTTTGCCACTAGATTCAAGCTAGCCTGGCTGATGAGGGGTGAAACCCCAAAACCGGTCCCAGGATGCTTGTTTCAGGTCAAGGGAGGGCATGGCCTGGCAGTTCAGACTGGACTGTTCCCATGAGGAACTGGGTCAAGACTGATTTGCATATGGCTGGGACCATGCTAGAGTGGCATGGGGAGCAAATGAACGATGGGTTCAACCCAGATCTCTTGACTGGGGGTGAGAGGTTGAAACGTTTCAGCACTCCGCCCATCATCTTGTTGTGTTTGCCACACTTGTACATTGTCATTCGTTTAACAGATTCATCTTACATATCGTCCCTCATTTTTCACTACATCCCTCCAGTGTGGTCGGCATTAAACATGCTTGTCTCTTATCGGCACCTTTCGCTTCCTCCTCCCTGGCACACACAGGTCCCTTTATTCACTGCTTCCGTCCATTTCAAATGCTCTACCCTTCCTTACTCGTTAAACTTCTAAGTCGCCAGATTTAAATTACTTTTCAAATTCCATCTTGTCTGCAAATTTGACTTCCCATCCGATATCCCTTCTCACCGTAAGGCATGAGCAGTGCTGCACCCTCTGGCCCACTCACCTCAGGTGACTGCTTATAAATGTTTCCTTAGTTTGGAGAGCAGGTACACTCATAACAAAACCTCAATCGCCTTTTCCTGGAGGCGCACAACATTGGGGTCTTTGATGTGGTTCCACTGCCAGTATTCAGTAGTACGGGGTCTTGCATTTTCTATGTAGTTGAACACACACAGAGGTCTTATGGTGAATGTAACATGGCTTATTTTGTTTGGCAGCTAGCAACTCCCCATCCAGGTGACAGAACAAGGAAGAGAGGATCTGCCATGCCTCCAGGCAGCTAGTGGGGTAGAGAATCATGGAAGGCAGGAGATGGAGACAAGACCCATAAGTTAGAGAGAGATGCTGTTAGGCGGCTGATGCGGCTGTTTTTAAGACAATCCATAAAGACCTCATTATGGAGAAGCTATGTCTAGTCCTCCGCGCTGCCACGTATCTTTTCCTATTCCCACTCAAACTGTCCCTTCAAACCAGTTTGAAACTTGTCTGTAAACAGCCGTAGAAGCGCAACCCCTCCCATGTTACTAATCTTTTTTTGTCTTATTTCACTTGTCAGTCCTCTCCTGCTCAGTAGCCAGGTTTGCAATATACATCTTAACCGAATCCCTTCCCCAGTTTCACTTTTTTAATCCCTTCTTTTATCTTACACCGTCTCCCATTCCTTCCTCACTATTTGGCCTCTTCCTAGACCTCTCCCATTGACCTTTTGTCGTCTTCTATCACTTTATTTCTCTTCTGTGGTACTACTTCCATTTCCAGAAATCCCTGTGAACGAAAGGAAGTTCTGTTTTTGAGATCCAGCCCGATAGCGCCCCTCTTCCTGTTGATAAGCAATGTTGTTTGTGTTTCCTCTTCACCATTCCGATAGTCATGGGATCAGCCATGATAATCCTCTGAAACAAATATCCTTGTATTTCCAGGTGATGACCGTGCAGCAGGATCAGTATGCATCTGGTGAGGCAGTTTCTGTGCTGAGTTAATTTCTTGTCTGTTCTTTCCTCATCAGGTGAACCTATACGACCAATTGATCCGGCGGCGTGGGTATCGCACACAGCAGCCATGACCAACACCTATCCGGCGTATGGTATGAGCCCCTCCATGAGCACAGTCACTTCCACTAGCTCTTCCATCACCAGCTCCATCCCAGAAATGGAACGTAAGTGCTTGCTCCATGCCAGGGCTGCCCATGCTCCCCCAAAGCATGGCTTCTCACCTCTGCTATCTGCTGCTTTGGGGAACAATACATTTCTGAATACGTCTTGTGGCTGTCCTTAATATGAGGCAGCTGAAAATCCAGAACTTGTAGCGATCACACATATGAAAGTTGAGCACTCCTCTGATCAAGGCTGACATTTTCTATAGCCATGCAACACTTAGCGTCAACACTTATGGCCTGATTATGACTTTGGCGGTGCCGCGGCGAGTCTGCACTGCCAAAGCCCCCAGATTAGGAGTTTTCTCCTGTCTGGTGGGCTTTTTTTTTTTTTTACGTTGCCTCGGCGGTGCCCTGTAAATGGACAACGCAATGGGAACACCAAAAGCCGTTCCTGCACAGCATGGACTGAAAAGTGCAGGAACTGGTGTGCATGCACACAGGAGGGCCCATATAGTGCTCCCCTGTGTACATCCACAAGCAGGTGAGGCACAGGGGTCCTTCAGGGCCCCCTTAGTTTCCTCTCTGCCATGGTGATCATGGAGGAGGAACGTCCATGACAGCGCCGGCGGAGAGGAAACTCATAATATGGTTGGCGGGACCACCGCGGTCCTGCCAAGCAAATTGGGGCCCCCTGAACACTGCAACACTGCCAGGGAACGGTGGTTCCCTGGTGGCTGCGGTGGGCTGTGGCAGTCCGACCATCCGAATTGTAATAGGGTGGTCTGGAGACTGCCACCGCTGCACCCCCACAAGTCTGGGGGTCCATGCACTGCCAAACTCGCAATCGAGCCCTTAGTGCAGTTAGCAAATAGTCCATAAAGTAAAAGATTCTGGTTAAACGGTTAAAAAAAGATGGACAGCAGTAATTGAAAATGTTTTGATGCCAGAAGGACATTGTTTAGCGCATTCTTCGAGTGAAGGTGGTATGCTTAAGCAGTAGACCTCCAGTGTAGTCTGTGGATAAATAAATAACATCAGCGTATTAGCAGCGACATCTTTGAATTTGATTTTCCCAGTTAGCGTATGGTAGTTGCATCATTGTGATGGTAGATTACAATATCAGTGGAAGTGCAGGTGATTGATGCCCAGGACAGACTCGTGGTTGCAGTGGTAGACAGCTCAAGCTTCCTTTTGGTGATGACGATGAATGCATAAAAGACGTATTTCTGTGCATTGGGTGGGACATGTTGCCTTGTATTTGAGCGTGATCCATGAATAGACTTGTCGTCCAGTAGCGGTGGTAATCCATAGATCGATCTTCCAGTGGGTGTGGAGGCTCCATGGAGAGGTGTTGCAGCGGAGATGATTGGTGCATAGCATCATAGGCAGTACTTCCATGGTGACTTCTTCCTTTGGATGTAGGGAATGCATAGAGCAGCTGATGGTTGTAGGGTTCACTCTTACAGTGAAGGTTACTGAATTATGAACCAGTCTTTCAGTGCAGATGAATATGTGGAGAAGTCTTCCAGGGATGAGATAAACGCACTGAGCGTTTTTCTTGTGGAGGTAATGATGTTTGCCCTTTGGTGGTGTTGATGCATGAGCTGTGGAGGTGATGCTGCGTGGGACAGTGTAGGTGGTGCTGCATGAGCTGTAGAGGTGCGGTACTACGTGAGCTGTGGAGGTGGTGTTGCATGAGCTGTAGAATTAGTGCTGCATGAGCTGTGGAGGTGGTGCTGCATGAGCTGTGGAGGTGGTGCTGCATGAGCTGTGGAGGTGGTACTGCATGAGCTGTGAAGGTGGTGCTGCATGAGCTATGGAGCTGGTGCTGCATGAGCTATGGAGCTGGTGCTGCATGAGCTGTGGAGGTGGTGCTGCATGAGATGTAGAGGTGGTGCTGCATGAGCTGTAGAGGTGGTGCTGCATGATCTACAGTGGTGATGTTGCATGAGCTGTGTAGGGGGTGTTACATGTACTTTGGCGGTAATGCTGCATTAGCTGTAGGGGTGATGCTGCATGAGCTATAGATGTGGTGCTGCATGAGCTGTGAAGGGGGTGCTGCATGAGCTGTGGAGGTGGTGCTGCATGAGCTGTACAGGTGATGCCGCATGAGCTACAGTGGTGAGGTTGCATGAGCTGTGTAGGGGGTGTTACTTGTACTGTGGTGGTAATGCTGCATTAGCTGTAGAGGTGATGCTGCATGAGCTATTGCGGTGGTGCTGCATGAGCTGTGAAGGTGGTGTTGCATGAGCTGTGGAGGCGGTGCTCCATGAACTTTGATGATGGTGCTGTGGAGGTGGTGCTGCATGAACTGTGGCGGTGGTGCTGTATGAACTGTGGCAGTGGTGTGTGTTTTAGTTGAGACAGTCTAGGCCCAATGGAGAGGAGCGGGCACAGTTAGTGACTTAGTTGTTAAATTAGGGTGGAGATGGGGACCACAGTAGAATGTAGAGAAAAAGTAGAAATTTATTGGAAGCAACATTGGTGTTAGTTTCAGCAATGGTTTCCTTCTTTCAGAGCCAAACAAGGCCAAAGAAACAGACTGATAGATGTATTGAAAGAAAGAGAAATGCTGAATAGTTGCAAACATAATTTTCCTGAACATGTAGTTTCAGCATTAGGAAATGGGAACTGTGTATTTCCTCAACTGGAATTACGAGTAAAATTTGGATTGGTGCATGCTTGGACTGTCTGGTATCTCTTTAGTGCAGGTTTTTAATCCCTCCTGCCCAAGTGTGCTTTTTGATCCAGTTTTGTTTAGCACAGCGTAGGACAAAACTGGTCGCAAGAAAGGGCTGCACAAGAGGCCTATAATAGAGATGGAGCAATGCAGCGTTTATACAGCAGTTCTGAGAAATAAGTGAGTCACAAAAGGTAATACGTAGATGTGAGCATTAAGGCCACTTTTTACAGCAGGGGTGGGGTGGTTAGAAAGGTTGTTTATCAAATTTGCAGCAATGAACAAAGACCGATTACAGAATACTTAGTGATAGTTTGTTGGAATGTTGGTCAGAGGGACCTTAAACTGGATGTGAGAGAAGACTAGGCTTGGGCGGTAAACTCCGCTCCGCTTGCAGAGTTTGCAGACATTTTCCAACTCCGCGTAGAGCGCGGAGATCACAAAAACTCAGCGGAGCGAAGATTTTCCTCTCTCGTGGCTCACCAACATTAAGTAGGTGAGCGAGGAAAATCCAACATGGATCACTTCCTGGCGAGATTTCTCAATGTGGGGGGTCACGGCAGGTCGCTACAGCTCGCAGTGAGAAACATGCTGCTTGCATTGAGAAAGCTGCTGCTCGAGTAGAACATCTACTCGAGCGGCAGAAAGAAGCTGTGCCCTCTTGTGATGCACGTGGTGCAATTCGTGCTGATTTTACAGCACGGGACAAACTCCCAGCTCTAAAAATCAGCGTAACTTACCTCACTCCGCTGCTTGCAGAGCACGACGGAGTTTTTAAGTCACATGGAACTCCGCCCAGGCCAAGAGAAGACCTGCAGCAACTATTAACGTTTAAATGGAGAGGCTTGAAAAGTTCCATTCTGGAAACCGTCACCTACAAGATGGCAGCACAGTTCCTAAATTGTGCTCTAGAATGTATTGTTCCCTTCGATTGTTTGATGTCTTCATCTTCATGCCTTGAACACTCATTTAAATTCCATGTCGCACATTTCTTCCTCCTCCCTACAATCCCTAACCTGAACCCAATTTCCTCCCTTGATCTTCGTATCCCCTCCTTTCGCCTCCTGTCCCCCACTAACTGCTACCCTGGTCCCCCTTTCATCTCTTGCCTCCCTCCCTTCCTCTGCCCTTAACTCTGATTTGCAGGCCTCGATGACTTTCACCTGTCCATCCACAGTGACATGGCCACCATTGTGAAGGTCATGCGCTCCACCGAGTCTGGTCTTGAGGTCCGGGACAGGATGTGGCTCAAGATTACCATCCCCAATGCCTTCATAGGTAAGTGTTAGTTCAACAACGTTCTACTGCATCCTTTATCTGCAAGAGCTGTTGCATCGTTTTCTCTTTCTGTCCCATCGCTGTGTTCCTTAGATAGCTGCGTATGGTGTCTGTGGTCTGCGGCTACGTGTGGCTCAGATATTTGGTTGTGTTGTTTGGGCATTAGACCAGTGAATTATTGTGGTAATTTTGAAAGCTCTGTATGGCTGGGATAGTAAGTTATCTTCTGCTGCAGTGTTTGACTAGGATTAACGAGAATGGCGTTAGTTAACTACAACAGCCTAAGGCTAAGAGATACAACAGCCTAAGGCTAAGAGACTTGTACAGCATTATGTGCCTCGTATTCTCCTTTGTGGTGTCTTAACACTGCTGCAGTGTAAGGCAGAGATTCTTGGTTACGTAGACTGGGTTCTGTAGCAGTTTCTGACTTGGGTACTTTGTTGTAGGGTCTGAAGTCTGCCTAGAGTGTAGCATGGACACTCGGTTTCAGCATTTGGCTGTGCAGCCGGGATAATTCTTTTGATAATCTCTACAGGGTTGTCTGGTGTGAATTCCCCTAGGAGTTTATTAGCTCGCCTGGGCTGTGTGATTAATAAATACATGGTTGTGATGTGTAAACTTTTCAGGAGTGTGTGATTGGTATACTTGGTTATGGTCCTGTATTTCTCCAGATGTGCGTGACTGAGGTCTGAACTTAACCCTTAGTCTAATATAAATGCCTAAACCGACACTGATAAATACAAAACGAAGTACTCAAAACTTAGGCCTTGACTTAATTTTAGACAGATGGCCGGCGTTCCGCCATGGGGTGGGGTAAGTTACTCCATCGTCATGACAAAGGGACCACCGTTTAATTTATAAATGACCACCAAGCAGGCGGTCATTTATAAAAGCATTGGCAGGAACCCCCGTAACAGCAGTTCCTGTCAATGCATGCGTCAGCAGGTCGCAGACCTGTAGCAAAGAGTATCCTTTTTAGGTCGTGCCTAGATCAGCGCGCATGCGCTGCTTGCGAGACTTCTAATAATGGGCTTCAGAAAGCTCATCACACGCTCGTGCGTGTGCTTTTGTTTTTCTCCCAGGCTATTGGGCTTTGTGTGCGTCTTTCTAAGAAAGACAGCACGCAATTGGGCAAAGGCGGGTGCATGTTCCGCATTTGCGCCGCCCACGGCCTATTGCTTGCGGTTACCCTCACAGGCCACATCTGATTTCAATTATTGTGCCCAGACACGGGCGTGATAATTGAAAACAGATCGCTCGCTGTGGCGCACGCACACCACTCGTTTTGTTTCGTCTTCAAAATATTGCAAGATGTAGATTAGGTTTTCTTGTCTCGGCCAAGACCTGCGTGTCCCGCTCCCTGTCATTTCCGCTTCGATCGCTCCGGAGACGAGCGTGCTTTGCTCAATTCATACAGGATAGAGTTTTACTTGGGAAAACATAGCTTCGTGTTGATTAATACAAAAATGAAAGTAAAGCATCAAGCATGCCTGAGTGCTCTTCTCTTGAGATTTATTTTCATTTAATACCATCTCAGACTTTGTAAAACTCAAATGAACTTCTTCCCACGTTGTTTTAAGTTATGTTAGTGTTGCGTCCAGTTCCATACAACAGAACAGTGCCTTCTATCACTCGCATGACCGCGGGCACAACTTTCCATCACCAGGGTCGGTCCAGCAGCACAAGTGACCACACACAAACGGGGCAGGTGTGCGGTCTCGGGCTATTTATCATTGCCTCCTCTTGCTACCGACTCCGGACGCCTGTGTGATGGGGGCAAGGTGACAAGGTGTATGTGTAGAGAGCCTCAGAGGGACACTCAGTCATGAAATCTGCAGGTCCCTTAAAAATATCCGTAGTAGTCACCACTCTTACCGCCGCGGCTTAGAATACCTCTGTGGTCACAGTCTTCCTCCCAGTCACTTCTGCAAGCCCAGCACCCCTTCCCATGGACCCTAGCAGACATGGCCCGAGCCGCCGTACTGTCCCAAAGTGCGGGCAGAGACATGGCCCACACATGCCACAGAACCCACCACTGTAACAGAATGATGGCGCCCTCCTGCAGACTGTGGCGAGGGGCCCCTCACACTCCTGTCTTACAGAATGATTAGGATGTAGCCTGAATAGGGACAGCATCACCTGGGATACATACGTGCAGTGTCACTGCCCGCAAAACGCTTTTGTGATGAGGGGTGGGGTTGATGTGCAGTGTGTTGGGAGAGCCCCTCCGAAACAGCACTGGAGTCCCCCGCCACCTCCTCCCCCAGCGCAGGAAGATAGTGGCCGGGCGCGAGGAGGAGGAGCATGGGCTTCATTGACTGTCCGTGGATGCAGGGAGAGCAGACGGGGCTGGACACGCTCAAAGCTGGACACCGGCACGCAGAGAGGACACGACGTCGCCCAGTCAGTCTGCACTGCGAGCATCTGAAGAGCGCCTGAAACGTTGTGCAAACTCATGACAAGAATTAAACTTTTACAAAGATTCCTGCGCAGGGAGCCGTAACCAGGAACACTGTGCGGCGGTCCAGGACAGTAGCCGGGAGCTCCGCCGGCGCATCCGCACACTGGCTCTGCTGCGGGCATAGATCCGCTGCACGGAGAGGCTCGCTGCACCGGCGCTCCCGATGTAACCTCTTTATACACGAGTATAAATGACCAAGATGGTCTTAAAGCAGTAGAACATTTCCTTAAGAGCAGACCTTTAAAATGATATGAACATAGCAAGATGTTTATTTGCATGATACAATATTGTTGAGAGAACAATTTCGTTTGGTTCAAGAAAGATATTTCAGCAGATTCGTGGGGTTGCCCTGGGGGCCGGCCTGCTTTTCCCCAGTTACGTGTGCCTACACATGGGCTAGTGGGAGGAGCAGGTTCTCATGGTTGACCACAATGAGAGTTGAGTTGGAGATGTAATCTGTTGGCTCCGCTATATTGACTATTTGGTTATAATATGGAAGAGCACAAAGGAGACTGCAGAGAACTTTGCTGCCAGGATGAATTGCAATTCAGCTAACCTTATGGTTGCATCAGAAATGAGCACACAAACGGTTGAGTTTTTTTTTTATCAAGTTTTTATAAGTAACAACAAAATTGAATCCCGATTTACACAGAAAAACAGCCGTTACTTCGGTGCTCCATGCCGGTAGCTTCCATCCTCTACATTTAATTAATTGCATCCTGTGTGGGGAAAATGCCGAGATTAAAAAGAATCTGTAGCTGTGAGGAAGATTTTAAAACGGCCCAACTTGACTCTAAAAAGATTTCTACCCATGTGATGGATCAAGCTATATTAAAACAAGCATTGGCATATTTATTATTTATTTATTTAACTTATATAGCGCACAGATACCCCAACGGGGTGTCCCGGCGCTTGTGTGAGAACGTGTATAATGCTCGCTGTAAGGTGAAGATTTAGCAGAATAGAAAAGTTTTCAGGGCTCTCCGAAAGGGGGGTTCTTCTTGAACGCTCCTGATGTACAAGGGGAGGTTGTTCCAATGGGAGGCAGTGCAAACTTGGAACGTTTTCCCCCCAGATCGAGCCTTTTTAACCCTAGGGGTAAAAAGAAGATGTTGAGAGCTCGATCGGAGTGAACGGGCGTTGCTGTAGGGGCGGAGACATGAGGACAAATGAGCAGAACCCTTCCCGTTGATAGCACGGTGGGCAAGGGTGAGGGCCTTAAATTCCGACCTTTTATGTACTGGGAGCCAATGCAGCCTGAGGCGGTAGGGGGTAATGTGTTCTCTAAGGGGGAGACCACAAACCAAACGGACTGCGGCATTTTGAACTGTTTGCAAGCGCCTCAGGAGGCCTTTAGATAGTCCCAAATAGAGGCCATTGGCATAGTCAAGATGGGAGGTGATTAGCGCCTGCACAATTGTTTTCCTAGTTTGGTTAGGAATGAAGTTGATGAATTTTTTCATCATCCTCATTTTAGAAAAGCAGGCCACAGATACAGATTGAATCTGCTTCTTGAAGGAGAGATCACTATCCCAAATGACTCCCAGGTTTTTGACGGAGTCCTTCGGCAAAGGAGGGGCGCTCAAGTCAAGAGGCCACCACAGAGTAGGATCCAGTGGGGAGGGCTGGTGAAAAAATATTACTTCGGTTTTGCCAGCATTAAGCCGGAGGCAGTTGTTATCCATCCAGTTGGCAATGCTCCGAAGGCAATTTTTTAGTGGGTCGAAGGTAGACTCAGAGGGGGAGTCATATGAAAAAAGAAGCTGTATATCATCCGCATAAGATGTGGCCTGTATTCCAGATTGGGAGATGATCTCGGCCAGCGGGGAAAAATATACATTAAACAAAAGAGGGCTTAGTGAAGAGCCCTGAGGGACGCCCCACTTAAGAGGACGACTGCATGAAGTGAAGGGGGGAGTGAATACAGCCTGGGTCCGATTGGACAAAAAGGAGGCAAGCCATTCCAAGGCCTTGCCCTGAACACCTTTTTCCTGTAGTCGGTTGAGGAGGATCGGGTGAGATACGGTGTCGAATGCTGCTGAAAGGTCCAGCAGCACCAACACCGCTGTAGAACCCTCGTCAACTTTCCACCTGATAGCGTCCGCCATCTCCAGGAGGGCAGATTCGGTACTATGACCCGGCCTGAAACCGTGCTGGGAGATGTGGAAGGCGCCGCTCTTCTCAAAGAACCCAGCCAATTGGCCATATACAAGTTTCTCCAGCACTTTGGCTGGGGCAGGGAGCAGGGAGATGGGGCGGTAATTTGCTGGTTCAGAGGGGTCTGCGGTTGCCTTTTTGATGATTGGTACCAGTCGAGCATGTTTCCAAGAGTCTGGAAAGATACCCGACAGGAGAGAGTCATTCCATATTTCGTTCAGTACTGGATTGAGCAAAGGAGCGAGGGATTTGTACTGCTTCGCTGGCCACGGGTCAAGGGGGGAGCCAGATTTGCACTTGAGTAGTTCCGCCAGAGACTGATCTAGGGAGATCGGCTCAAATTTGGAAAAGACTTTATCCGGATTGGAGCTAGTTAAATCTGCCTTCAGTTGGGGAGGAGTGATGTTGCTGGGAAAGGAGTTCTGGATTAGAGCGATCTTATCTTCAAAAAAGCTCGAAAGATTGTCGCAGAGAGCCTGAGAGACCAGTGGTTGGCGCTTAAGGGCCAAGGGGTCGGTAAAGGCTCTGACCGCATCAAAAATGACTCTAGGTGCACCCTTAGCCCTGGTGATTTTCTCCTCAAGGTATGATCTTTTATGGTCAATGATTTTTCTTCTGTACTCCTTAAGGGAGGTTTTGTATTTGGATCTACTGTCAGGAGAATAAGATCGCCTCCAATTTCTCTCCAGCCTCTTGCAGGTAGATTTATGTAGCCGCAATTCCTCAGAATACCAGGGTGCCGAGGGAGAGGTACGAAGGGATTTAATAGGTCTCAAGGGTGCTAAAAGATCCAGAGCCGAGGTAACCCAATGGTTGAAACTGGCCACGCGAGAGTCCAAATTGTGGGCCTCCCCTGGGGGGGTCGTGGAGAGATGAGGGCCTAGACTCTCAAGAGAGATTCTCCTCCAATTCCGCCCCATGGTGTTGGACTGAGGTCTGGAGCGATCCACCAAGCGGGAGGAAAAGGAGAAAGGGATTAAAAAATGGTCCGACCAGACAACAGGGGTGGGCTTACCTAAAATAGTGTCAGTGAGGTTGGTACATATCAGGTCCAGAGTGTGCCCTCCCTTGTGTGTAGGGCCAACGACAAGTTGCTTTAGGCCACCATCAGATAAGGCTGACAAAAAGTTGGAGGCATTAGGTTCATTAAGATCGTCGGCGTGCAGATTAAAATCACCCAAGAGGGTGAAATTGGCATAGCGGAAAGATGCCTGTAAAGCAAAATCAATGAGGGCCGGAAGATAGGAGAATTTAGATTTGGGGGGACGGTAGACCAATAAGCCAGAATAAGTAAAGTTGGCGGCCAGTTTAATACAGAAAGGTAACGCCTCAATGCACTCTATTTGAGGGTGTGGGAAGGAGGAGATCGACCAGATAGATCTGTATATAATGGCCACTCCTCCACCAGGGTGTGAATTCTGCCTGTTAGCGCACAGAATTTTGTAGTCGGGAGGAATAGCGAGGCAGAGGGCAGGATTGGTATCATCTCCCAACCAAGTTTCCGTAAGGAAAAGGATATCCCACCTGTTATCCTCGAGTGATTGGGCTATGTCTAATGAATGTTTTACTAACGAGCGACAATTAATGAGTCCTGCTTTGATAGACGTATTACTGCCGCTCACAGGTTGACGGTGTACGGACTGCCGTAAGTGGCAGGCGGGGTGAGAAGTATCGTCAGTATGCCGTACGCAGCAGGGTTTGAAGACAAAAGATGTCGGGTCGTCCGGCAGTGCTTGGGGTGCCTGTGGCCAAGAGCATGAATTGGAATTGAGGCCTAAAAGGGTTTCCCTGTTGTAGATGAAGGGATTGAGGGACTCCCGCAGCAAGGGGATAGAACCTGGCGTGGCCGCGTCCGTGACGCGGACAAGCGCAGACGGGCAGGACTCTGGCACGACTCCGGCGCGAGTCCGGCGCGCCCGCTGAGCGCGTTCGCTGCGCGAAGTCATGCCCTTCCCCTTTTATGCGCGACTAGAGCGCTCCGGGTCTGATCCACCCCCAAGATGGCCGCCACGCTTCTGAGCCCCGGGACCAACTCCACAGCGTTACAAGTCAGCTGCAGGTGAGAGGGCGCCAGGCAGCGGGATACAGGAAGACACCAAGGTGAGGAGGTCTGCCTAGTGCAAAGATGCGATCACAAGTTAAAAAATTACGGAGTTAAAAGCAAGTCGACTAAATGTGCAAATATTCGCAATAGCAGCGTAGAACACAGCGTAACAGCAGCAGAGCACACAGCCTCCCGGCTTCCGCCTCAGGAGGGGTACATACAATCGCATAGCCAATAGGTCTAGCCTTTGCGACCTTATAAGTGTTTAGTTTTCCAGCACAATATCCTTGGTGCAACAACATCAACTGTTGCAAGGCTAAAATAAGGTCCCAAAGGCGAGACCTACTGGCTATGCCAAAGCTTGTTTTATTTACTATCCCAAAACTAAATTTTCTTTTTATAATATGAGAAAAGTTATGCTCCCCTCAACATGGCAGTCATCTCCCATTGTGGAGAATCATTTTGTGCATTTTACCGTCCCTTACTACCAGAATTTACCTGGCTGAGAAAGACCGTGAAAAATGGCTATATATGGACCTATCCTAATTGGGTGGGCGTACCTGTAGCCATATCTACGACTGCCCTTAATCCGCAGGGCCGTCTGAGAAGCTTGGCCACAGCGGAGACAGTGTAGTCTCCCCTGTGGCTAAACTGAAGGTCTGTCCGCATATAGATCGGGAGGGCAAGCCACTATGTTGGCGGGGAGGGAACGCCACCACTGCTGCGACGGAGTTCCCTTCCGCCAACATATGAATCAGGCCCTTCATCTTTTAAGAATAACTTTAAACTCCCAAGCACAAATTTAAGATTCAATCCCTTAATCTAAGCATAAACACATAATTCTAAATCCCAGATTAATTGTAACCCTTTCACAAAGATGCCTAAAACTGAATAACAAAGACTATATCTTGTGTCCTATGTGTAATCTGAAAGCCTTAAGCAAGCTTAAGCTCTTAAGCCTCCGAAAACTTAACTCATCTGCCTAATTTCTACATTTAATGCCTAATGTTTAACATTTCCTTAGGTGAAATTTATTTTAATTTATAACGAATGTAGGACAGAGAAGTATATCATTTGGGTGTGATAGTCTTCTGCCATGCTGCAGAGTTTGATTGCTATATTCGGTTATGAAATTCCTAAGTGTTATTGCAATGTGCCTAGAATACTTCTCTGCATTGGCTAGCAGTTGTTGACCAGCAATTGTCTGCTTGTGATAGTCTCGCTGAGCTTTCTTGTTGAGTGTGACTGGCAAGTTGGTTGAATTTCTAGCTATAATGATCTTGTGATTTCTACATTGCTACAGTGTGCGGTGGGGATATTGTAGACTTGAACCATGGTGCATTTTATTAATGAGTGCCTCTTGTGGGTTGTGTGGTTCCATGGTCTCAGAGTTTTTAAAAACAGTGTTGGTATTATTTGCAGGTTCGGATGTGGTAGACTGGCTTTATCACCACGTGGAAGGATTCACAGACCGCCGGGAAGCCCGCAAGTATGCCAGCAATCTTCTCAAAGCGGGTTACATCCGGCACACAGTGAACAAAATCACCTTCTCGGAGCAGTGTTACTACATCTTCGGAGATCTCGTCGGCAGTACGTTGAAACATTCTCCTAGCTTAACTAAGGAACAGATGTTTTTGATTCAGTGCGGGTTAAGTTTGTATCTAAGTGTCACTCGTAAACAAATTTTGGGGCTTGGCTTGATGAATATTTCAGAAACATATAATTAAATTGTGCTCTTGTTAATCATAATTTTAAAGATAGACAGAAAATGTTTTGAAAAAAGTTTATCTTCAGATAACCTTCGCAACTCTTTAAAAATGAGTTTCATCACCTCAAGGGATGTCTTTGTCACATGGTAGACCAACTTTTCTGCTAGAGTATTCTAGCCTTTAACAGCAGAACTCTTTCTCTTTAAGGATCCCAAGGTGCTCTGCCAGAACACACTAGTTCTGTAATAGAGCACCCCTACTATTCAATAGGTTGCTACCAACTCTTGCCAGTGTATATATTGATCCTCATTTCCATTATCTTTGCTTTACCAGAGATGGTTACTCGAATCGTGGTTCTGTAGTCCTCGGTGACTCTCCTTAATGGAATCACTTCTCTTTCTGAAATGATTCTCACAAATTCTTGTCCACTTCATTCTTGGTCTGATGAACCATCTACTGTTCCCACCATTGACCGCCACACGCGGTCTTCTACTCCATCAGACAAGCTTTGTTAGCTTTGCTAATGCATCTTCTCCACAATCTATCTAGAACCGGGCCTCTGCTCTCTATCATTGCATTCTAGTCCTAACATGCTCTACCATAGCATAATCTGCATTATCGCATAATAATCCAGAACCATCTCGTCAAACAGCTCATCCTAACATCTCATCTCTGGCCTGCAACTCCCAGTTCTCTTTAATTGCGTCCTGCAGTCGCCGCTCCTCTTCCTGGCACAAGGTATTCGCAGAGTGGACTTTAATCCTACTAATCTATGCAGGAATCTCACATAATTCTTGGAGAACACCTCAGTCATTAAGAGTTACACCATATCCTCATAAGTATTAGTTTGAAGGCGCTGAGCATTTTCCAGGAGTGATTTGGGAACACCTATACAGCAGTGTAAGAGGCGCATGAATCATGGTCGGCCTGTCTTCCACAAGCCCTTTAAATCCACTTCCACCACTGGAGTCTTCATTGTGGGGAATTTGGACTCACAGTAAAATTAAATAAAGGTTATTGTCAGTCCTTATAATAAGTTGAACACTGCTACAGTGTATGGTAAGCTGTGTTTCCTTTACATTAGTGCTACTTATCTGCTGCTGAACCCCCAGGCAGCTTTTGATCTTTTCAAACCTGGGTTCTTTAGCACGTCTCATCTGATCAGAGTTATCCGGAATTTTGTAATGTCGTATTTGTTCACCGAAACTGTGTGAAACGTTGGAAAAAATGCCCAATGGGGTATCTCGCTTGAAAAAGTAACCCAAGTTTATGTTCAAAAGTCACTCGGGATAAAAGCCGGGCAGTATTTTAGACTGCTCTAGTTTCTGTCATTTTGTATAATTTGCATAATAAGAAATGTTGCACATTACACCACTGTAATAGGAAATTTTGCACAGGCCTAATATCTGGTCCTCTCCTTTTTCTTTTGACTTGTAGACTAGCAAGCTTCTTCTAAGGCCTCTAATAGAAGGGTCCTTAATTTTACTACCCCTGCTCTTACAGGATTTGCGATTTATTTATTTTGTGTTTTTTTGTATAGAGGTACAAGCCATTGGGTGTGGCCTTAAAGCGCTATATGTAGTAGATAATATTGATGGGTAGATAAATAAGGAAGTGTATAGTTGGGGAGAAACAGCAAATAAACCTAGATGAAGAGATTTGAAAGCCTTGTGTAACCTCAGAGTACAGACATCCGATGGAGTGCTAGCAGGCTTAGGTGTCTTCTCAGCAGGCCCATGTCTTGGGTGTCATGTAAAGATTGCAGTTTGAAGGTTTCCTGAATAACAAAGTCCTTTTACAGTCTAAAATGTGATGGGAGAGAGTTCCATGGGGATGATCTGATTGTAGGAAGGAATCCTTTTCCAAACTTGAGGCGGAATGAGCGGTTTGAAGTAGTTTCTGCTTCATAGTTCCTAGATTTCTGAAGGGATGGTACAGGATAAAGTCTTGGACATGTGATCAGGAGCCGTGCTCCAGAGGCGGAGCAGTTTGCTGTATCTTGTAGACACTGAAAGACTATTCGAGTAAGGGGGCCTATGGTGTGTTAATTCAGGCCAAATAAATGAAGAGCGCACGATCAGCAACGGTTTCTTGGCGCTGTGGAGTGAATGTCGGGCAGTCGAGAAGAATGAATTAACAGGACAGCTGATACATAAGATGCTGCAGTAGTTAAGACAACAGAAGAAAAACATGAAGAATATTTGCAGTTTTTTGAGGATGGTGGAGAAGGGCAATGTTCCTAGCCAGAAGACGAAGTGGATGGAAGGCATTTGTGGTGAAGGCATTTACTTTGCTCTGAAGGAGAGCTTGCTGTCCTAAAAAACTCTGGTGTTACAAGATTTAAACACCTGTTGCGTTTTAGATGAAGGAGGTTGTCAGTGAATACTTTTTGGACTTGGTTAAGGCCCTCTCCAATGTGGTTACAGGAGCAGGGGCTTTCTTCTCGGGGTGGGCTAGTATGTCATCCCTGGTCTACAAATGGGGGATCCTGAACACCAATTGGAAACTGGAAGAAATCATATGGGTGAAGTTCAGAGTCCTCGTGGAGGTAGGGATTTGAGGGGAAATGAGATGAATGAATTTATTCCAGAGCTCATTATCAAAAAAGAAGTTGATGAAACAATACTCACGCCAGGATGGCGGACTGGTGCTCAGAAACTGGAAGTCGGGGATGGTGGAGATGAATAGACCGAGGCAATAAGCACTGTAAAGGGTTGGCAGATTAAATCTTCAGGAGAAGCCAGCAGTACACATCTCTACAAGAATGTTTTGATTGTAAGAATGTGATCTGTCCAGATATTTAGTAATACTGGATAATTGCTAACTGTGCGATGTTTACAGCACCTTGAAATTATTGTGTACAATGAAGTACACAACCCTCCCACCCCAACAAACCCCCACCACCACCCCTCCCTATCCCACATACATTTCATCAGGTCAAAGCTACCAATATTTGTCTGGGGAGAAAGGACCTAGTTAATACAGGGACTTGCACAATTTTTTGCTGTACGCACCAACATCCGTATGCAATGCCCCATTTTTTAGGCAAAACTATGAATAAGTGTTATTTATTGACCCTAATAAATTCTGACTCACGCATTGTCATATTTTATTGTTGGTGTTTATTCTATCATATTTTCACTATACTAATTCACCGCTAATCCTTTATGGGTTCTGGACTAACATGCTACTCGCAGAAAAAGCGCTTTGACGCCTCGTCAGGGGTAGTAAGCGCTATATAAATGCAATTACAATGCAATACAATACACCCAACACTGGGTTTACCTTAAGCTTGTGCTCCCCACTGACTCCAACTGTGTTGGTCAGCCTTGGGCCCAATCTGCCTCATAGGCCTGGCCATATCTGACACTACTACATGGATCTTTAGTGGGTGGGGATACTCCAACTGTAATGCACGTCCCAGTGAAGACCTGTGTCTGACATACCTCCTCCGCGCAACCCTAATGCCCACTGCTCAGGTCACCGTTCACCTGTAAACACAAAGGTCCTGACACCACATACTATTGCTGCCCACCTTAATGCTGTATGGTACAGTGTCTTCACAATGCTTTTCCCTCTCATTGCTTAGATGCCTCAAGCTGTGGATACTGGGTCAATATAACTGTTACAGTCACTCTATAGTTCGCCTTGCCTGCTGTCAGTCGTTAGTCGAAACCTTGTGACACTTAATGCCATATTTTCTTGTTTCCTGGAACTTGACCTCAAGCAGACTTGGTCTCGGGTTTACTTGAAAGTTTACCAAAAAGATGCGATCACACTTATGTCGGGGCAGCTTGCAGCTGCCACATTAGACTAGAACCTAGAAAGATGCCTCAAAAGAGGAAATAAAGTGGGCAACATTTTGCAAATACTTCGCTTTTTTACAACTGGCTAACAGCTCTTCTGTACTGCAGACTATCATTGTTAAGTCCATATAGAGAGATTCATTCACAGTAATCTGGGGACACTTGTTAGTTCATCTCTTCTGCAGGAGGATTTACCTAGTGGTATAGCTCAATAAATCTTGTCCTGACATAGCAGAAGCTTACATTACTATAATTGATGTAAAACACAGGTCACCCTGTACGCCAGCATCCTCTCACATAGGTCTCTGTCCCATGACTTTTACTCGTGTGGGAGCCTCTGAGTAACCTTGGTGCTGGGTGTCACTGTTTACGTCGACTTAAGAGAGGCTCTGCCAGATAAAGGTGTTCAAATTGAAATGTTTTCTGGGATCTTTCCTTGGCAAGACTTCAGCAAGAACTGAGAATGTATTCCTAGGAATACCTAGTACAAGAGGACTACTGTTAGATGTTACTCCTGTAGCACCTGTACCTATGAAGACTGCATAAACAAGTACCAGGAAGGCAGTGAGATGCATTCTGTCCATAATGTGAGAGGAAGTCTGTAGATGCAATACAAAGAAATGGTGGGCGAAAAGGTTGCAGCTACAGAATCTTCAATAATTAAACCAAGCATTTTTTGTCTCTTCTTTACAGATCTTGCAAATCTCTCTCTGAATGACCGGGACGGCTCAAGTGGGGCTTCGGATCAGGACACACTGGCTCCTTTGCCCCACCCAGGAGCAGCACCGTGGCCCATGGCCTTTCCGTACCAGTACCCCCCAGTGCATCCCTACAACCCACACCCTGGATTCCCCGAGCCAGGATACAGCTATGCTGGGGGCAGCGCTGGGAGCCAACACAGTGAAGGTAGGTCTTACTTCCCCTAGGCTTGAAGATGGGAGGAGAAAATACTGTAGGGCTAGGAGCAGTAGTGGCTGCTACCGGATCCGGGTGGTTAGGCGGGGAACGAAAAAAGAAAAAAAACACTTACCTGAAAACAAACAGCTGCCGCCTCTCCTCAGTCCTCTTCTTCCTGTCTCCGGTCTGGCAGCAGGAAGCACCCAGGCTCCCCTGAGCCAATCACAGCACTGCACTGCAGCATTGTGACTGATCTGAATGCCGTGGTTCGGCGCTCAGACGGTGAATGGGACGCTGGGCATGTTCCTCACGAAGCTGTGCATTACAGCCTGGTGGAGAAGATGCAAAGTGGACATGACTGTTTGGCTGGCCCAAGAGAGACGGCCAAGCAGTTGTGCGCACTTGGGGAGTTCAAACCACTCTTCCCCCTGCTCTGGCCAGCCCCACCCCGCCCCAGAACCACTGACTGTAATAAGAAAACAGAAGTGATAATAACAATACGTTATTATCACTTTATTTTTCCTTTTCAGCAGTGGGGCGACACTCCTCCGCCTTAGCAGAGGCGCCGCCACTGGCTAGGTTCGCTGTCAGTCTTTAGCGGTAGGAGTCCTGGGTTCAGGGTCAACTTGTTCAGTTTGCTACACCTGTCTTTAGTTGTATTTAGTATTGCGTTTTCCACTAAGTGCATTACAGAGTTATGTATATGATGCATGCCTTTCATCTTTTGACTGCACCTATAACTATCCATGCAGCTACCATTGGCCCGTATGTCTGATAACCCCCCAGCAGGCCACAGCCCTTATTGTGTTATCTACATACATGGTTGATTTTATTGGGGTTGTGCAAAACAGAATATTAACTTAGCTTTAAGTCTGAAAAGTAGTCGTCATGTAATGGTCACCATGTTTTTGACCACACGTGAGGCGCATACGTTCACGTAATGTTACACTGATATAGCAATGTATTCTCTTACACTGTCTTAAACAGGGAAACATACTCTTTTTAAGTCCATATTGCCTCATTGCTCCCTGGTCTAGTCACACTTGTGTATCTTTTTTTAAATCCGTCTTTGATATCTTTTCTTGGGCTGTGAGTAATGCTGCTCTGGATGGTCTGGTTTCGACGTAAGATTAACATAGTTATTGCCAGTCCTGCCTGTATGATGTATTCAGATATCACCAGCATCCTGCCCAGTTCTCTTGCAAAGACAGGCTTCTATGGTCAGCCACAAAACACCGCCTGTATTGGACAACTGAAGTATCAAAAAACATTTTTATTAGGGGAAAAAGAGGGTCTGTGGTACTAAGTGCCAAGGGTCAACACAATATGAAATACTGCTCATGACACATCATCACACATTTTACCTAGACTCATTTGGAAACCTGTATGAAATGACCTTGGTCTAAAATCTTACAACTGCTTCTTCCCCTTCTTTTGAGTTGCAGTACATGATGACATACATAATATCACAGGCACGTTTTACTTTTCAGATTTCAATTTCCTTGTGGATCTTCTGATCATGGGGAAGCATGCCCTATCTTACAATTTCAGTATACACAATCCTTAACTTAATAATATCCTTACACTATATTTTTAAAATGACTTCGCAAATCTGTTTTTTTGCAGGAAGCAGAAGTAGCGGCTCAAACCGAAGTGGCAGTGACCGAAGGAAAGAGAAGGAAGCCAAAGGCGGGGACTGCAAGTCTGGTGGTAGTGGCAGCGAGTCAGACCACACAACCAGGAGTACTAAGCGTCGAGAAAGGGCTGCAAGCGAGCGGTCCGCCCCAGCTAGCGAGCACAGCCATCACAGCCACATAAGCCACCACAGCCACCGGAGCCACCACTCGATAGCGCACAGCATCCGCAGCCACCACACGCACCAGTCCTATGGGCCACCAGGGGTACCTCCTCTCTACGGTCCTCCCATGATGATGATGATGGCACCGCCAGTTTCTGCCATGGGGCCTCCAGGTGCCCCGCCGAGTCGGGATTTAGCATCCGTGCCCCCTGAACTCACCGCTAGTAGACAGTCATTCCGAATTGCAATGGGAAATCCTAGTGAGTTCTTTGTGGATGTGATGTGAAAAAAACTCATCTGCTGTTTTTTTTTTTCTCCCTTGAGAAATGCCAGCGTGCTCGTTTGGTCTTGATATCATAAATATAAATATATATTATTTTTTTTAAAAAGGGAAACGAAACGGCGCAGTTTGTGATAAGTGGCTGTGCGCCTTTGAACTTCACTGACAATGCTGCACTAATCGGCAGAACCCGTAGTTTAATCTAGCCACCTAAGGCTCTGGACCGCGTACTGTTCGCAGGGGGGATTGCCTGCTTGCCTGGCTTGACATAACACTGTTTTTGGATTTAACACAATTAACCTGCATCATTTTTTCAGTTTTTTTTTAAGCACTGAGTTTCAATAGCTAATACTGTTTTGTTCTCATTTCTGCCTAAATTATTGTGTTTTTTGTTTTGTTTTTAAACCTCTTGTGTTTGTTTTGTCAAGCAGCAAAGAACTATGGTGTTTTTGACTTCCTCTGACCTTCCCGCCAGAGGAAGGGAAAGGTTCTCTGTCGGCGCGTGTCACTTCCTGTGAGGGTGTCATGGCGGCTGTGTTTGGACGTTTGCAGTAGCAGAGAAGACGATCCCTGTTCATATGCCCGAGCTGCCGTTTGAGTGTGTGTTCACTGGAAGATTTTTTAAATTTTCTTTTGGCATAAACAAGACTGTTCTGTCCTCGGAGGGAACACCACCAGCCTTATTCGTGTACGAAAAAAAACCTTATGAATAATAAATGGAATGTTACAAAGCTTCAAATATCGTTTTTAGCTGTGAAAAGTAGACGAATATTGAAAGGAAAATGCTCATACTTATAAAATAAACTCTTCATTTTGCAGCTTTTTTGCACCCAGCTTGACTGACAAAATGTACATTTTATATTGCGTCCAGACTGAATTTTGTGGGTTTAAGTGGAGAAATATATTTTGTGGTGGGTTTTTTTTTTTTTTTTTTTTTTTTTAAGAATGTTCTCCTCAATGGGGATCATATTTGTACAATACAAAGACAAATGTAGCAAGGCCAGAAATGTTTTTTTAATGATTTTTTATTTTAAGGACGAAGCGTGCTGCCTTTTGTGGGTAAGCTTGCCACCAGTCAGTTTTCTTACCGGCATGACCAGTATTCTAATGTCCTGACTGGTACAAAAAAATCACAAAAAGATGGCATTTTCCCTCTTCCGGTCATACTTAAAACAGAAAACATAACAAGAAAGCACTTTAAAACGTGTTTTAGAGCGTCCTTAATGATCCTTGATTGATACTTGCGGAGAGGAGTTGGCCTAACGGCTAGGGCGGTCGGCCTCGAATCTGGGGAACTGGGTTCGAGTCTCGGCAATGACGCTGAACATCCTGTGATTCTGGGCAAATCACTTAATCTCCCCGTGCCTAACAAAAATGAATGTGTGTTCTAATGTAACGTAACTGGTGCTATGAAATGCGCTCTGATACCCATTCGGGTCAAGTTCACGCTATATAAAACTCTGTAAAAAAAATATATATATACTTAAAGTAAACAAAGGCAGAAAAGCAGTGTTTCAAATGAATGCATAAACTTTTATATAAAACCCTAATTAAGTACTATATCCGAGCCTTTGCAGAATCTTAAAACATGAATAAATGGCCGGTATTTCTTTGGGAAAGGTAGCAACCCTATGATGGTGGGTGAGGGTTTACCATCCTGATAGACAAAAGGTCTCCTAGGAGTTTTATTTCAGTAATTGATGACCTTGCTGTACTTGCCTTTGTGTATTGTATTGATGTTGGAGGATAGTGTAGTGTGATTCCCTTTGTTCTCCTCTCATTGTTGCATTGAAACACAATTTGTTATCATTCGACTACATTCATCTTTGCAAAATGAATGCATTGAGGGCAGATAGGTTGCTCGGGCATTAAGAGGAGGGATTCAGATGACTTCCACATGCATGATTTTGTTTCAAACCCTCATCCCTTTCTTATTTCCAGTCTCAGTATGTTGACATTTCATGTGCTGCTTCTGCCTTGGGAGAGGAGAGTCCTTGCATTTCATGTAATACCTCCAAAGATGCTGTGACATCTCACAGCTAGAAGCAATAGTTCTCTACTCTCAGTCCCGTTGTTGCTGTGGTGTCCCGCTCTTTCACTTTCCAAACATATTTTTGGTGCCTGCAGCTGAGGACAAGGCTCAGAACATTCCTACCAAAGTAGAATCAGCTTTGCAGAAGCATTCCCCATCCCAGGCTACGTGCAGCCTGTGCTTCACAGATTGTTTCCACCCAGTTCCTGTTTTTGCTTCCCTGGGCAGGGAGAAGGGATCTGCTTCTTTGTCACACTTAAACTTTTTAAGCCGCACTTTCTTTTTTTATAAAGTTTTCTCTCCTGACAGAAGTGTTGATTAGCTATTTCCTTTCTGCTGCATGCCATTTTCAGGACATTGTGTGTTTAGGACAGTTTTTCTCACCGGGCTCTATAGCGCGTGTTGCGTTGTTCTAGGCAATTTCCTTTTGATTGGTTATTGTGCTGTATAAACAAATGACTACAGTTGATGTCCGTAAGAGAATGCTTTTGTGGGGGACAGGCTTTCATACCGACACTGAAGATTTTCAATAAAAGAGGATAGATCCAAGTTTGCAACACTAATTTGTGAAAGTGCAAAGGTCGCAGCCCTATTACTGAGTCCTCCACCCCATTCAAATTGCTGCAGATTTAAAACCTGTGGTTTCTGGTGGTTTATTTGCTCATGATAATGTGAGGAAGGTACAGAGCAGGATTGCACCTGCCTCGCTACCATCTCACACAGGCTCAAACTGAATCCTGAAGATCCAGCTTCGGCCAATGTGACCATAGATCTTCAAGCCTTTGGCTAAATCCTTTTTTGGAGGTTGAATTTGCCTCTTTTCAAGGTCCTTGAATCTCTGTATAGATCAGGCATGGTGGTCCCGACAAACCTTAAAAAGGCGAACTCCACCTCCGACCTGCTAAAAAGAGATTGAAAGTGTTTTGAGGCGTGTCTTTTAAATCTATTGCAGCAGTGCTGTAGATGCATAGCAGAGTGATTTTATCATTTGGCTTAAAGCTGAAAACTTACAAAGCTGTCTGGTTCATTGTTTAGCAGCTTGGCTGGCAGAGATGTATATAGCATTGAAGAAGCTGTAGTGGAACATCACTGCTAGCCATGATCAAACTTTGAGGAGTGGCTAGTAGACGAGGGGTCCTCCTGTGGAGCCTCGTCCGCAAGACTCTACACCTATTCTACAGAAACAACAGGATGATATGTCTCAACAGATACCTGTCGATTAGTACTATGTCAAAGAGGCCCACCGTGGATACAAATCTGGATACTTATAACTCTGAATAAGAAAAGGAACCACTGCATCCTTCCAAACGATTTAGATTAATGTTGTCTAAGAACATGAATTGCTAAGACTTGGTGCCTAAGCCAGCCTCCGAGGCGTCTTTTTCAGACTATAAACTTTTCAACATCCAAATCTTTATTTTACATTGAAGCTGAAAGCATTAAGATGTGTCTTAATGTTTAGAACAAATCTCTTTCAGAGCATTCAGTGTCCTAATCTCTAGATTCAAAATACAAAATTTACTGTGAGTACCACTTTTTGATGCATGTGTAATATCCCTGCACGGCTGAAGGAGGTCTCTGCTTCTTTTGGGGAAGAGATTATTCTTGTTCCTCAGTCTAACACCATTCTAGATTATGGCCTAATTCAGAGTGATGCTGTAATCTCAATTCAATCCCAAACGGTTGAGTGCGTGCACTAATCCTGATAACGAGTCGTGAGCAAACTTTACACAAACCCAGCAGTTTTTCCACACAATTTTTGTCAGGTTAATCAGTGCAGAATTCATGTGAAGAATAACAGCATAGGTTTTGTAACTCAAAGTCAGGGAAAACCTGCCATCTCTTGTGTTGATTGTTGATAACCTTCTTACCAGCATTCACAATCTTCTAAAAGTCATTGATAGAGAAAGCTAAGCAGCACACCAACTCAGTCTTAAATCAGAGATTCCTCTCCATATCAAGGCCGCCTGTCTTCAGCGTAAGACTCTGTTGAAGAAAATGCCTGACTGCCTTCCTGGGCTACTAAGTTCATCTTCTTTCCAGTAAAGAGTATGCATGCCCATGAGGAGGGTCTGTGTCCAGTTGTCATTAACATTGGGCGCAAATGAAAAATCTAAAATGGCTCAATAAACCATAAAGAAAATGGGGTTGAAACCAGAGGAACGTCAATCAATTCTTTGCTTGTATTCCTTTTGTGTTAACAGTAGCATTAATAATTTGTTTTCTTGGATACTGATAACTGCCAGGTTTTGGATATCCAGGTTAAACTCTTATTCTCCCTCTAAAACCACTTTCACACCCAATAAAATGTCCACAATCCTCATCATAGATGTAGCAGAAGATTTAAACACTCCGCTGTTTACTGTTAGATTGTAGTATAAGAGCCAAATCAAAATGCAAGTTCAAACTAAAGGCATTAAAACATTGCATTGTCTCGGTAAATTAACAATTTCCAATTACTTGGATTCAAACAATTTGCTTCTAGCAAATTGGTATTAAGGCACAATTAATATGAGCTGTTGACATAGAGGCTAAAGTACCCCATGTCATACATTATAAGGACATTGCAAGTGACAGAGGTGTTTTATGACCATAAAGTGTAACCAGGCCGAATTGCAATATACTTGATGTCCGACAGAGGGTATTTTATTCCGTATAATAAATGAACACACCATCACCCTTCCAGAAAATCAAGTACATCCTTGGAGCCTTGCTCTTTCGCGTTCATTGCCGACATGAAGGATATATGCAGAATCTGTACTGCAAAATTAACGCACCAAAAACTTATTTTTGCAGAAAGATATAGGAATCATTTAAATGTAAATTAGATTAAAAATACTATGTCTTTATTTGTGTAGACACATGCAGAGATCTACCATTCCGGTAGTGACTATAACATGAAATAAAATCAATTTGGTGCCATAAATATCTCATTTCTACTGATCACATATTCTTTTTAGAAAACCATATCAGAAGAAGGAAACACCAGTTCTCGTTTTCTTTGTTTAAACTGCAGCTATGATGATGATCCCTGACCTGCCTTTCACCCTGGTTAATGGCTCTGGCAGCTGGCAATATGATGTCAGAACTCAACTGTAATAAGTTATTACAGTTGAGCAGCTGCGTCTTTTCTTTATTTCAGGTTACTATAGGCCTCACAACTAGACTGTACTAAGGAAATTAGAGATAGCCTTTTATACACGGATTACAGGCTCCAATGCAGTGCTTAATTTGAACCAGTGTTTTCCCATGAGTGCCACTGGCACTTAGTTTTGAGGCCTGCACTTTTTCTCTGCATTACATATTTACCGATAGCAGGAGAGGAGAAAACACGCAATTCGTAAAGACGGAGGAAGACGAAGATGGAAAAACCGTCACAAAGGGAGAAAGCAGGAACGTGCAAAAGATAAAGGTGCCGTGAGTGTCTGGTAGTGAATTAAAGATGGATTCTAGACTACGCAGCCTGGTATTTAGCACACCTTTTAATTGCACCAGCTGCAGACTTCTGAGCAGGCGCACACATGCAATATTTTATTTGAACAGGTACGGTGCCATGCAAGTTCATAGACTCCTTGTTCATCAGGTTGCAAACGGTTGTCAGAGCTCAGTCAACAATTCTACTTGCACAAAAAAGAAAATTAATGCTTAAAATGTGATTTAATATGTAGTGAATAACTGAAAATATGATGTTCATTATGTAAATCATCAAAATATAGATATATTGGCTATGTTTTCACCTGTTTTCATAATTTGAATGGTCATTTTTAAATAGCTATAAGATTTATAAAGTTTTATTAATGGTAACATGTCACAACAAGTTAAAACACTCATTACTGATGTGGTTTGAGATGAACGTCTGAGTTAGAATTTTTTGAAAGGTGAATTCATTGTTTCATCCTTCAATGATTGATCAACTGAGTACCATTACGTTTGGTAATAGTAAGATGGCAAAATTATAGCACAGTTCTACATTCAAACAAATTATTATTATCCTTGAAGTATGCAGGTAATGCTAATTAGAACATTGGAATGTTGAGAGTACCATTAAAGACGATACATTTTTTAAACATGCATACAAAAAAACAACACTGTTTACATTTGTTAATATTAGTTGATGAAATTATCAAACTGTGACTTGGTGGTTTGAAGAAGTAACAGATTCAATTTTCAGACATTTTTAAATGTAACCATGGAATAGCTTTTGTAATTATAAACTCACTACTTCATACTGTTTTCCATTTTCATTTGTAAGATGAATAAAAGATGAGGTATTATTTATATAAATTTATAAGCAAAATATTGGGTTTATTTCGTCTATGAACTGCACTTGAATTGAATGCAATTCTTTCATGAACTGCCGATGAGCCAGCAATATATTAAATTGCCTCGGTAAGTTTGTACCTCCAGGCATTACAGCGCTCCTTACAATTAAACTTAGGTACTGTTCTTTTTTTTAAATATTTTGTTGTTGCTTTCAGTCCCCTCCGGGAAGAAGAAAGTAGTTGCATATGCATTAAACACCTCCTCAAGAGCTGATGATTAACGTCCGCATAATTCTGTTATTCTAACTCAGATTTTTTTCAGAGTCACCTTTTTGCTATAAAAACAGTGTTGTGTCATTCCAGTGTCAAATCCTGCTTGAATGTCAAACTCTGCTTTACAGGTTTGTTGGGTTCACATATACCACTTGGGGCACAATTGAAAAGGGAGAGAACACAAATTATTCTCTGTGAACTTAAAGCAGGGAAAAGGTGACTTTATAAAAGTTACTTTTCCTTAGTATTAATTCAAAAGCCGACGTCACCATTACACCAGATTTTAATAACTAATAAAATAATTAATTTATCTAGCTGGTCCATTCCCTAGATACTGTATTAGTATTTTAATTTCGAACTCTAGTTTTCTACATAGGACACCTTGGCCTGCCACAGTAAAAATATCTTGTGGGTGATAGTCACTGTAAAGACATGTTGTTATTAAATTTCTAGTTGTCCTACAATTAAATACCATGCATTCTGCCTTGTTGGCTTAAAGGCCTACATAGTGGTGATGTATTAATATTTAAACAGGAGATTTAGAAGCATCAAAAAGGTTTATTTTGACAGGTTGGAGTGCAGTTCTTACACTGCTACAGTCAGGCTACAATGGTTGGCCAAAAGCCATGTTTTCACTGCCGTAGATTGCAAAATAGATGCTGCTGTCCACTAGTGACATTTAACTTACCGGCCATGTGTACACTTTGTACCCTGTACTAGGGATCTAAATGCTAGTTAAATATGCCAATTAGGAGTATGCCGATTCAGCCTTTTTTTTTTTTTTTTAATTCTTTTTTATTGGCATTTAACGTACATTTATCACGTTTCACATAAATGGCTGCAACATATACGTATCGGGGTAGACCATCATTGATTTCGAGATTACATTTACATCGTGGTTGGTGTGAGTATGGTCTGCGGTGTAGCAGGTCTGTGCCAGTTAAAGAAAAACTAGGGGGAGAACTGAACTGGGGAGTGCCATGGGGTTCTTAGTGTTGGGGTGAGGCGTATACTATGAGTCCGTTATTGCTTACTCCATCATGCAGCTACTATTCACCTAGGAGGGGGTGTGTATGTGGACTGATATGTATTGCTGTTGAGCGTTCCTGCCGGGGGGAGCTAGACCCGATGAATCCAAGGGGACCGCGAAGGGTTGTGGAGGGGGGTCTCTTATCTCGGGAGCCTGTGCGGTGTGAGGTTGTGTGGTGCTGGGGGTATTTAAGTCAATGACTGGGGTCTCTGGAGTCTGGGACTGTCTAAATCAGTGCAGCAGGAGCGCCCATTCTAGGGAAATTGGGACCTTACGTATACCTTTGGCTTCTTCCTCCCTGATTGCGTCTTCCTCGGCCGCCGCCCATTTGAGAACCGCCCCCACCCATGCCGCGATCGGGGGACCTGATGGGGCCCGCCAGTGCATGGCTATACAGCGTTTGGCCAGTAGATGGGCTAGGAAAACAAAGCGCATTGGTATTTTATGTCATTTCCTCCGTCCCAGAATGCAGAGTGCACAGCCCTCCCAGGTAGTCAGATGGGACAGCCCGGTGAGATCCCTGAGCGCCGCGTGGATAAATGACCAGTAGGTCTGAATGCCCGGGCAGGTCCAGAACATGTGGGAGAAGGCTGCGTCTCCTGCCTGACAGCGGGGGCAGAGGAAGGTCGTGTCGGGATAAAAGCGTTGAAGGCGCGCAGGCGTTAGGTATGCCCTTTGTAGGATGTGAAATTGTATGTTCTTGAACCAAGCGTTCCTGGAAACTTTCTTGGGGAACTCTATCGCTCTGTCCCACTCGCTATCATGAAACGATCGCCCCGCTTCGTCCTCCCAGAGGGCCCGTAGAGATCCCAGCAGTGGGGGTGCGAGTTCCCTGATTGATTTGTATAGCCATGTGGTGAGATGGCGACCCGGTCCCATTCGCAAGATTGTGTGTAGAACGGGGTGAGTGGGAGGTTCCCCTAGTGCGAGATCGGAGTATGGTCGGTAGCAGCCGAGGAGTTGTCGGTGAAGCAGGAACTGTCCAGGGGGTAGGTTATAGTCGCCCATAAGCTGTCGGTATGGCCGGAGCTGTCCCCCTTCAAACAGTGTCTCCGCCTCGGTAATGTCTCTGGACGTCCATTCCCGAAGCATGGCAGGAGTGAAGAACCCCCTATGTCTGGGCCAGCCGACTAGTGGCAGTAATGGTGTGTATGGGGGGGGCGATCTGTCGCCAAGCGGTGTATACGCTGAATGCACTTCCGGGCTATATCTAATTGTAGGGGGTAGGTACGCGCAGGACGGAATCCTGGCAGAAGTAGACGACGTAACTCCGGCATGGGTATACGACCCGTGATTGTATGCGTTTCGAGTGTATATCTGTCTGCCGTCCAATATGAAAGCCACTGGAGCTGCGACGCTAGAAAGTAGGCTTCAAACGATGGCGCACCAAGCCCCCTTTGTGTCGTGGGCAACTTCAGTTTTGCTAGCGCGATCCTATGCCGCCCCTTACCCCATATTAAAGAACTGAGGAGTGTATCCAAGTCCCTGAAGAAGGAGCGAGGTGGGATTACTGGGAGGTTAGTGAAATAATATAAAAGCCACGGGACCAGAATCATCTTTGCCAAAGCTACCCGGCCTATTGGGGCCAGCGGAAGGTTCCGCCAGAATCCAATGGAGGACCGTATCCCCGCGAGCGCCCTGCAGTGGTTACCCTCGTATAAGTCGACTGGGGAGTGATATAGACAAATCCCGAGGTATCGGGGGCCCTCTGCTGCCCACTGTAGTTTCCGGTTCCCGATCCAGACATCCTGAGAGGGGGCATCCGGGTGGAGGGGGTATACCATCGATTTGTCCCAGTTCACTTGCAGGCCCGAGGCCTCCGTGAACTCCGTCAGAGCGGTCTCAAGTATGGCGAGATCCGCCGTCACATCTCACAGGTATATGAGGAGGTCGTCCGCGTACAGGGATACACAGTGTGTAACGTCCGCTAGTGTGCCTCTGTGTATTGCGAATTCCGGGGAGATGTAGCGACCGAGACGGACCCGAGATGTGAGATCGGTGTAGAGGAGACGAGTGTAGGCTAAGAGCGTGGGACCCAGTCCCGCCCGTCTGAGGACGGCGAAGAGGAACTGCCATGTGAGGGTGTCAAACGCCTTCTCAAGGTCCAGAATTAGGCACGCCGCCCGCGGGTAGCGATCGCCCAGTTGGTCCTGGATATGAAAAAGGCGCCGGATATTGTGAGAGGTGTTCCTTCCCGGGACAAAACCACATTGGTCAGGGTGGACCAGCGGACGTATGATTTGCGAGTACCTGTCTGCTAAGATTTTCCCCAAAATTTTGCAGTCCGCCGTAAGTAGTGTGATGGGGCGATAGGAGGCTAGGAGTTGGGGATCCCGGTCGGGTTTCGGGAATGTCACGATCACCGACGCTCTCATGGAACGGGGCAGTTCACCGAGCTTGAGTGCCGAGTCCAGTACTGCTAATAAGAGGGGAGTCAGCAAAGGGGCAAAGGTGGCATAGTATTCGAGTGGAAACCCGTCCAGGCCTGGGGCCTTACCGCGGGCCAGAGCTCGTATCGCGCTTGTAATCTCAGTGGCTTGTATCGTTGCATCCTACTCCTTCTGGTCTGTAGCCGAAATCTGGGGGAGGGATAGAGGGTCGAGGAAGTGATCGATGGCACCTGGATAAGAGATGAGGGGGCAGTGTAGACCGCCGAATAATGGTAATAAAAGGCCTGGAGGATCTCATCCTGGGATTGTACCAAGGTGCCCCGGGAGTTTATGATCGCAGTGATGGGCCGGACCTCAGCATCGTGCTTGGCGAGCCATGCGACGAGCGTGCCCGTTTTATCACGGTCCCTGTGCATTCGGGTTGCATAAGACCGAAAGTTGTGGCGTCGAAGATCCACACATGCCTCCTGATATGCCGATTTGGCTTGGGTGACTTGGGCCGCCGTTACCACCAACTGATCCGCAGCTTTCGTGGCTGTGGCCAGTCGTCGTTCCGCCCTCTCTAAGGCTTGCTCCAATGTACGTCTTATCCCTACTCTCTGCCGGATACATTCCCCGCGAGCCACCACCTTGAAGCCGTCCCACTCGACCAGGGTCGATGATGCAGTCCCTGCGTTATGCGTAAAGTACTCTGTAATGCTGCTTTGGTGTTCATGCGTGAAAACTTGGTCTGTGAGGCATTCCCGCGCTAATCGCCATGTGGGGACCGTGGGTCGCGGGGGTCTCCATTGGAGACTAAGCAGATGTGCATCGTGATCCGAAACGACTCTACCCAAGTATTCCGAGTGGCATATTTGCGGGAGGAGCGTTGCGGTGCAAAGGAATCGGTCGAGTCGAATACGCAGGTCGTGTGGGATGGAGTGAAAAGAGTAAATACGGGCCTGAGGATGGTGTAATCTCCATGCGTCTGTAAGCGACCAATGTGCAACCCAGGCTTTAAAGCGCTCGATTTGTCTGAAGGCGGAGGAGTGCGGGAGCGGGGGATGCGACCGATTCCAATAGTGGATCTATGATACAGTTATAGTCCCCGCCTAGTATCCAGGGCACATGCGTGAATTGGGCCAGAGCGTTCGTGAGTCGGTCCCAGAATTTATCCTGATCGACATTCGGGGCATATATACTTCCCAAGAGGACCGCCCTCCCGTCCAAGAGTCCCTCCAGCAGAGCGAATCTGCCGTCTTCGTCCACCACCCGATTAAGTTCCCGGAAAGGGGTACCCGGGCGGATCCATATCAGTGCCCCCCGGGCAAACGAGGAGTACGTCGTGGCACAGAGGAGTTCGCGCCACTTTGCTCGCAGCTTGCCCACTTCAGCTGAGTTAAGGTGGGTTTCCTGTAGGCAAAGGATGGACGCTTTCTGTTGCTTCGCATAAGCATATATCGCATAGCGCTTACGTGGGGTGTGTAGGCCGCGGGTATTGAGGATGAGTATGTTGATGTTTGTGTTATTCGTCAGCTGTGCCATGAGTAGTATGGTCTGTGGAAGGGTCGGGTCAGGTGTCCACTGAGCAGGGTCTCGAGTGATCTCCTAGGGATGCGCCGCGCCCGAGAGGAGTAATTAGGCAGGGGGACTGTCCAAGCGGTCAGTCGGCATAAGGCCCCATGGCTGGGTGGGACATGTTTGAACCAGGGTAGTAACAACGCAGGGGGGTGCGGGAAACTGTCCCAATACATAGGACTCATCGTTTAAGAAACGGTGTGTCCAAACTTCCTCCCGTAACACAAGGGGGGAGAACTGCTTTATGTGATAGGGGGTGACGGCGTGCAAGTGCGAGGTCACACGGTTAGTGGGCATGTAGAAAAGGCAATGCGCGTCTTGTGCAATGTGTTGGCTCCTGTGTATGAGACAACGTGCATGAGGTGAACTTCACATATAAGGATATTGTGCGGTAGTCTGTATGTCCAAGTCACTTCAGGGTGAGGCTCGAGAGATCAGACCGTCCAGTAGCCCATCTGCGGTTTGCGGGGTGGCGTGGGGGAGTGCTGCCAGGTCAGCTCCCGAGATGGTGCCATCGCTGTCGTTGTCGCCGTCTGATGAAAACAGATGTGGGGATCGGTCTATGGACTCCGAGGGTCGCGGGGAGCGCAGGTCGATAGCTGCCTGCAGAGCCTCACGCCTTTCTCGCATTATTTGTTCAAGGTCGGGCGAGTCATGAGAACCACCTGTTGATCTGGGTTCAGTATTAAGGATCTTCCTGGGGCGTTTCTGAGTGCGGGCCGATTTGAGAGGCGAGCCCCTTTGAGGGTGAGGGTTGGATGCTCGCGGGCAGTGCTGGTCTGCCCAGTCTTGTGCGGCTTCCACGGATGTGAAGAAGAGGGAAGACCCATTGTGAAGGATCTTTAGGCGTGCTGGGTATAGCAGAGCATATTGAATCTGATTGTCTCGTAATCTCCGCTTTACATCCAGGAAGGAGGATCTCTGCTGTTGGACTGCTCGGGCATAGTCCGGGAAGATCATTATTTGGTTGTTTTCCACCCGTAGTGGTGCTGCCATTCTCGCTGCCCGAAGCACCGCGTCCCGATCCCGAAAGTGCAAGAACTTAGCCAGGAGCGGCCGGGGCGTCGCGCCAGGCGGGGGTCTCTGGGCCGGTACTCTGTGAGCCCGCTCTATAGAGAAAAAGGCTGTGCGATCTGTGGACGGAGTGAAAGACTTCAGCCAAGTGTCCATATAGTCTATAGGATTTCCTTTCTCGATGCCCTCCGGTAGTCCCAGCACTCGGATGTTACAGCGTCTTGAGCGCCCTTCCAAATCGTTTGCGCGTTCCTCCACTGCGGTTAGACGGTTGAGGACTCCCTGGAGCGTCACCTGGTGGTCTTTCAGCATTGGTTGTATTTCCTCCAAAGTCCACTCTTCCGTGCGTACCCGGTCAGCTAATTTTCGGTGGTCATCCCGGAGAAGGTTGACATCTGTCGCCAGGGTCCCGAGGCGCTCTTCCATAGATAGACGGGACAACTCGATGGCGGCCAGGACCTTATCCAGCTTATCCGATATTGATAGGTCTGTGAGGGGTGCTGTGCCGGGGGTCCAGGTCGAGGCCTTCGGCATGTTCTCCGGGGCTGTCTCCGGGACCGTGTGGTGTTGCGTAGGTCTTGATTTCCCCATCTTGACGTCACGCACGGTGAGCGGGCCGGTGCCGTCGGTCAGGTCTCAGGAGCCCACGGTGGCGCCAGGGGTCCGCAAGGGGCGCGGAGGTAGAGGGCAACGAGAGAGCAGCGTCGGGGGGCAGCAGCCCGGGCCAATATTCTGGATCCCCCTCCACAGGCAGGGCACAAAGCCTCCGACGTCGGGTCCCAGGAGCCACCTGCACTGCACCTCCGGTCGCGGAGCCCCCACTCCGAGCCCCCGTCCGCCTCCGACGCTGCGGGCGGGAACTCTCTTGCAGCGCCCGCGAAGTCCGGGGGCCGCGTTCCACTGAGTGCGACTGTGATCCCCTCTGTGGCCGTCCGGGTCAGGTCCCCTCCGGAGGCTCCAGACAGAGGCGAGACCCCCACAGCTCCTCGGGGTGTAGACGACTAGGTCTGGTCGTGTGTGGTGGGGAAGGGCTGGTGTGCGTCTCGTCTCCCCAGAGTCCGCTGTGCGTCCCCTGCGCCTGGTGTCCGGGGCGTCCCCTTCAGATTGAGGGGTGCGTTATCACCTCGCGCCGATGCGACCCTTAACTCCGGCACTCTTCAACCACTACGGCCCCCCGGAGGCACCAGGGAGCCCTCTGACAGTTCTCTGCAGATAGTCAGCGAGTGGGACAGGCTGGAGCGCTTGAACCCCCCGGACACCGCCAAGGAGGTCGTCTCTGTAACTGCCCAAGGTGTAGAGGCCTTACCGGTGGTGTGGGGAAGGGCCCGGTGTCTGCTTGGCGGACATTTTGAGGTCAGGCAGGCCGCACGAGGGAGGGCCAAAACACCCCCAGGCCGCGTTGTGCTCGCCGAGTCCCAGCGCCTCTTCACGGACCCCCCAGGAGCAGGTGTACCTGGGGCCGTCGTCGGTGGTGTCTAGATCCTCCTCCGGTGCGATACAGGCTCTCCGCGCTTGGAATGGCGGGTCTGCCCGGGGCGGCGATGTCCCCACTCGAGGCGGCCCGCCTCGGTGGCCCCCGGTCCGTTCACGGCCCTTCCTAGGCAGGCAGCGATGCAGGGACAGCGCGGTGCACCGCTATCCCCAGCGTCTCCCCCTGCGCCTTCCCCATCTCACTCATGGGAGTCTCGGCGCCATTTTGGGGCCCGGGCTACGGCGGTGTCCAGTCCTTCCGGAGAAATCCACATTCCTGAGGCTCAGGTCATCATCGAGCCTCCCGCCGCATCTCGCCGCCTTCCAGGCACTGTCCGGCGCGTTTTGAGCCGCCGAGCACCCGCTGTGACGCTCTGTAGCTCAGCCGAGAGGCGCCCAATCGCGGAGCCTCAGCGATGCACAGCCGCCATCGTGGCTTGCTTAGCCACGCCCCCCCCACGATTCACCCTTGTTTAAAGGGGGAGCACTGGCACTTTGCTACTAGTTAACAGGTGTAAACTACACAGAGTTCTAAGTGCAGCAAAAATAACCTTAGGGTCCAGCAAAAGCAAATAATCCAGGATGATGACGCAAAAACTATGAATTTCCCACTGTGGCCATCTTTTAATGTTTTTTGTTATACTTCCAAGATGGTCGTCAAGTTGCATCTAGATGCAACGTAATGGCCATCTTGGAAGAATTATACACCATTATTTAGTATTCTTGTTATACCATTGCTAGCTGGCTGCCTGTTATTGTTGGCTTTCCCAAAGTGGATGCCACAATTCTGCAAGAACAGGCAAAACCAATTCCAGCAGCAAAAAAGCATTTGCAAAGCAAGGCATATTTGCTTTACCCATACACTTAATTTAATGGTTTTATATAGCACTCCTGAATCATAAGCTATTAGTACATTTTACAATAAACTGAAATAGACAAGATAATGTGGTAACAACAATAAAATATAGTGCAGTTAAATCCATAGCTATGACCAGTAGACTCTAGATTCACTGAGAAGTAATAACGTGTTTTTTTTTACTTTCCGAATGAGAGCAGCAGGGGTAGGTTCACTTTGAGAGAGTTCCAGAAGGTTGTTATGACTTCTGAGAAACAATGCTGATCACTACTTGGTAGATCTTGAATCATCAGCACCTTTACAAATTGCTATGCAAAAGTAATGTTGAAGAAATGTGCAGATTTGCTGCAAATTACAAATTTGTCCACATGATGGTGTACGATTAGATGACTGCACCTCACATATATTGGTTTATAATGGCTGCTTCTAAAAAATAATCACGCTCTCCACCTACGCTACAGCAACTCTGAGGATATTATGATTCTCTCTGTGCAACGTATATCGCAATTTCATGAGAGCGCTTACTACGCATCTTTGCTAGATCGAAATTCAGAATGAATAATTACATATTTGGCTGCTTGTGAGCACGACATTGATGACTTTTCCTTTTGACAATAAACAAACTAGTATCTTTAGCCTTGATAAAGTCTGACTAGGACGAAACATGTTGGCTGCTCGCTCTATTTGACTAATAACAAAAATGGACTTAAGGCTGAGACAAACTCGACTACTTTTGCAACTACAATAAAAACTTGTCTTGGTATGTGTGCCATCCTTTTTTGTGTTGTTATCTGTCCGGCAGACTTGTTTTTCTTTTCTTAACAAATTTAATGGCAGTTTCAAACATCTAATATATTATTAGACATAGCATGGATCAAGGTCGACAACCAGTTCAAAAGTGCCATACAGCTATGCACATTCCGTTGCAATATAATCATGGGAAAATTTGCAATAGGCCACGCAATAGCCTGTTCATGCAATGTCGTCACTACACATCCAATGAATCTTCCTATCAAACCGATAACACTCCCCTCCCCCCCTGTCGTGTCCCAGGTAGCTCTAATGCCCATAGGCAGATATGTGTCAACACTACTGTGGAAGTGGTCTCGGTACTTGATGATATCGTGGGCTCCCATGGAGATCAACCCTTAATTTCTCTCATGTACAACCCACGTTTGGAGCACTAGTCCCCATTGTAATAAGTATTTTTAGAGGATATTCGTTATCTCCTCAGGTGAAGAGGGGCCAGGGTTCTGCAGCAAGTCAACCAACGTCCCTCAGACCCTGGCCACATCAAGCGAGCCATGCCCTTGTTTGGCCTCACGAAGCTTCATTACGCTCTCTTAGCCTGCCCACCTTATCATTTCACGTTTCCAAACCACCCCCCCGGGGTCCTCTCAGTGTCTTTCAGTTTCTGGTGATCTCCTTCTTGGCAAGGAGAAAAGCCAGATACTGGAACTTGCTTGTTAGCTTAGTTTTGACAGTGTGCGGAAACCAACTCAGAAGGCAATGTCCAGGGGTACATGGGACCTCCCTCAGTGATTTCGACTAATATTCCAGGAGTGCCCTCCCAGTAGTCCGCAGACCCCGGGCATTCCGAAATGTGCAAGAACTCAGCTCTCACCTTCCCGCACCTCTGGCATCCCCTTCCCACACCTCTGGCATCCCCTTCCCACTGCGAAGTGCCTGTTCATTTTTTTTTGGAGGGTGAGGTAAGCTCTGTGCAGCACATAAAAGTTGATAAGCTTAAAACGGGCACTGCTGGACACCTTGGGGTTCACTCTAGGATGGTCTCCTAGTCCCCCTCTGCTATGGGAATACCCAAGTCCCCCTTCTAGCTGGCTCTAAGGGCACCATCCTGTCTCCCCTCAGCCGCCTATATAAGCAAGTAACAACTTTGATGTGACTAAATATAGGCATCCTTTAGTATGTGGAGGTTCCGTCAAGCCCATCTTCCAATGTCTACGAACGGCTACTCTTATCACCCCGTGCAGCAGGAAATGGTCTTTCGGCAGATCATGCCGCTGGCGGAACACTATGAACGTTAGTAGCAGTTCATCCTCAAAAAGGACCCCATAGGTCGTTCCTGCTGCTACTCAGTTCGTCAGCTCCCGCCAATCTCCTCCATGTGGGAGTTCCGCAAAGAATCCCATTGGAATGTCAGGAGAATACGGCAGCTTCACCCACGCCTTCCATAGGCTTGTAGTCCAACAGCGGCACAGCACCTGAAATTCCACAGTGTCGCCAACATTTGGACTGTGGAGCCTTAGGAGCCCTCTAATCCGTCTGGAAAAGTCAGGAACAAATGGGCTCAGTTCCCTTCCAGGGGGTGCGCCTTCCCGCTAAGCACTGCATGAGCCACTGGAGTTGTGCCCCTAGGTAATAGGTGTCAAAAGCGGGAATAGCCAGCCCTCCCTCCATAGCTGGCCTTTGGAGCATGGTCGGAGCCACTCTACTGCTGCCCAACCCCCATAGAAAGCCCGTAACCGGCATTTCTATATCCCGTAAAAATGCCTGAGGGATCCAGATCGTCAAAACCCCAAAGAAATATAACAGGCGGTAGAGGGCTATCATTTTTAGTAATTCTCGTCCCGCGACTGATAGGGGGGAGAGTTTTCCAAAATTCCAAGCTGGATCTGAGTCGACGAGTGGCTTTCACACGTTCCCCTCCAGCAGATCCGCCGGATCATGATAGATCTGCACTTCAAGGTAGGGCAGACAGCGAGGCTACCACTGCAATGCCCTCAGAACTTCTAGCAGAACACAGGAGACCAGCGCAGGGAATAGGAAAATTTCTGCCAGTTAACTCGCAGTCCCGAGAGGGAGCCAAACCTCTCTAATCAGTCTCGGGCACCTGGCAGTTCCCCCACCGCATCTTACAAGTAAAGAAAGAGATGATTTGAATACAACGCAATATGGTGGGTCTGGGCTCCCACTGTTATACCCTGATAAGCATTTCCAGCCCTTGCAAGGCATGCCAGTGGCTTCATTGCCAGGGCCATATCCTTCCGAGATGGTACTAGCTGTTTAAACTCTTGCAGAAGGGGTTGTGTACAGTAATCTGGTCCAGGCGACAAACCCTTGACCTAAGCCAAAGCGCGTCAAAAGCCTTCTCAATGTTCACTGTGAAAGTCACTGCCTTCGCTTTGTTGTATTAATCTGCCTCTAGCAGCATGAGGATTCTATGAATGTTAAGGGCTCTATGGCGGCCCAGGATTAATATCGACTGGTCGAGGTATATTAGAGCTGGCATGTTCGTTAATGAGTCGGCTGGCTAGGATTCTACTTAAAATCCTGTAATCGACATTCAGCATCGATAATGAACCATAGGCCTTTCTGTCAAAGCTGGTTTCCCGGGTTTCAGCAGGGGTACGATCAGAGCCTCCCGTGTGGAGGATGGCAGCAATCTTGTATCCCTAACTGCTTTATAAAGTTCCACTAATTTAGGGGCCATGACTTCCACATGAGTGGAATAGAACTTGATCGGTAGCCTGTTTGTGCCGGGCATTTTGTTCCGGGCCATAGATGTTATGGCCACTCGTACCTCCAGGATCGTGATTTCACCCCCCAATTCCTCAGCCTTTTCAGATGTAATAGTAGGAAAGGGCACAGTTCTAAAAAAGGCCTCTGTCTTCTTCCGAACAATCAGTAGCACTGCGATAGAGGGTAGAATAATAGGTACAGAATTCATGATTAATTCTTCCTCCCAGTAGAGTTTATCACCGTGTTCAGTGTCCACCTCCACAATAACCAAGCCCCTTTTTGCCGGGTTTGCAAGCCATGCAAGCAGCGATCCAGTGCGGTCTCTCTCCGCGTGTGCCCGCACCATGTAATTCTTATAATCAAACCATCTCAGTCGCTCCACTTATTCAGCAACTTTCTCTATAGCCTCCAAGAGATCAGCCTGGACCTCGCGGTGTCATGCCCTGCGCCATTCAAGAGTCCGCCGGGCCTCCTTGGAAGACAAGACTTCTGTCAGTAAAGTCCTCTGGACTCCCACCTCCTCAGAGATACAGCTACCCCTTATTACAGACTTGAATGTGTCCCTCACCACCAGGGGAACCCCAATAGAGTTGCGGAAGACGCTTCCTGCCTTCACAACCGGATGCAAGTCTGAACTCTCCCCCATACAGGAGGGCATCCAGGCGCACAAGGAGGTCATGGAGACCGGAATAGAAGGAATAGTCTCACTGCCTCGGTAATGGGCTCACCAGGAAGGAATTAAGCCCCATTCCTCTAGCCAGGTAGAGAACGCACATGCTACTCGAATTGTCGGGGAATCCCTCAATGGGGGTTGAGAATGATCAAGCATGGGATCTTCAAAACAATTATAATCTCCCCCCCCCCCCCCAGTATAACTAAGCCCACTAGATGGGGGGGAGGCAATACTCTAGAAAGCTCAGCAAAGAATGTATGGGCCACATTCTGCCCATAAATGCTACCTATGGTGATGTCTCAGCCATCTAACCTCCCAGTAACCACTACATAATGGCCTGCTGGGTCTATTAAATGCCCAGTATGTTGGAAGGGGACCCCAGGACGTATCCACACCATTACCTCGCGCATAGGCTGAATATGTTGTATAGTAAGTCCGCCCTCTCCATCTGCGTTGCTGCGCCTTCCCCTCTTAAGCAATGAGATTTGTTTCCTGGAGGAGTGCCATCTGAGCCCCTCTTCTAGTACGATATGAGAAATCTTTGTGCCTCTTTGCCATAGAATCCCCCCCCCCCCCCAAATATTCCAAGACAGAACTTTGTACTTCATGGGGGCCACCATTGAGTGAGGCAAAGACAAAGGAGAGGAATCCACCAGACGCCCATATCCCGCATGCAGTGGACCATTCCACAACCGTACAATAGTGAGCTCCTATCTAGGACATGCACGCACCCCATAATCCACTCCTACTGGCAAACAATTGTTCGGGAGATTTCATGTGATACCGGACCAAGAAATCTGGGTACACAATATAACAGGTTATGAGCAATTGGGATAAATTGGTACAGTTGACTCCTCGCTTCAAAACTTCAAACTTCTGCTTGTCGCTGGATGGAAAAACAAGGTTTGTTTGAATGTATGTCCCTTCAGTGTCTACAGCACTGTTTTGCCGACTCGTCCCAATCAGGATGGTGAGCACAAATAAACCACTTGTTGGTGAGCGGTCACTTTTCAAAGCAGCTTGGAGTAGAACGTGGACTGGCCTGCAGTCCAGTCTTTTCTGATTGAACGATGTGGTTAGAGCACAAAAACCGTCATACATAAATTTACAGCGGCAATGTTTTATATGCTGGAGACCCAAAGAACTGCGGGCTCTCCAGAGTAAAAGCCTCCCTCTCAGACACTGGGGGCATGGGCGCTCTAACAAAAACTGCATTGTCTGGTGGTGCATCTCTTTGGGCGGGTAGAACGATCTGATAGAAGTACTAAGCCTAGAAGAGACATTCAGTGAAGCAAAAACATAGTTCTCTTTCTCCAGTCCTGAATCACTACAAATCCCCACCAATAAGCCTTCGATTTTGGTTACATTGTTTGATGACGTCTACTTGGGTTTTGAGATCTATTGCGAAAGCGTTCACTTGATGGCCCCTTTACGCCAACCATGAACGGGAAATAGATCCAGAACATTTGGAAAAAATCTTCAAGCAGAGGTCAAAGAGGGGTATAGGGGTATAGGGCTCTTCATCTTAGTCAAAGGCAGGCAATGTGAAGATCTGGGTAGCATGTGCTTTGAAGTAGCTCCTTGGGAAAGTTAGGTAGATTTCGATGCCCTTGTCCACCGTTACTCATTACTAGGTTAGTCGACTGTCCTAGGGTCTTGACTGTTTCTAAACGAAAAGCCACATCATTGCTCATCTACATCTGGCAGAATGAGGTTTGCTACCCTCAGTAATCAGAATCTGTTTTTGAGCCCTCACTAGTGCATTGGACAGCATTCCCAACCTTAGCAGTTTTTTTTTTTTTATAGATTTACATAGCGCAAACTTGATCCGAAGGTATCGGAGAGCTTTACATGAGCACCAGTTGCATTACAGACAGACACATTCATTTTGTTAGGCACCGGGAGTTTAAGTGATTTGCCCAGAATCACAGGATGTTGAGCGTCCCTACTGCGACTCGAACCCGGTTCCCCAGCTACAAGGGCTCCTATCTAGAATAGTGTTTACATGTTTTGCTATATTTAGCATTTCATACCACGTCTACTGTTCTTCATCACCATAAATAAGAGGTGTTTCCATTACCCAGTTTAATGTTGCTCCATTTATCGCGGTCTGAACAGTGGAAAGCTGAGTTGACAGTGGAGAGCGAGGGTTCGCTCCATGGGGTACACCTCACTCTGCTGTTGTACGCTGAAAAAGTCCACAAAAGGGGTCATCAAACTGATCTTGGGGTGGGTGTCCTCAGAGATCACCTGCCTCTGTCTCCCACAAGGATTCTGTCTGGGATTGCTTGGTGCCACATTATACCCTAGCGGTGATGAAAAGGCAGCCTGAATCTTCACGATTGACTTGCTGCCTAACTATTAGGTGAACTATTGCGAATTGATAAGTCTGGGCTAGATATTTATGGATTTTTATTAATCAAGTGTCATATTCCAGGTAGGGTTTAACGGTTGGTCTTTTGATGGTTCCTCTAGTTGGGGTTGATGGTTTCCTTATTACTGGACAAATAACTTAGGATGCAGACAGTTTCTTGATGTTTTTCTTCTCCTCCTCTGGGTGTACAGTGGTTGGTAGCTTTGTCGCTTGGTCAGTAATTGTCCAGTTTGTGGCTTAGGCCGGAAGTGGTGAGTGAGTTCTAGTGGAAGTTTTCTCATGTTGCTCAAGTGTCCTGAGGAGAATGTTTTACGTGGTTCTTGATAAGCGGGAAGTCCTAGGAATCCGGAGAGCTCACAGGGAACTGGTTAGGGAGTGGACTAGAAGGGAAGTTGGGAGTCAATGGTGGGCTGAAAAACATTTGGGGTCAGGGTGAAGGAAGTTGATTTAGCAGAGTTGGGAGTTGAGCAGAGTTGTTTGTTAGTGGTCCAGGTCTGTGCCTTATACAATGTATATTACAGTTCGAGGAGGTGATAGGTATTTTTAGTGTGATTCTGAAATCTGCAGAGGGGTCTGGTGGAAGACGGAGTTGGGTAAATGTTTCGAGGGTTGTGGAGAAAGACAAAGAAGATGAGGCAGGAGGGTGAAGTTAGGGTGAGAAGAGTGGCTGTATGTTGCTGAGGGGTGGATGGGGAGACGGTGAAGCGTCATAGGGCTCTGTGAAGGGACAAATGACCATGGTGAATAGGAAGGTGTTGATGAACGGGGTGGAAGAGGTGTGGCATAGCGGTCAGGGTGCCTGACTCCGGACCACGGGGTTCACGGTTCGATCGCTATCTGCAGGTTAGCCCAGCACCATGTGACTCTGGACAATAGCTCGCTTAATCTTCCCGATGGCCCCCAGCGCCGTGACACCTCTCCGGAGGTAGCTGTGCGCTTTACAAATGCTGGTATTTCATTTCAATGAGGTCAGTACATGGGGAAGGAGAAGACGGGTTTTTATTTTTTGCAGTTTTATATAGCAAGAATTCATTCATTTATTTTGTAGGCACGGGGAGATTTCGTGATTTGCCCAGAATCACAGGCTGTTGAGCCGAAGCTCAACCCCATTCCCCAGTTACAAAGTCAGCAGCTCTGGTTGTTTCACCACATCCTTTCGGTGGAGAGAGACGTGGAGAATGAAGGAATAGGTGGTGGTCCTTTTCGGGATTAGGAAGTCCAAGCATGCACTAAATTTTAGTATTTTAGTCCGGTATTTTTCGAGTAAGGCAGATGCCCTATAATCCTTCCTTGTAAAGTCCCCATTTAAGGGGCTTATAGGGTCTTTTAACCACAGTAAAATACAGCAAATAAACCATTTTGTAGTTTCTCTGCCATCAGTAATGCAATGTTTCGGAAAAACAACATAAATGAACTTGGAAAAGAAAGTCAGTCATTCACTGCCCCCTTGTGGCAGCAGGTAAAACATACTGGAAGGAACGTATAAATCAACGCCAAGCTTGTTGAGCGGCGCCAATAGGCTGGTCTATGATTTTGAATTTGTTTCTTCAACCCTCACTACACAAGGAATACGAATAATTCCTCTTAGCCGAGCTGTACGCTGGATGGAGAAAGTGAAAGGGAACCCAACAGCACACCCAGTGCTTTAAATGGGGAAAAATAAGTGCAGGTACATATTAAAATAGAGGTGTGTCAAGTGGGCAGGGCTAGGGGCGGGGCTAAGGGCAAAATAACATCATACATAGAGACTTCTGTACCAGTTGCAGCACATATTAAAACACATGAGAAATGTGTTTGTCAAAAAACACAGATTAACTCATAACACAAAATGAAAGTCATGATGGCACTTTCTCCCGAATGGTCGCTGCGCACCTGATTGACAGTGCAGGGTCTGTCTAGAGACCCTGCCCTGTTATTCACAGCGTGACACAAACCCTCTCACCCCCCTGCAGTTTGGGGACAATGAAATGGGCGCTGCTGGAATCTTCACCAGCAACTCTGTAAAAGTATACTTCAGCCAAGTTAATTACAAGCTCCTCGGAGGCAGAGCGGCCTCTGCCCTGCACTGGAGCAGAGAAACCGAGACGGCCGTGCCGTGGATCAGGGTACCGGTACTCTCCCTGGCTTCAGAGAAGTGCCGGTACTGACGGCAAAAATATTCGGAAGTGCCGGTACCCAGTACCAGTGAGTACCGGCCCATTTAAAGCACTGAGCACACCCACACCTGTCCGCTAGGCGCAGCAGTGATGCGCTCTGCTCGCCATTTTATAAGCTGGCCTAGAAATAAACTGAGTGTAAAGCATCTTACCTTTTCGAGTTCTGTACTTAAAACAAGGACGGTTATTTCTTCTCTTTATGTATAGGAGGATTTTGGTTCATGTCGTAATAACCCCAATAATAACCACCTGTAATAAGAAACACAAACAAACTGAATACATTTTTGGCATTTATCAATAAGTGCGTATTGCTATACAAATTAGTGGAACCTATTTCTGCAGGTTACAAGCACCAGTGTGCAGTTGGTACATAAATCACACACATGGCCGGCTTCGGTACTGGTGGCGCCCTGTGCGGCCGCCTTTTTTTGCCACCCACCCCCAATGATCACCTTCTCCGGTTTCCCTCACTTATCGCCCCATCAGGGCGCTTCATCTCTCCATAGTTCCTCTCTCACATGCATTCATTTGTTTCATAGCGCTACTCATACCAGTGTAGGGTAAAGAGCATTTTACATCACACAAATTATTCAGACACAATGAATAATACTTGTGCAAATAGTCTATAGAAAATGTTACATAATGCTTAGGAGTCACATATCACCGATACTAGTAGACAGTATATTTTGTTTGGGGGAAGCGCTAACACAGGATTAACAAGCATTGGCATAGCCAATAGGTCTCGCCTTTGGGACCTTATAAGTGTTTAGTTATCCAGCACAATATCCTTGGTGCAACAACATCAAGTGTTGCATGGCTAAACACTTATAAGGTCCCAAAGGCGAGACCTATTGGATATGCCAATGCTTGTGACATTGCCTCTTCAAAATGTATCTTGGGTCTGGTGTAATACTTCTAGCCACTATTCCCGTCTTCTCGCACCCAATGCATCATTAAATGTCCCATGTACAACCGGGGTTGAAACTCCTATTACCCCTGCCCTCCAGTGACACTTTACCTGTCACGGGAGGTGGTGGACGTGGTGGTGGTGGACGTGGTGGTGGTGGACGTGGTGGTGGTGGACGTGGTGGTGGTGGACGTGGATGTAGTGGTGGACGTGGTGGCGGTGGACATGGTGGTGGACGTGGTGGGGGTGGCGGACGTGGACGTGGTGGTGGTGAATGTGGTGGTGGTGGACGTGGTGGTGGATGTGGTGGTGGACGTGGTGGTGGACGTAGTGGTGGATGGGGTGGTGGTGGACATGGTGGTAGTGGACGTGGTGGTGGTAGTGGACGTGGTGGTGGTAGTGGACGTGGTGGTGGACATGGTGGTGGTGGACGTGGTGGTGGTGGACGTGGTGGTGGACATGGTGGTGGTGGTGGTGGATGTGGTGGTGCTGGTGGACAACTAGTGGGTAGGAGGGTGCTGGCAGAATGCAGATGGAGAGAAGGATCTCGAAGGCGGCACATGGGAGAGCAGAAAGAGGCCGAATATTAGATACAACAAGCCCTCGCTGAAAAAGAAGGTGAAGTTGTTTTGAAAAGATAAATCTGACTTAAGCTAAGATGCACCACAAATTCAAACACAGTATCAATTAAATTAATATAGGAGGACAAGATAATCCTTGGTTTCAATTTCTTTATTCCAAATTCATTGGACAATATGAAGCGGTACAGCCGACGCGTTTCGTCCTGACACAGGACTTCTTCAGGGCTGTTTTGAAAAAATACACAGATACAATACAATTACACACATATCATACATTTTAAAAAATATCCTACACTGGATATTGGTCTGACAAGCTCAAGCTTACATATAGACAGACATATTTACATAAATATTATTCCTTAGAAATGATCATAATTTTAAAAAAGAGATATCCATTCAATCAAAACGAAAAGATATCACATTGTATCTTATTCTCATAATCACTTAATGTCCCCCACCCTGAGAACACAGCTCAGCAAATTTACAATATATACATGAAGTAATTTCTGTTTGAGATTATCTTGAATGAGAAAAAAGAGGAAAGAGAGAGATCAAAGTCAGTGGACACGGAGATAAGATAATCTGGAAAATCCACATAGTCATACTGCCATTCACTAGGTGTGTTAAACTCGCATCATGCATATTCCATATGTATATGCAATAGTTCCCAAGAATAAAAGCTGTGCAAATAGATATCGTTGATCTAAAAAAGGCATGTTCTATACTAAGTATCTGATGTACCTACCAAAAGTAGGCAGATGAGTAGCTCCAGAGTTGATTGATTTGTGGCTATCCAATATACGCTGGGAATTTTCCATCCAGAAACGTCTAAATTTTGAACTATATGTAATCTCTGCAATATGAGATATATAGTATTATTGGAATTTAATAAAACAGAAATAATTATCCCTAGATTTAAGTAGAAGGGAAGTATTTAGGCACAACAATTATGATAAATGTTGTTTCTATATAGTCTAATGTATTAGGTGGCGCAGTTTATAAATGAACTGCACTACGGAGCTACAACCCAAGTACCGTTCCTATGATACGTACCTATTTATAAAAAAAGAAGAACGTTCAGAATCATATTCGTAGAAATCCCAATTGTGGGGATTCTTTCTCCTTGTCTGTATGCCGGGTTGGACTGGAGGTCGTAATCCACTCACAAATGTGTAGGGAACCCTTGTACCGATCTAGGGGAAAGTAAATGAGTAATGTCCGGTATGAGCTTATGGAGTAAAAATAGGTACTGACCCTATTCCTAACGTAACACCACTTAAGTAGGATATCTTTATATCCCACCGTCATGAACAGGGTCAGATCAATCCAACATTTCCCCATTATTTTTCATAAGAATTTAATATACCTCTTCCTATCACCAAATGGACTAGAAAACCACAGTAAAGATCAATTAAAAAACCTGGAACTGGCCAATTGCATACGGGGCTCAGTAGTAGGGCATCTATGCTATATTTGCCTTCATACGTCCCTCAGATTGTCAGTGCATTTCCAATTTGATATTATATAATGATGTCAGATCATAACCATGCATCTCTCTTGTAGCCATGTTCAAAGTTATGACCCCAGTGAACGTATAACCTCTAATTAGAAAGGTTAGGACCCCAGGGAAATTATAACCTCTAACTTAACAATCTCAAGGTTTCTTAAAAGAACGCCTAATTCACTCATCTAATGTATTTTTAGCAAAGCTAATCTCGTATGCACTCACCACGATCTGATAGTCATGACAGGCAGGCCACAGGCAAGTCCACTGTTGCTGGAAGATGTTCCTCGATCAGGAATCCCGCCATACTGAAGAACCACTCGTTTTATATCTTTTGAAGTTGCCACACTAATTCAGAACATCTGTGCCGAGTTACGGAGCAACACCCCTTCCCGATCACGTGATTCTTAGCACGAACTAAGCGGCCATCTTGGAGTGGAGAATCAACCCACATGGAATGGGTGGATTGCCGTTTAGGGCTTTTAAAAGGATCTATATCAAGTTTGTGATCCTTGCTGAATTTCGTATTTATGTTTGTTGAATTAATTCAATAGAAGTTAATCAGCAAATGCAAAAAAACACTCGCTTTATAGATTTTGAAAGGTCCCGATCACGTGATTAGCAACACGAACGAAGCGGCCATCTTTGAGTGGGGAATCAACCCACATTAGAATAGATGGGTTGCCGTTTGGAGCGCTTTGGAGGCTCTGTAACAGGTATATGATCCTTGCTCAATTTGGTATTTATATTTGTTTGATTAATTAACCCACATGGAATGGGTGGATTGCCGTTTAGGGCTTTTAAAAGGATCTATATCAAGTTTGTGATCCTTGCTGAATTTCGTATTTACGTTTGTTGAATTAATTCAATAGAAGTTAATCAACAAATGCAAAAAACACTCGCTTTATAGATTTTGAAAGGTCCCGATCACTTGATTAACAACACGAACGAAGCGGCCATCTTTGAGTGGGGAATCAACCCACATTAGAATAGATGGGTTGCCGTTTGGAGCGCTTCGGAGGATCTGTAACAGGTATATGATCCTTGCTCAATTTGGTATTTATATTTGTTTGATTGATTCAATAGGTGTTACCCTACCAATATAAAAGAACCATTTGCTTCGTGATTTTGAACGGTCCCGTCGATTCAGACCACCTGAGTCGGGTTGGGAAGCAATGCCCCTTCTTGATCGCATGATTTATAGCACCAACGGAGCGGCCATCTTTGGGTGTAGAATTAACCCACATTAATATGGGTGGATAGCCTTAGGGACATTATGGTAGATCTAAATCAGACATAGCGACCTTGCTTAGTTTGGGATAAATAACTGTTGAGTTATACCCGAGGCGTAGTCCAGCAAGTGGCTACAGAAGGGCTTCCTAACCTTTGGACTTTTTTATTAGAGATGGAGAGATTAAAACTAAGTGCAAAAACAACACCAAGAGATCAAAGACAAGAAGGGGAGGGAGGAAATGGCAGAAATCTAAACAAAAACGACAACAAAAAATCGAGATTAGAACCAGGGGGCAGAATCACGAGATCCAAGAAAACGGGGAAGTAAGGGAAGAGAATGAAGAGGGGATACAAAAAACATTAATCGTAAACCTCTCTAATAGGGAATTATCTGCAAATGAGATATCTGTTCTAAACAAGGGACTGGGATTTTGCCCCAACCAATTGGGTGGGGATGTTGATATTTTTGTGGACCTTTTCAAATTTGTTAGACTGCTTAAACTTAAAGGCCATTTCATACGCAATCCTCCTATTTGTAACCAATTGTCTAATGAAATGATACCAACCTCATATACTGTACAAGAAATAAAAACCATTCAAACAATGATGTCCATTGAGTTGGAAACTTCAATTGGGATGGATTCAGTATGTGATGAACTCAATGTTGTTGAGGATACAAGTATTGATAGCGGTTTGAAACTAAAATCAAAGTTTGTTCCTATTGGTACCCATCCCAACATAGACATATTCTTTGAAAGAGTCACACAAGGCTTTTACAAACTGACAGACAAGCCAATTCGCGCGAATACACGAGCCCATAATTTGACATCAGGGGAGAAAACAGCTCTCAAAGATCTGAGAAGTGATAATACAGTCGTTATTCGCGAGGCAGACAAAGGGGGAAATGTGGTTCTGATGAAAAAAGATTGCTACATGCAGGAAATAGAACGACAACTTACGGACCATAATTGCTATAGAAAAATCGCAACTAACCCCATGAAGACACTGGGTGATCACATCAACACAAGATTATTAAAATGGCGGGAGGATGGTTTGATCAGTGAGGACGAATTTAGATATTTAAAAGTCACAACACCTTCCTTCCCCTGTATTTACATACTACCCAAAATACACAAGGGCGGCCCTTTTCCACCTGGCCGCCCAATCATCTCAGGGGTGAATTCACCGACAGAAAAACTATCAGAGTATGTGGACAAATACATCCAACCTCTGGTACAAAATTTACCAGCATATATAAAAGATACAAAAGACATCCTGGGCAAGTTTGAGGGTTTCACATGGTCAGACACCCTAATCTTTGTCACCCTGGACGTGACAAGCCTTTATACTTGTATCAAGAAAGAGTTTGGGATCATGGCGCTACAGTCCTTTCTGGGACAGAGAACAGCGGACCATTACCAACACAATGAGATGTTACTAGAAATGACTGACACCATCCTGTCTAAAAACTACTTTCTCCACGATTCTGACTGGTACCATCAAATCCAGGGTACGGCTATGGGTTCCAGGTTTGCCCCTGCTTACGCCGGGCTCTTTATGGGCTGGTTCGAGCGGGGGCATGCCTGGGGTAAACATGCGTCATCATGGATGCACCATGTAATATTCTGGGGCAGATATATTGATGACGTTATCATAATTTGGGATGGACAAGTAGAGGACTTAATGACATATTATGACTATCTCAATGATAATCCTTTTAATGTCAAATTCACGATCAATCATAGCCCTAAGGAAATTGATTTTTTGGATATCACCTTCTTCATCCAAAATAATCATATCCATAGCCGGACACACAGAAAGACAACAGCCTGTAACAGCACACTTCATTATAGAAGTTCTCATCCCCAACATGTGATCAATAATATCCCATACGGGGAAATACCAAATTGAGCAAGGATCATATACCTGTTACAGATCCTCCGAAGCGCTCCAAACGGCAACCCATCTATTCTAATGTGGGTTGATTCCCCACTCAAAGATGGCCGCTTCGTTCGTGTTGTTAATCAAGTGATCGGGACCTTTCAAAATCTATAAAGCGAGTGTTTTTTGCATTTGTTGATTAACTTCTATTGAATTAATTCAACAAACGTAAATACGAAATTCAGCAAGGATCACAAACTTGATATAGATCCTTTTAAAAGCCCTAAACGGCAATCCACCCATTCCATGTGGGTTAATTAATCAAACAAATATAAATACCAAATTGAGCAAGGATCATATACCTGTTACAGAGCCTCCAAAGCGCTCCAAACGGCAACCCATCTATTCTAATGTGGGTTGATTCCCCACTCAAAGATGGCCGCTTCGTTCGTGTTGCTAATCACGTGATCGGGACCTTTCAAAATCTATAAAGCGAGTGTTTTTTTGCATTTGCTGATTAACTTCTATTGAATTAATTCAACAAACATAAATACGAAATTCAGCAAGGATCACAAACTTGATATAGATCCTTTTAAAAGCCCTAAACGGCAATCCACCCATTCCATGTGGGTTGATTCTCCACTCCAAGATGGCCGCTTAGTTCGTGCTAAGAATCACGTGATCGGGAAGGGGTGTTGCTCCGTAACTCGGCACAGATGTTCTGAATTAGTGTGGCAACTTCAAAAGATATAAAACGAGTGGTTCTTCAGTATGGCGGGATTCCTGATCGAGGAACATCTTCCAGCAACAGTGGACTTGCCTGTGGCCTGCCTGTCATGACTATCAGATCGTGGTGAGTGCATACGAGATTAGCTTTGCTAAAAATACATTAGATGAGTGAATTAGGTGTTCTTTTAAGAAACCTTGAGATTGTTAAGTTAGAGGTTATAATTTCCCTGGGGTCCTAACCTTTCTAATTAGAGGTTATACGTTCACTGGGGTCATAACTTTGAACATGGCTACAAGAGAGATGCATGGTTATGATCTGACATCATTATATAATATCAAATTGGAAATGCACTGACAATCTGAGGGACGTATGAAGGCAAATATAGCATAGATGCCCTACTACTGAGCCCCGTATGCAATTGGCCAGTTCCAGGTTTTTTAATTGATCTTTACTGTGGTTTTCTAGTCCATTTGGTGATAGGAAGAAGTATATTAAATTCTTATGAAAAATAATGGGGAAATGTTGGATTGATCTGACCCTGTTCATGACGGTGGGATATAAAGATATCCTACTTAAGTGGTGTTACGTTAGGAATAGGGTCAGTACCTATTTTTACTCCATAAGCTCATACCGGACATTACTCATTTACTTTCCCCTAGATCGGTACAAGGGTTCCCTACACATTTGTGAGTGGATTACGACCTCCAGTCCAACCCGGCATACAGACAAGGAGAAAGAATCCCCACAATTGGGATTTCTACGAATATGATTCTGAACGTTCTTCTTTTTTTATAAATAGGTACGTATCATAGGAACGGTACTTGGGTTGTAGCTCCGTAGTGCAGTTCATTTATAAACTGCGCCACCTAATACATTAGACTATATAGAAACAACATTTATCATAATTGTTGTGCCTAAATACTTCCCTTCTACTTAAATCTAGGGATAATTATTTCTGTTTTATTAAATTCCAATAATACTATATATCTCATATTGCAGAGATTACATATAGTTCAAAATTTAGACGTTTCTGGATGGAAAATTCCCAGCGTATATTGGATAGCCACAAATCAATCAACTCTGGAGCTACTCATCTGCCTACTTTTGGTAGGTACATCAGATACTTAGTATAGAACATGCCTTTTTTAGATCAACGATATCTATTTGCACAGCTTTTATTCTTGGGAACTATTGCATATACATATGGAATATGCATGATGCGAGTTTAACACACCTAGTGAATGGCAGTATGACTATGTGGATTTTCCAGATTATCTTATCTCCGTGTCCACTGACTTTGATCTCTCTCTTTCCTCTTTTTTCTCATTCAAGATAATCTCAAACAGAAATTACTTCATGTATATATTGTAAATTTGCTGAGCTGTGTTCTCAGGGTGGGGGACATTAAGTGATTATGAGAATAAGATACAATGTGATATCTTTTCGTTTTGATTGAATGGATATCTCTTTTTTAAAATTATGATCATTTCTAAGGAATAATATTTATGTAAATATGTCTGTCTATATGTAAGCTTGAGCTTGTCAGACCAATATCCAGTGTAGGATATTTTTTAAAATGTATGATATGTGTGTAATTGTATTGTATCTGTGTATTTTTTCAAAACAGCCCTGAAGAAGTCCTGTGTCAGGACGAAACGCGTCGGCTGTACCGCTTCATATTGTCCAATGAATTTGGAATAAAGAAATTGAAACCAAGGATTATCTTGTCCTCCTATATTAATTTAATTGATACTGTGTTTGAATTTGTGGTGCATCTTAGCTTAAGTCAGATTTATCTTAATTCTGTTCCCCAGGGAACTGGCATTGTTACAATGGGTGCTATTCAGTATGCACACATACCCTTAATTTATGTGTAATAGCATATTTTTTGTGGGAAGAATACGGAAGGGTGACATTAATCTCAGGTGCTGGTCAATAGAAGGTTCCATTGTAAATTCGTTGCTTATTGTTTTGAAAAGAGCCTCATCCTGAAAAGAAAAAGGGCAACACTTATGAAACGGGTGCTGCAAGAGCATTGAAAGAACGGTGTGCTGCGCTGGAACTGCTTGGCGGCACATCAAAACAAAAAATGAAAAGTGGACTCTCGAAAGAAGTTCTTGGCGGCACATGAAAATAATGAACAAGCGTGAGGGAGCATGGCGCGGCCCAGCAGCAGCGAAAGAGCAGGCAAATGCACTTGTGCTTGTGCTGGCATCCGCCTTGCGGGAGCGAGCAGCGTCGGCTTGAGAGCCATATGTTTTCAATTACCATGCGCGCCGCTGCTCACTCCCGCAAGGTGCATGCCAGCACAAGTACGAGTGTGCTTGAAAAGGAGCAGACCAATGGCTAAAGGCCCTCCTTGAGCAGCCTAGGCGAGACCTAAAAAAAATAATGAAAAGTGGACTCTCGAAAGAAGTTCTTGGCAGCACATGAAAATAATGAACAAGCGTGAGGGAGTGTGGTGAAGCCGCGAAAGAGCAGGCAAATGCGCTTGTGCTGGCATCCGCTTTGCGGAAGCGAGCAGCGGCGGCGCGAGGGCCATATGTTTAGGTCGAGCCTGACCCAGCGCTTGTGCTGGTCTGGCGGAGACCTTATGTAAGGAGGGCTTAAAAAAATGCTACCGCCAGCTACAGCATGCAGTGCATGTGCGCGCTTGCATTGCAGGCTGTGGCCGGCGGTAGCATTTTTCCCTCCAGCTTTTTTCTTTGTAAACAAATAGATGCTGGTTTCTATTTCTTTACTTTTCCTATAATCGGGCACCGGCGCTTTACTTTTAATGTTAACAATAAAGCACCGGTGCCGCGATTATAGCAAAAGTAAAGAAATAGATGCTTGTTTCTATTTCTTAACTTTTGGTATAATCGCGGCACCGGCGCTTTACTTTTAATGTTAAAAATAAAGCGCTGGTGCCGCGATTATAGCAAAAGTAAAGAAATAGATGCTTGTTTCTATTTCTTTACCTTTGGTATAATCGCGGCACCGGCGCTTGATTGTAGCATAAGTAAAGAAATAGATGCTTGTTTCTATTTCTTAACTTTTGGTATAATCGCGGCACCGGCGCTTTACTTTTAATGTTAAAAATAAAGCGCCGGTGCCGCGATTATAGCAAAAGTAAAGAAATAGATGCTTGTTTCTATATCTTTACCTTTGGTATAATCGCGGCACCGGCGCTTTACTTTTAATGTTAAAAATAAAGCGCCGGTGCCGCGACTATAGTAAAAGTAAAGAAATAGATGCTTGTTTCTATTTCTTTACAAAGAACAAGCATTGGCATAGCCAATAGGTCTCGCTTTTGGGACCTTATAAGTATTTATGCAGCACAATTTCTTTGGTGCAACAACAACTGTTGCATGGCTAAACACTTACAAGGTCCCAAAGGCGAGACCTATTGGCTATGCCAATGTTTGTTTTAATTACCATGCGTGCCGCTGCTCGCTCCTGCAAGGTGGATGCCAGCACGAGAGTGCTTGAAAAGGAGCAGACCGATGGCTAAAGGCCCTCGTAGAGCAGCGCATGCGCGCAGCCTAGGCGAGACCTAAAAACGTACTGTAGTGGTTGGTGTTGGCTTTACTAATAGGAATGTGGTGGTCCCCGACAACCCCTAGATAGATAGATAGCTGGGTAGGTAGGTAGGTAGATAGATAGATAGATAGATAGATAGATAATTATCCTTGATATCACTGGGCAGCCCTGCTCACAGGTTCTCACCAATAACAAAATCCCATTGAGGGACTGACTGTACCACAAATCTGTCTCGCGAGTGGGGAGGAGGACTACGAGTCGGACAGCTGAATTCCTTAGGACCAGGGAATTCCCTTGAAATTCACCGGTTCTGGATTGAGAAGCCTGCTCCTCACGTTAGATTGAAAGCAGGAAGCGCAGATTGGGAAAGGTTAACGATCACTGGGAATGGCGTCACCAAAGCACCAAAAGCGTTCCGGGTTCCCAAATCTGGGCCTACCATGCTGTGCGCAAGTGTCACGCTTTTAAAGGGAAAGCAAATTAAAGAATAGCCACAGTTTTAACACACTCACCGTTATCAACTGTAAAGCTTATCGTCCGCTTAATTGTTTGAGCAGTGAAGAAAAAGTTAAAGGAACAGACTTCATAGAGGGATTGGGGTGGAGAGCACAGTGTGCTTGGTGGACTTTATAGCTATTCTGTTACTTTGGATTTCCCTGCATCTCTTGGTAAATTTATTTTGTAAATATTAAAGGAATGACCTTGGAAACTACTGCTAATATAAATAAAGTGACTACAAAATGCATACTCTTCGCCTCCGGTTTCAACATAGAATTCTAAACTCCCAACTTATATACATAACCAGCCTTCGGTGTGCGAGAGGATGGTAGTTTTCAGCTCTGGCAAGAGACTGCACATGCACTGTTGCAGAAGAAAACCTTATAAAGGGCTTTGTGCCCATCCAATACTTACCAATGGTTGGCATCATTGTCACTATCATTTCTTTTCATTGGGTAGCGCCAGTTGTTTTTTTAAAAAAAAACATTTATTATTGGTTATTACAAACAGTGCGAGTGGCTCGCCACACACAGCAAAGGCACAGAACAGCTCCACGAATATAGCATGACAACAGGGCAGCAGATCAATAATGCAAAATAGCATGGTATATTGGCATCGTCCCAGCAAGCAAGATCTGAACCTCTCAACCTGTGTAAGAACTGTGTGTGTCAGGATTACGCAAGTGTGCATCTCTTAAACTGGACCACGGTAGGTCCGTGTGGTTTCAGCTGTATAGCTGGTTTCCTTTTTGCAGTCTCATTAAAAACAGCTTTAGGTTTTTGGTTACATGTTTTCTAGATTTGACACACTCCAAAGCACTACAGGGAATCAGTTGTGTGTGCTTAATAACTATCTTCCCCTTTTTAGTTAATTGCACAGATGAGCAGAGTTGCTACAACTTAGCTTTCTGTATGGAGACTAACACGCTCCTAAAACAGGCTGTGATCTTACAGTAAAACCTCTATTAAACAAGCACATGTAGCGCTCCTAACTCCTGCACTGCTGGCTGAGGATCCACGCCCTGCAGCTGGGATCAGTTTATTGTGCCAATGCCTCACTATTCTGCTTCAGATTTGTTAAAGAAAGGAAGTGCTATTGCTCTTTGCTACAGTAACACTTTAAGTGATTTTGTTCCAAGATGGTTCACCTTGGTTACAGTGTGGCTTGTCTAGGTGAGCATGCGGCTATGATTCTAATAATCAAATAATATGTGTTATGTAGTGCAGTAGTTTTTAACCTGCGGTCTGGGGATCCGCAACGCCTACTCAGGGGGTTCACGACTTAGGAAATTATAAACAGACTAATAAAGTGTATCTAAATAAAGAAAAATGTAAAACTGAAAAATGTTTAATGTTCCGTAAATGTGAAAGAATTTGAGATTACAGGCTAAAAATTAAGTCGGTGTTCTCAGATTTATTTGTGGGACCAGTGTAAATGCAAAAAGAACAATTGATGGACAGAATGCAGAACAATGTCATACATTCACCCCAGTACAGAGATCTGGGCTTAAATCCATCATTTTTTTGCTCACCATGCCAATCCAGTTTGGATCCAGCCATATGCAAATCAGTCTAGACCCTGCACCCGATGGGAATAGTCCAGCCCGAACTCCCAGACCAGGTCCTCCCTGGACTGGAACCAAGCATCCTAGGACCGGTTTCGGGGTTTCACCCCTCTTCAGCCAGGATAGCTTGATTCCAGTGGCATGGAGAGCACGGGACTCACGTCTGAGCATACCCGTCCCACTCGGGATGACAAACGCAAAAAGAACAATTGATGGACAGAATGCAGAACAATGTCTTACATTCACCCCAGTACAGAGATCTGGGCCTAAATCCATAATTTTTTTTTGCTCACCATGCCATTCCAGTTTGGGTCAAACTGCCAGAATGCAGAACAATGTCCTACATGCAGTGTAAATGCATCAAACAGAATATAGTATGGATGATAGGTGACCTCCATTGAATTTAGAAAAGCCCCAACCTTCCCATTAGAATGAAATTTGACATTTTTATATTTGTTTGTGAATTAAGTATTTCACCTTTTCTTGACTTGTTTGATGAATGCTTGTTTCTGTTTTTTTGTGTGTTGTTTTGAGGTTAAAATTGTTGAAATCCCTTAAGGCGGGGTCCCCAGCTTCCAGTAATGGGTCAGTGGGGGTCCTCAGATTCCAATAAGGATTCACTGGGCGTTCCCATACTCAAATAATGTCCACAAAAATTTTAAAGGTTAAGAGCCATTACTGTTTTTCGAAAACACTACGTTATTTACAATTATCAATACTGAATTAAAATTGTTAGGATAGCACTTATAAAGCGCACTAATACCTGGAGGTGTCAAGGCGCTATAGCAGACATCAGATAAGGGGCGGCACATTCACTTGCCGTATTCAACCTACAGTCTGCATGTTTTTGCTACGATAGGTCTATTTTTTTTATAGTGCTTACTGCCCCTACTAAGTGCTCATGTACTCTACGGTTGGGTAGCACGATACTCTGTGGGAGCCCTGTATCAGTCCCAGGCATTTGCTTTACCTGCACTATACTCAGACCCCACGTGGTCTCCAGCTTTCTCCTTTTGTGTACTTGTGTCCCTCCCACCTTTCAGTTTGTTATTTTTAGTTCACAGGTGTTATCCTGATCTTGCTGGTATGCATATGTGCAGAGCCAACACCTTATAGTCTTTCCATTTCAATATTAATTTGATGACATATAGGCACATACTATACAATAATAGGCCATACCATGGTGTCCAATGACATATCATACCATACTAAACAATGACAGGCCATACCATAGCAGATCATATCATCCTATACAATCACAGGCAACACCATACATTAACATACAACACAGTATATCACACCATACTATACGATAACCCACACATACCATGCAGGCCACATTTCCCTTGGGCATTTGTACTGCCCTCCCACATGGGGGGGGGGGGAATTGGTCGGCAATGGCAGACTGGGAGACATTGGGTGTCCAGGTAATGAGTGATTTGTATGAAGACAGGGTACTACTACCTTTTCAAACGCTGCAGGACAGATATGACCTGCTGCGAGGGGATTATTTGCTGCATGCAGCCCTGGTTTCGGCGAGACGCCATTGGAAGGAAGGGCTTTTAGAACCACAGACCTCTATGGCGTGCCAATATGTAGTGATGGCGGCGGGGACGTTTAAGGTGATTACTTGTATCTACAGGCGACTGATCACAGAAGGCCTGCATCCACTGCAAGAATTACAGAGAAAGTGAGAGGTGGATCTCAGGAAGGAAACACCGGAAACAATGTGGGCGCAATTGATTTGGATGGCCTGGAAGAGTACTAGGAATGCCAGATTTCAATTAATACACTTCTTCATATTACATAGGGCTTATTTAACTCCGGCCAAGATTAATCGGTATTTTCAGATAGAAACTGCCCAGTGCCCATGCTGTAATTTAGTGGGGGTGGAGTTGCATCATATGCTGTGGAGTTGTGAACAGTTAGGAACATACCGGGGGAATGTAGTCGAACTGCTTTGTGGGATTACGGAGCGCCAAATAGACACTGACATGGGCACCTGTATATTGCATTGGTTTCCGCATACTCCCAAAACAAAAATCACAAGCAAGTTTCTGGATTTAGGCCTACTGCTAGCTAAGAGAGAGATCATGGCCCAGTGGAAATCAAGGTGGGGGCCTAGTATAGAGAAGTGGAAATCGGAGTTACTCAAATGGGCTCAGAGTGAGAGCACAGTCAGATTGCAGCAGGCTATACGTGCTAATAATGAGAAGGCGATGGAAGCAGCAAGGGCGTGGGAGACCTTAGTAATAGCGTTACAGATACCCGAAACTGACTCGGAGGTGGGCCCTGGCGAGGAGGCCCCAATGGCTTCCCCTTGATTGCTTAAATAGTAGGGATGGAACTGTTGGCCTAGCCCAGTGGTGAATGACTGGGGTATTATGAGATGCACCGGGAACAGTAAGTATTGTCCCCCAAATATCCCAAAACAAGACACGAAGGAAGGAGCCGATAATAGTATTTAAATATGCGATTAGGGACCTGGGCACACCGGAGGTAGAGGGAGGGGGGAGGGAGTTTACTTGCGATGGCTTATTGTTACTTATATGGATCACATTATCAAGCATTGGATTAAGTAGCTGACAACTTGCTCCTAATAACACATGCACGAGCACATCGAGATGGCTGCAGTGAAGTGACCAATATTGTATCAAAACTGTGAAGAAATTATGGTTTAATAAGTGAGAATGCAGGAGTATTAGGAATATTAATATGATGTAAGGTACAGATATGCCATGCGTTGTTTTGCAAAATAATAAAAACAGATAAAAAAATTAATACATGCAGGCCATAGCATACTATACAACAAGCCATACTATACAATAATATGCTATACCATGATCGGCCATACTATACAATGACAGCCAAAACTAAGGCATACCATACTATACAATAACAGACCACACCAAACCATAACATAATACCATACAATACAGTACTAGGGAGTCCCATTGGTCCCATCCCCAGGAGAGCATACCGTAATATAACGTACTATACAACAAAACAAAAAAAAACATTAACAAAGCCAGTACATCTCACATATGCGAGACCTGTTTCCTTTGCCAGTGCTTGTTTAAGCATTCCATCAACCCGGCCGACCAACAGAAAAGCAAGTAGGCACTTAAGTCCTAATTTTCGGGTGTTACATTGTGTCTTACTAGACCACTCACAGCCCTATGGGCGGCTGCATCATTCCCTGAAAACCACCGCCTAGAATTTCTGCGAGAGAACGTTTGGAAATCATTAGGATGAGGCCGCCACTCCCCTGCAGTAAGCGGGGGCCATCTTTGAATGGAGTAACTACCCATTAACTGGTTGGCGAGCAAGTCATGAATACAATTAAAACACTAGTAGTTGTGGTAAAGCACTTTCCTGCTCTGCAGCAAACATACATACATTAACTCACACCTGAATGTGTTTGATTTTCACATTGATGACGTTAAACGATAAGCATTCTATAAGTATTAAATGTAACCATTGATTTACATTTTAGGATTTTCAGTGTTCAGTATTTTCCCCGCTTTGTACCACTCTCAATACATACCCTGCGCATATGAACGATCGCGGTACCTATTTCTTGGGAAATATCAATCGGAGTTCTATCCACGTTCCTTGGTAATCTCGGGTTCTCTCGGGCCTCTTTCTAATGGCGGTTGGGCTTTTCTTCTCGTCGATGCCTGGAGTTCTGCACCTGACGCCGCTCTCTGCTGAAGACAGCGGCTTGCAGAGAGGTGGGTAGTTAAGCTTGCTGTGCATTGCAAGATCCCCCTGTGAATGTCGTCATCATTGGCCCGGTTCTGAGTCTTGGTATTATGCACCCGTCATTGCCCCAGATTAATTCAATTTGCATTTCCTCGTTTCTCACCCAAAACAAAGGACCCTCTTTCCTAGCAGCAATGGCTTCTCTGAGCTACACTGATGCCCTAATTTCTGACCCATGTGTGCTGCCCGAGTGCTCATTTTTCTGACCTACAAAGCCCCCTCTCTCATCCACATATACCTCTCTTTCTCTCAAATGTACATATTATGCATCCTAATATGGACTATGTGGCAAATGTAGTAAATCCATATTCTTGCATAAAGTGAAGCAGCTGCAGTGTCGCAAAACTCCAGTGACCCTATCAAATGCATTTTCCGACGTATAGTTTTTTTTCTGATCTGTATTGTTCTCTTTACTGATTCAAATATTTTTATGTGATTCAGAATGCCCTTATTACTTTTCTTGTTTTATTATTATTATTTTCTGTCTAACCCCAAATGTTGTTCTTTTCAGCTTTCTCGTACATTTGGAAATGTGCATGCCTGCTCAGCGCATTTCATGCGGAGAATAATCGGGTCTAAACAAATAATTATGCCACAAAAAAAAACATGCAAGCACGTGCTATTGTTCCAGCTGTCAAGGAATCAGTCAGCTGTTCCAGAAATATTCCTGACGCACTGTCCTGTATGCAAACCTTTCATTTACTTGCAATGTTTTTATTGGAAAAGACTTGTCTGTCTTTTATAAAGCTTTGAAACATTGAATATACAGCAAGACCACTTTTGAAGATATTCCGTTCTTTTGCGCTGTTACTTAAAAACCAGCGATGACTGTGGAATACCAGCCAAATAACCCTGAGAGTGCAGGAAAAAAATCACCCTCTGTCAAGCATGGCCGTCCACGGGTTCCACACACCCTGCTCCTTCTTCTTGCTGTACTGTTGATCAACTTCCTCCTCTACATTTACTTAGACAGCTTTTATGAGATGTCTCGTCTGCCTGTCAGCGGTCATCCACGTGGGCCATGCCCCTCTGGCTTCTTTAGGATGGAGACCATGAAGAACTGTTCACCCTGGTTATCATGTGTAGATATCCGGACACAGGTCAGGAAGCTGAGGCTGGTAGGCGAAGGTGCTGTAAAACAGGTCTTCCTTGGCGAGTGGAAGGAACGCAAAGTTGCACTTTCGAAGCTCGCGTCTCCGGCGTTGCAGGAGGACTTTCTCCATGGAGTGGACATGTTGAAATCCCTGCAGAGTGAATATGTGGTCACTCTACTTGGGTACTGCAAAGAGAATTTTACAGTTGTGACGGAGTACCATCCCTTGGGCGCCCTCAGAAGTCTTGATAAAACTCTTGGCAATGTGAAATACCAGATGCAAAACACCTGGCAGAACAGGCTGGGGCTGGCCATTGATTATGTTAGCATCATCAGCTACTTGCACAACAGTCCCCTGGGCACACTGGTCATGTGTGACACCAATGACCTAGAGAAGGTTCTGTCACAATATCTACTGACCACTGACTTTCGTCTGGTGGTCAATGACCTGGATGCCTTGCCGTTGGTCAACCGGGATGCAGGCCAGCTGGTAAAGTGTGGCCCCCGCGAGATCCATGGTGACTTTGTGGCTCCAGAGCAACTCTGGCCTTACGGGAGTGAAGTGGAATTTCGAGATGAAGACATGCCACCCTATGATGAGAAGACAGACATCTGGAAAATCCCACCTGTGACTGATTTCCTTCTGGGTCATGTTGAAGGAAGCGACATTGTTCGATTTCATTTGTTTGACATCCATGCTGAGTGCAGAAAGCTTGAACCAACCATGAGGCCTACTGCTGAGAGAGTCCTGGACACCTATAAAAGTGTACTCTTGTCACTAAGGAAGGAACTTGTCGTACCTCGAAGCAGAGACATGCTTTGACCATGGTTTATACAGAGGTCTTAAAAAATATATTTTTGAACACAATTTTGTACACTACAGTCATATTTTCTCAGACAACTTTGGATATAATTTTAATCCCAGGCATTCTAGAAGTCTAACACATATTTCTAATAAAAGTTTAAAACACCTCTCTGTGAATTGGCTAACAACAGGAAGGCTAAGCTGTGTTGTGTGCTTCATATATTTTTTTATACAGGGAACACCACTTCTCTGTCATTCACTGTCAGGAATCCCACGCGGGCTGACCGGTCCATTGAATACAAATATTATTTTCCTTCGAATGCATCTAAATGAAAGATAATATAAATTAGGCTGTTTTCAACTCATTGTTATATTATCTTTGAGCCGTCTGAGTGCAGCTTTCTATCAGATGCAGAAAGAATTGCCTTATTTGAAAAAATAGAACAATTGATACTCTTAACTCATTAAGGTGAGTTGTAAAATACAAAGTATTTCATAGCCCTTGCACGTGATGGCATGTTGTGGCAAAGGTAGGGGGGACACATTACATGTTATGAAATAATTTTGTATATTCTCTTGGAGTGGTAAAGACATTTTGGATTCTACATGATTCAAAATGTATTTCTTTTGACTGGTCTGGGCTTTAGTAAGCAAACAAAGTCTGGGGGGAGCAAAGGTAGTTGTACTAAAACATTCATAAATAGTTCTGTAAATATAATGAACCTAGAGCTCTCATAGATGCAAGGCCACACCACAGAGCTGTGCACTAAATAAACCTGTGATGAACAGCATCACCAAGTGTGGCTAGGGGGTAGGAAAGTCGAGGAAGTGGAGCTGCCTGGCATTGTGAGTAGAGAAGACTGTATCTTGAATCATGTGGGATTACAATAGAACATCTTTTGGTTTCTTTTTGTTGTTGTTTAGAAAATACACCCTTAATGTTGTCTGCACACCTGTACCTGTACAGCAGAGATGAGCCACTGAATTACTGTGTAGGGCTCTCAAGTCAGATGTTTGAACTAACCCCACCCGGATCTTCTTGTGTTGTCTAATATGTAATGATTTCATAAAGTCAGTGGCTCCTGCTCACTCATTTAGACTCTTAATCATGGTGTTGAGATCCACAGTATCCCAGGCTATTCGTGTCTGAGAAGGCCAGGTGTTGTTCTTGCAGAATGGTTAGGATGGTTTTTTTTTAAATAATGTTTTTAAAATATTTCAATCCATAACTTGTATAAATACAGAATAAATTCATTAGAGAAACACATCAAAGTACATAGAGATGGTAAAAAAAAGAATTCCACAAGCTTAACGCAGGGTAAAATAAATAAGATGGGGCGAGTACATAAGTATTCTTTACAAAAATGTTCATTTTAATCTTTCATATGTTCAATCATTGGGCCCCATATCTGTAGACCCATTTTCCGTCTGTGTGACCCTTTGAGAGAGTAGAGATAATGGTCCGTCTCCCCTCCAGCGTACTTAGAAAAGGATTAATATATAGAGCAAATAAAAGTGAGGAGCAAGGACAACCCTTCCTTGTGCCTCTAGATATACGTGCAGGATCAGAGACTAAGCACATTATACATATTTTAGTGGTGGGGGTCTGATACATAACTTGAATAGAGTTAATAAAACTTGGCCCAAACCACAAACATCGCAAAGCCGCCCATAAAAAGTCCCAGGAGACAAGGTCAAATGCTTTATTTGGTATCTTGTAATACCAGGCCGATCGTGGTACTTTGTGCGTTTGGCGCATCAAACAGGAACACCACCCTATTGATATTGTTGACCGTGCCCTAGCCGGTATAAACCCATGTTGTCGAGTAGAGACCAGTGGGGTGATAACCTTAGCCAAACGTTAAGTCAAAATGTTGGCGTAGATTTTCCCCATCACAATTTAGCAAGGATATGGGTTGGTAGGACCCCGGGAGGTCTGGAGGCTTATCCTTTTAAAAAACCCAATAATATTTGCCACATTCCAGGACGGCAGTGCATCTCCAAGTTGTGCCGCTTGGAAGGTGGCCAACATATCGTCTTTTAATTCTAGAAAGAACGTTTTGTAAACTTCGAATGGAAGTTTATATGGACCAGACTCCTTACCACTAGATAGCATATCTATAGCTTCCTCAAGCTCCTCCATAGTGATAGGTGTATCCAGGATAGCTGATTTATCCTGGCCCAACCATTCACTGTTTAAATTCTGCAACAAGGCCTCTCCTGCCTGCCCACCAGAATTATTTTCTGTGTATAGTACATCGAAGAAGGCGTGAAAATCACATAAGATCTCAATAGGTGTCTCAACTGTCTTACCCGTTGAGTCTGTCAAGGTATTCATTTGCACCACTTCTTTAGAATGAAGCCTCTGTGCAAGGCACCGCCCAGTAGCCTCCCCATACTAATTTCTCTCTTCCCTATATACCTTTTTATATATATTTTTTTAAAACGTCATTTAATAAGTTGGTATTGACATACATTCACGATCATTGGGTATATAGCATTGGAATAACACATCTGACACTAGACGTACACAACATCATATATCGTGAGTTCAAAGAAACATTGCATTGTAGGGCACACAATTAGGGGTTGGTTGATGAAGTAGGAGCTGAGTCTTGTTGGCGCATACAGTTAAGGAATGGGTCCTAACTGTCTCGTGGCCGAGACCTCGGGGGCATCAAATCCCAATAATTTGATAACTGTTTGTGGCAATAAACAATATCTCGTATTCAGTCTTTCAGTTTAGGCGCCAGGGTACCGCCCCAGCACATCGTAATCCTTTGTTTGGCGAGAAGTAGTAGCAACTCAGTAAGTTTACGAGAGGGTTTAGGTATCTCTGCCACGTGTCCCAGCAGGCCAACCAGTGGGTAGGGCGACAACTGTAGCCGTGTTATTTCCCCTAGTGTCTGGTAGACCCCCACCCAATATGACGCAACCGCTGGACAGTGCCAAGCAAAGTGAAGAAAATCTGCTGTTTCAGCGTGACATCGTGTGCAGTGTGAATCCGGAGACAGGCCCATCTTGTACAACAACACTGGGGTGCAATGTAGAAAGTTAAAGTGAATGAGACGCAACCGATAGTTCGGGGAGAGTAGTTCGAGTTGGCTACAGCAGAATGACCACTGCACGTCTGAGTGGAGAGGCAAGATCTTCTTCTCAGGCTATCCGGGCGGGCAGTTGTGTTGCAGGTGGGGTGGTATGCATGTTTCGGTACAGTGCCGTGATGAGTTTCCGCGGTGAAGTGGCATTGTAGGTGTACTCTAACTAGGTGAGAATCGCAGGTGGCGCTGGAAACGTTGGGGGAAAGCCCACGACAGGTCGCACGCATTTGATAATATAGAAAGGTGTCTAGTGGCACGCTAGGTGCCATCGGTGGGCCGCGAAAGTGGTCACCCGAGAATAGGTCAGCAAAGGTGTGCATGTCAAGCTTGGCCACACAGGCTTGGGCACCGCCGTCATGCAGAGGAGGCAGCAGGGGATGTTTTGCCAATGGGACCGACGGGGCATATAGGAGAGGAACGCCTGCACGCCGCATCAGCCCAATCCATGCCCACTGAAGACACTGGAGTGTCAATTTCAGCAACAGGCCTTTTGAAGGGGGCGAAAAGGGCTGTGGACAGAGGCCATGGCGATACTGCGTCAATTTCCACCGCAACGTGGCATATACCTTATATTTAAGGGCGATATCTTTACTCCAATGTAGACTGATCTTGGCCTTACATCGGGCAACCTCAGTTTGCAAAAGGGTAGTATCATCACCTGCCTGTATCCCCTGTATGAGATTCTCTTCAGCTTTTCTAAGCTCCACATACAGCTCTTAGACCACCATTTTCAGCTGCTTCTGCTTATACAATCCAAAGCTGAGTACCTCCCCCCTAAGCCCTGCCTTTAAGACATCCCATACAAAAGCACTTGAGGTTGAGTCACGATTAATTTCAAGAAATTGCCTGATCCAGTTTTTCATATGGCTGACGAATGAGGCATCCAGCAAGAGTTTCCTATGGAACGAGAAGGATCTCGGAGAGAAAGATATCTTTATAGACAGGATGTCAATCACCAGTGGGCCATGATCCGCAGTGATCCTAGGATAAACCTGAATTTTAGCCCCTGTAAGTAGTGCCGTTGACATAAAAAAATAATCTAGCCTTACTAGCTTATTGTGTGGATAAGAATAAAACTAAAAACTGGGGTCTGGATACCGAAATGCAGCCCATACATCAGTCAAGCCTAAATCAGCCAAAAGGTGCTGTGACGCCTTGAAAACTTTGGGTTTCCTGCCCTTAAAGTTCTTCATATTTAACTGTAAATACCGGCAGCCCAGATGTATGTTAAAATCACCACATAAAATCAAGGGGGTGGGCCATGATGCTAGTTCTACATTAAGCCTGTCAAGTACTAATGCCTCATCCAGATTAGACCTGTATACGGAGCATAAGTCAAACTTAACAGCCTCTGTGAAACATTCAGTAATGACCCAGCGGCCTTGCTTGTCCACCAATGTTCTACCCATACCCTGAATCCAATGTTTTGCAAAAATAGCCACCCCACGATTCATCGTAGATTGTTGTGTGCATGCAAGCACTGAATAGCCTAATTCAGCTACGGCCTTCCGTTTGCCCCACGGAATGTGGGCTTCCTGTAAACAAACCAAATAGTTTCATTACTCATAATTCAGCAGCCACCCGCTGCCTCTTCCCATTATTATTCAGCCCACAGACCTAAAAGGAGCAAACACGTACCCCAAAAGGTATCATCCTATCCCTCATTGCTCACTGCCAAACCTTTCCGGGCGCTAACCCTGCTAAATACACAATTCGTCGTAGACTGTTGTGTGCATGCAAGCACCAAATAGCTTAATTCGGCTACGGTCTTCCGTTTGACCCACAGAATGTGGGTTTCCTGTTAACAAACCAAATTGAGTTTCATTACTCGTAATTTAGCAGCCACCTGCTGCCTTTTCCCAATATTATTCAGCCCACAGACATTAAAGGAGCAAATGCGTACCCCACACGCATCATCCTACCCCCATTGCTCACTGCCAAACCTTTGTGGGCGCTAACCCTGCTAAATAACATCACATACCAGTATTCCTCAACCTTCCACTTGTTATGGATTGATTTTTTTTCCCCCTTCCCAGACCCCCATCCCTCCTTCCACCCTGTGCTTCCCCACCCCCGGGTCCCCCTCCTTCCTAACTCCCTCTTCCAGGGCATCCACCGAAGCCCCGATTTCCCCTCCCCACTCTGCAATGAGGCATTAGGACCAATGGGCCCTGAGATGAAACGCTCTCACTAGCCAAATCACCCCCCTCCCTGCTAAAACAGATCAATCAAGCACATCACACCCCATCAACAAATTCTGGAAAAAAGTGAATAGGACAGAGATATCTGCCTAGAGCCTGAAGCCCTATCTAGATAGATTGCAGAAATTCTTTAGCCTGCACTTCCAAAGTGAAAAATGAAGCATGCTTATTATAAATGACCTTCAGTTTCGCAAAATTAAGCAGATAGGCTTGTGCCCCCTTGCCTTCAAATAAGGGGATAAGCTGCCGCAATTGCCATCTGGTCTAACGAAAAACTCTGATCCCTTTCCAGCCCTCTTTTTGTCTGGGTGTGCCAGGTCGTATACTGCCTGGCGAGCTAAGAAATTATAGATAGATATCAGAATTGCTCTAAGTCAAGGAGTAGTTTGTCCCAGTCTTGTTTGTTGTGTAAAGAGGAATCGATGCGCTCTTTGTATTTCATGATTCCAGTTTCATTGCGAGAGTTCAGGAAAGGCCTCAGAAAAAAAATCAACGATGAACTTTCGAGCATCCTGTCCTTCAGCGCACTCTGGGATTCCCAAAACTCTCCAGTTATTTCGCTGTAGGTGATTCTCACGATCCGTTAATTTCCACTGCGTGTCCGCTTTCTGTGAACTCATTGACTCTGTTATCACTGCCTGCTCATCTTCCAGACTAGAAATCCGGGCCTCTGCTTCATTAAACCTTTCTGCAAACTCTGAACAGGATTTTGCAATACGCTGCATGGAGTTCTGGAGTTTGCGGCTGGCTCCTTGAGTCCGTTAGCTCTCCATGCGTGTCTCTTCCCTGTGCCACAAATCCTGCAGAGAACGAATATTCCCATAGCAGTGCATCATTACCAGCAGCTTGTATGGTGCCCTCACCTGGTTAGTGCCTCTTGTGGGCCAGTTTCTGAGGTGTCAGTACCTAGGTCCTGAGGATCCACACTACTTGTGTTGCTGTGACCACTACCAGGTGACTCCCCTCTAGCGTGGGACCTGAGAATTGACTCAATCCAATCTCCTGACGAGTCAGAGGGCTCGTATAGGGAATATAAGTTGTCCCCAGAGTCAGTTTCCTTAACCGTGAACTGGCTGCCATAGTTGCCGTTTGTCCCTAAATTATCAAGTTCGGGGGACTTTCCATCTTAGCCTCCCTTGTAGCTGATTTGCTCCGAACTGCTTTAGTGGTTTTCTTGAGCTCTGTATGGTCCTTGGGGGTACCCGACATTACAGAGGGTGCGGAAAGTGTCCTTCATTCTCCCCAGCCGCAACATTAGTAGCATTGTTGCCCCCCATTTTGATTGACATCTTGTGTTTACCAGGTAATTCCACACACTGGTAAACGGTGTCCACATTAGAGTGTAGCTGGCTCATGGAAGAGCTCAGCTGTTTGCCAAGCTCTCCTTCCTGCCCCCCAGATCGTTATTGGGGAGAATATTTTGTAAGTGGTGGTGTTGCTTTTTCCCTTTCCCGGCTAAAAACAAAGAGGGTATATTCCACTTACCACCAGCCTCTCCTAGCAAACCCTCGCGTTCTTCCCCCACCATTTCACTGATGCTGCCACTCTTGCCGCTGCGCTGTTGCCCTGAGCCGCTCCTCAATGTTACAGCTGTATCTGTCGGAATCCATGGTTTGCCTCTGGCAGATTTCAGCTGCATAGCAGCAGCCGAGAGCACAGCCGGGTCAGCTCCGCCCCAGCCAGCGAGCCGCTCTCAGCCGTGGCAACAACACACAGAGAACGCAGAGGTCGGAGAAGTCGCCACGCCAAGCCCAGGTACTGGCGCAGTCTTGACCGGGGGATCCCCAGGGTGCTGCAGATCATGCCGCGTGTGGTAGACGGGGGAGTCGGAGTATATGCGTGTTGAGGTTCAGGCGTGATTGCTTATGCATCCGACATCGTGGGCGTCCTCTTGCCTCCTTGCTATGTGTCCGACATCGCAAGCGCCATCTTGCCTAAATTGCTAATGCGTCCGACATTGCAGGCATCTTGCCTCCAGAATGTTTTCAAATGCCTGCCATTTCAATGTCTGTTCATCTAAAGGACCTGATCCCTGATTGGCAGTTAGAAAATGGGTTCCATTGAGTCACCTTCTCTTGCAGTTGTATTTTCCCTTCCCATTCTCCACTATTTTGCTTGCAGCAAAGGATTTCTTATTGGTCTGTAGTTGGCTAGGCTCTGTTGACGTGCTGTGGCTTTCGTCAGGAGTAGTTGCTTGTTTCAGGCCTACAGAAACTCTTCATTTGGTGATCTGTGCATTAAACTTGTTCATGATTTCTGAGCCCTGTGCTGTGAGGAGTTCTTCAAGAGGAGCTCCAGAAATAATTCTGTCACTAGATTGGAGATTTTTGTTGTTGACTAGTTTACTTGTTTCCTTGGCTGTCTATGGTTCAAAGTTAGACCAGATGCATATGTGTGGGTGGGAGTGGCAGAAGGTATGGCAACTGCTCCATCCTGTTGGTTATCTCATTCCATATTTTATTAGTGTTTTGCTTGAGAAAGGCGAGAAGATGGCCACCGTGCATGTCTGTGTTCCTTTTAGGGCCCTTTGTCCTGGAACCAAATTTTACTCCATTGATGGGTTATACCTTTGATTAAGTTGGTGTAGTAATCTCGATTGACATTCCAGATTGCTCTGTAATAGCTTTAATTGTGGCCTTGCAAAAATGTTTTGTCTGTTGCAGGGTTGAGCAATCCCATCAAAGCTTCAGGTTTGGGTTAGGGCTTTTTATGGGGTTTTATAGAAAAGCCATTATTTTCCCATATAACCTCACTCGCATGACCCCAATTTTTTGGCACTATACTCTCTAAACCCCCCCCCCCACCCCCAACTTTTGTAGTAAAGGCATCTCTTAAACAAGCATTGGCAAAGCCAATAGGTCTTGCCTTTGAAACATACTGGCTTTGCTATGCTTTTAGCTAATGATACTAATTCATTGGTAAAAAGCAAAAGGTTTTGCTGTGACATGAGTACATTCCTTTTTGATCCAAGATGGCAGACACCATTTGGATCGGTAAATAGAAAAATGTGATAATTCAAAAAATCATAATTGTGGTAGCTTGAAAGTGTTTTTTGTGCGACAAAGTGATAAAGCAGCAAGGCCCACCCAATAAAAAAAAAAAAAATGTATGGTCTGTGAGGGGATTGGGGAGCAACAGGGGGCGTAAGCATGGGAGGCACGAGACCAGGCAAGGCAACCCACAAAAATACCAAAATAATATAAAAGTAGTGGGGAGGCAGTGGACTAGTTTGGGGGAAGAGATGAGGGAGCAACAGGGAGTGCACGGGTGTGGTGGGTGTTTAGGGGAGGGAAGCAGAACACGAGAGAGAGAGAAACCACATGCTTTTCCAGAAACCAATCAAATCTATCCCATTTTGTGTTCAATTTCCAGCAAATAAGGCATCAAAGATGCTAACCGAGAACTGAGGCACATAGAGATGAACACACTGATCCTGGATTCAGACCGGAAACTCCCACACCTAGCTCTTTAACTTATTCTAAAAGACAGAGTACTTAGGAGCTAATACTAGAAGATGGAGCAATAAGCAAAATCACAGTGATTGTTTGCTGTGCTCACTTGGCGCCACCGACTTTTGTGTTTATTGTATAATTGATACCCAGGTCCTGAGGTTCACTGGGTCACCCCATTAGATTGTAATGGCATTTGGTGTACCAGGCCGAGCGGGCACTGTGAACCAACACTGCTCGTCTGCAACTGCTATCCGAAATGCAAATCACAGTAGGGGTTCCATTATGAATGCTGAATAGAATAACCAGTGACAGTAATAGGCTGTGTCAAAGCAGTAAAACTCACTGAGAAGTGCAGCTACTACACCAGCGTACAATGACACAGCATCCTGCTCTAAAAACCATGCGCCATTGGGCCTTCTCAGGGCTTCTCACCTTAACAAGTCATCCAAAACAATATCCAAACGTTTATAAGCAATATTAAAGCCCCTGCTCCCTTAAAATGCTAATTTTATATAAAAGCAAAAAAATTGTGACTATTAAAACGTATATGGATCTGCATTCTATGATTCATTATGTGCCCCTGTGTGCACCCTATGGATCCAAGTAAAACACGGCACTACAAAGAAACGTTCCCCTTGGTCATAAACATATTCACATATGTCCCATATGCACATCACTGTGGATTGTTTCACTCATTTTGTTCACCACCATATCATTAAAGTTGCTTGATAGTTAGACATGTGGAATATGTAACTTGTGCAGGTCATAACCTTTTCATTTTAATATTAAGTCCTGCAATATGAGTAATTTAATTTCTGGTGAACAGGACTACTGCTTAAAACGCGAATTATATCAAATCACTGTAAGCTGAGATAGATTTAGTATAACACCTTCGCAAAACAAAATTGTACTGAGCGGTTTATGTTACCAACACAATGTGGTATTGTTAACCCCTTCAGTGCCCATGACGAGATGGTCTCGTCATGGAGCGCGGTTGCGCTGTGCCCATGACGAGACTATCTCGTCATGAACCCCGCCCGCTAATGCAACGCCCGGCAAAGGGCGGGGCACTGAAGAGGTTAACATATTTTTTTATTTTTATTTTACATTGTTTTATATAGCGCAAACTTGATCCGAAGGTATTGGGTATCGGAGGGCTTTACACGAGCACTAGTTGCATTACATGAGGACATGTTCCTTTTTGTTAGGCATGGGGAGAGTAAGTGATTTGCCCAGAATCACAGGATGTTCAGCCTCATTGCCGAGACTCGAACCCGGTTCCCCAGATTCGAGGTTGACCGCCCTAGCCATTAGGCCAACTCCTCTCCCCATATGTCAGCAACTACAGATTAATTATTCACAATCAGAACTACAAAAAAATGTTTCCTGTGGATTGTTAAGTATCTATTCTGTGTATAAAAGCCTCGGTGCATGTCATGTTTTATTAGATACACATAAAAAAGAGGGAACATTGTTTAGTCATTGAATATGGTATTTGCTCAGTATCCGGCTGTTACACGGGCCATTGGATGTTCTAGGTTACTGTTGCCATGATGGAATTGTCACCTGGTGAAGAATAGCAAGATTGGGGATGCTGTGCTAGCACAGAAATGAAAGGGGGTACTACGATGGTGTAGCAAAGAAGGGACACGTTGCTAGGGTGCACTACGCATAGAGCAATGTGTTGGCTAGAAATGACTTGGGCGAAACTGCTGTGAAACTGGAGGGATGGGGGGGAACTAAAGTGTGTTGCCTCTCATCTTATTGTTATAATTGTTTCTAATTTATGGCCATGTGGAAGCTGGTAATTTGAGGTGGGCAAAACGGTATTGTCTACCTATATGTGAATATACTGGGTGGTGCAGTAACTTGTGGCTAGCTGCCATTCTTAGTTTAAAACTCCTACCCAGGATGTCTGCCATCTCCTGCAGACGTTTGGGTTGATTCTGAACTTGGAGAAATCCCATTTGTGCCCCACTCATGAACTGCTGTTCATTGTGGGGGGAGGGGGTGGGGTGGTTTTCAACACGAGGGTGAGGCAGGTATTCCCGTCAGAGCCTCACAGGCTGACCCTGGTGAAAGAACTGAGGAAGGTGTTGGTCTCTCCTTCGTCCACGGCTCGTCAGTGGTTGAGGGTGCAGGAATTGATGTCTACAACTGCGATGATTGTTCCCTGGGCCCGGATGCACTTGTACCCTCTGGTGAATCATGTTCTGGGGCATTGGTGTCCGGAGTCTCAGGATTACGACCAGTTAATTCTTGGGTGTGTGGAGATTTCCCGTAAATTGTCCTGGTGGCTGGAGGAACAGAATCTCTTGCAGGGCTCTCCGTTTGTGTCCCAGGAGCAGTTGGTGCTGACTATGGATGCCAGCGAGCTAGGTTGGGGGGCAGTGATGGCACAGGAGTCTGTTCAAGGGATCTGGTCAGTCACGGAAGCAGGGATGTCTTCCAACTAGAGGGAGTTGAAAGCCGTTCAGTTGTCTTTGGCACATTTTGTTCCTTGGGTCCTGCAGCGGGATGAACTGGTGAGAAGGGACAACAAGGTGGTGGTGTGTTATGCCAGCCTCCAGGGGAGTGCGAAAGTGGCTTCCCTCAACTTGTTAGCACAGCAGATTTGCCAGTGGGCAGAGTTAAACTTGTTGTCTCTGAGGGCGTTACCTCTGCCCGGGGTGTTGAACTCGGAGGTGGATCGTTTGAGCAGGTTTTCCAGCCTGTCGGAGATGTGTTTGAAGCAGGAGGTGTTTGGTGTGTTCATGAGAAAGTTTGGGGTCCCTGCAGTGGACCGGTTTGCAGCCCTGGTAATGCCTTGAGGGAGAGGTATTGCTCTCTGGTTTAGTCGGACTTGGTTTGGAGGGTGGATGCTCTGTCCTTTCGGTGGGAGTGGGGCTTGATGTATGCCTTTCTTCTGATTGCCTTGATTCCGAGGGTCCTTCTGAAGTTCAAGTGGGACCGGGCATCGGTGATCCTTGTGGTGCCTGCCTGGAGCCAGAGCCCTTGGTTTCCTTTGTTGTTGCGGTGGGGCCTTGTTGACTGTGGCCGGTGGTTCCCTGTCCCCTGTGGTTTCCTCCTCTGTCCTGGGATTGTCTGGTCCGGTTGCATCTGGCGGGCTGGCTGTTGAAAGGATGAACCTTGTGGCTATGGGGTGTTCTCCTGAGGTGGCGGCTCAGTTTATCCAACAGTCCCGGTGCCCTTTGACTTTTAAATCCTTTGCTCGGCATTGGGTGTCTTTTCAGGGTTGGTGTGTGGATAGAGACTGTTCTGCTTTGGAAGTGGATCCTGTACGTGTCTTGGATTTCCTGAAGGATGGACTCGAATTTGGTCTGGCTGTTTCCTTGTTGCGGGCTCAGTGGGCGGCAGTGAGGAGTTGTTTTCTCAAGAAGCCAGTGGTTAAGTCTTTTACGCCGGGTTGGGATCTTCCATTGGTGCTGAAGGCTTTGCAGCCTGCGCCCTTTGAGCCTCTGCAGGAAGAGTCGCTGTGTTTCCTGGCGACCAATGTGATTTTCCTTTTCACTACCACCTTGGCCGGGAGGGTTGGGGAGCTGGGCTCGTTGCTTTTTTCTGAGCCCTTTTTGCAGTTCTTTCCCGATCGGGTCGTTCTCCGACTTGATCCTTCCTTTGTTCCCAAGGTTCCTTCCTCGTTTCTCTGCTCAGAGGATCTGGTTGTGCCCGTGTTGTGTCCTGATCCTCATTCTGAGGATGAGGTGCGGCTGCCCTGTTTGGATGTTAAACAGGCTCTTGGGGTGTACTTGGTTCGTACACAGCCGTTTCTTTGTGACTTTTGGCCTGGCAGGCCAGGGTCTGAAGCCTTCTGGTACTACTCTGTCGGTGGCTGAGGTGGGCTGTTGGGGCTGTTTATGAGTCCTGTGAGGTGCAGGCGCATGGGTCAGTTCAGGGGAGATCGACTCGGGGTTGATTGCTTCCTGGGCTTGTTTTCAGGGGGCGTCTATGGCTGAGACCTGCAAGGCCACTACTTGGAGTACTCCACACACCTTTATGTCCCATTATCATTTGGGGGTGGGTGGGACTGGGTCTGCTGGCTTTGGGGATACTGTTTTGTGTTCTGTACAGGTGGTGTGACTTTCTGCTTTTTTGTGCTAATAAAGTCTGTTTACTGCTCTGTGGGGAAGTCGATTCTTGCTTTGTCAGTGACCAGGCTGGTTTTAAACAGGTATTTCCTTGCCCGCCCCCCCTGACACAACTTGTCCTTCAATGTCTCCGCAATGCCCTCACCATCTTTCTTGGCAAAGCGCTCCTCTGCCTGCTTTACCGGTCTACTTTTCAGTGCTGCCCCCTTGGTAAGGCTTTCCTTCTCTTTTTTAAGTTTCTCCTCTTGTTCCTCCTACAGTCGCTCTTGATAATAAGCACAAGATTTAGCAGCAGCTTGTATTTTTTTCAGTAGGTTCTTGTTGGCGGCAAAGGACGTTTGAAAATGCATTTTAATGTTAGGGCGGTAACAAAAGAAGGCAGATGCCCAGAAGCTACTGCATGCTGCTACTTGCAATAATAGCTCATAATAGACATGCAACGTTTCATCTTTAGTCAGTGGTACTTATCATTTTAGACCAATCAAGCCTGTCCTCAGTAACTTAGTTTCTAAGATAATTCAAACCCACCTCTAGTTTCTTGTTGAAATCTGGCCCTCGGCCATTGGTAGAGGCTCTTGGTAGCGCCATTGCAGGCCAATCAACATCTTTCTTACAATCCTCCCACAAGAATTTGCTGCAATAATGTTAAACAGAAAATTTTAAGTCTTTCCAGAGCAGTCCTCCCATAGCAATAAAGCGATTCAATTCCATATACGATACCAGTGATGGAGTTCTTCAAGCAACTTATGTCTTTAGTAAAAGACAATAGGTCAACCGGTGTCCAGGGAACATGAACATAGGCATGTTGGTTGATCATCGGCAGTGGGACTTCACATTGTAGAAGCAGCAGGGCAGGAAAAGCCTGCTCAACATTCCCATTCCCCCACCCGTGGGTAATGCCATGCATTTAGCCGTGAGCCTGGCTATAGGCTCTTTCCAGTCTCATAAGGTCAGATGTACAAAGCTTTTTGTAGGTGGCAAAAGGCTCGAATCACAGAATCGGGCCTTTTGCGACTGCAAAAAAACCTTTTTTTTAATGTACAAAGTGATTTGGTAACCTATTACCGAATCACAAAATGGGTTTACGATTCTGTATTAGGAAGGGGGGATGTTAAGGGCGTCCCTTCCTAACAACTAATCGCAATGGTATGTGTGAATGTTTTGTGACCGAAATGCGGTCGCAAAACATTTGCATTTCACCGCCTACTTCAAGTAGGTGGTAACCCATTTGCAAATGGGACGGGGTCCCCCAGGCAACGCTTCCCCTTTGTGAATGTTTGTAAAACTTTATTTAAGAGCAGGCAGTGCTTGCTCTTAAAAACTGAAAAGAAAGCTTTTCATTTTTGAAAAACCTTCCGTTTTTCCTTTAAGGAAAACGGTCTGTATTTAAAAAAACAACATTGCTTTATTTAAAAAGCAATCACAGACAAGGTGGTCTCCTGACCCCAGCAGGCCACCATACCTGTGATTTTTGCAATTCCCAATGGGCCGCAAACAGAGACCTACCTCATGAATATTAATAAGGTAGGTCTATTTGGACCCACTGGGAATAGCTAAATGTTTGAAACACACATTTGTGCGTAGATGTGTCCGGTTATCAAATTGCGAATCACAAAAATTTGCTATTACGTACTCGCAAACCCAAAGCTATGCACATCTATCACCAAGTTCGGTAACAGCTTGGTCAAGATAGGACAGCAATTTAGTGCAGTCCCAACCATGTAGTTCAGAAGCATCAAAGCAATATTCAGTCGGTGACTACTGGTATTGTGAAGGCAGAGAGGTGTTTTTGTCGGCTAAGTCATGTGCATACGCGGCATGCAATTTATGAGGTGTATCAAACAGACATTGGCAAGCAGCTACAATTCGCAATAATAATCTTGGAACACAAGGTAGGCAATTGAGGACCTGAAGCTGACCAGTTATTAAGTTGGGATAAAAGTCTGGACACTTGCGGAGGGATTGGGAATGGGGAGCTGATGCACAATAACATAGTAGAAAGAGCAGCTCTGTCATGGCAAAGTTTAGCAAAAGTAATAAGGTTCACAATTAGTTGCTGAGTGGGAGAGACAGACATGGGCGGGCAATGTCACTCCTCAAAAAGGTCAGAAGGAATAGATGCCTTGTTAGTACATCAAGTTTAATAAGGTGTGGACGTCCTCATAGGCAGCAGTAGCAAAATCAGCGGCGCCCTTTATTAAAGCAGACAGACTGCCTCAGACATTGCCCTGACTGCAGATTCTAACAGTTCCCCTTTTGTTAATTTCTGAACTAACTCATGGTAAGATTGCCCTATCGTGGCCGGTGTAGTGTGCTTGGAGGTATGGGGCACCGGGTATTGTGGGGGGGGCACGTGTGGGGGGGGGTTTGGTAAGGTGTCAGAAGGGAATATCCTCTAGCAAGGGGTCAGGCTCATCCTTGTCTTCCAGTGCCTGTGCACTAGAAACCATGATAATTACCTGCCAAATCAATGACTTCCTGGTGCCAATTCTCCTGTTTGTGATCAGAAATCTTTCCCGTAGTAGACTTGTGTAAGCCTAAAAGCTCTCATTTACTTTACCCTTAAAAAGTAGGGTGGGAGCACACTGCCATGACATCCCAGTACCCAGTTCACTCAGATGTATTCTGGTAAATGCAGGGCATGGTAACAAATGTATTGTATTGCAATTGCATTTATATAGCGCTTACTACCCCGGACGAGGCGTTGCGGCGCTTTTTCGGCGAGTAGCACGCCACTCTGGAACCCATAAAGGATTAGTGTTGAATTATTATAGTGAAATATGAAAGTAATTTGAGTGGTGGATAAGTTAGTCAGTTATTTGGATTCAGAAGGTTTGCATTTATATAGCGCTTGTTACCCCTGAAAAGAATTTTGAGTATTTCCTGCACCTCTAAATGTCCGTGTTACTCTCTATTGGTGAAGGACAACTATCCTGAAACATGAGCTTATGTCTAGAGATGCTCAGCACTGGCTGCACCAACCATGGTGAAGACGAAAGATTATTCAATGGAAGTAAGTGTTATCATGCACTGTATTTACCAGCATGCATGAGTGAACTGGGTGCTGGGATTTCAAGGCAGGGTGCTCCTACCTTGTTTTTGTTTTATAAGGCTCCATTGTGCTGACAATCTCTGACTGATACACCTGTGCTCCAGGAGCGGTACCCAACAAACTCTAGACAAGTCGATATTGATAGATGGGGATTGCCTCGTGATAGACCAAATGGCATGTAATAAAACTCCAGGGATGGATGTCTTTCCTGTGGAATTTTATTCAACCTACAAGGCGAGCCTTGCCCCAAGGCTTCTCCAAATAATGCTACATGAATCTATCAGAGAGGTGCAGATTGTGGTCCTTCCTAAACCGATACGAGACCCGTTGGAGGTCCACTCGTAACAACCACTCTTTCTTCTTAATACAGACTAGAAGATCCTAGGGAACCTAAAAGTCAATCAGCTGCTGCCATGCCTTGCCATTTTGGTACACCATGACCACAACTGCTTTTTCCTAGGGAGGAACACATTCCTCAAATTGAAGCGATTTTTCCGAATAATGGTGGAGCATCCCTCAATGTCGTCCCCATGTGTGGCACTTTCTTTGTACATTGAAAAAGCCTGCGAAACACTGGGCTGGCCCTTTCTTTAGGGAGTGTTACTTAAAATGGGTATGGGTTCCAGGATACTGAAATAGACAAACCTCCTGTACATGGATCCAGGTGCCAGGGTATGCACGGGTTAAGAAAGATCCTTACCTTTTCGAGTGGCAAGGGGCACCAGACAGGGGTGCCCGCTCTCACCAATCATATGCGCCATGGCGATGGAGCTACTGATGGGACTGTTTCGACAGCAGAGCCCGTACTGTGATCTTGCATTTGCATACGGCACCCTAATATAACAGAGACCTACATGAAGGCCTGACCCGTGTAAAGGGCTGGACGAATTTAATACGGGCTCTGGACTGAAAATGAACTGGGCTAAATCCTGCTTTTTCCTCTTCGTAACCTGGCTGAACCAGAAGCGGAGGAAACCACTAACCTAGTGTAGTGGGTTCAGGTGACAGATACGCAGGCTCAGGCTTTAGGAGGTTCTAGGGAGTTTTTATTCAACAGTTTACACAGTAATTCGTTCCCACTTCGGGACAGCTGCCTGGGGTAGGTGTTGCTTCGTTGGATGTCTTCCCGGGTATTCTCTCTTTCTCTTGGCGGTGGCTCGGAAGGGTGGTCCTGGTCTGGTCTCTCCGGTGTATCCGCCCCAAAAGATAAAGGAAAGCAGGTGTCAGACAAACGCTGGGTACTGTGGTGACGTTAGGGCCGGGAGTGAGGGACACCGTGTTGGGGAATAGTCGTTGCGTGCCTAAGTGCTCAGGGGAAGGTGCTGTGATCTGATCGGGGCTGAACTGTCTACAGGCGGCTTTATTCAGAAGCGTTTTCCCTTCCCCACCCACCCCGCAACTTTCCCTCGTACCTGCTCCAGCCACGCTACTCCCCCGGGAACGTGGCAGGGCGCCTCACGGATACGTTGGCCTCCTGGCTTGTAGGTTTCTCCCCTCGTAGTTGTCACGTCGAGGTGGGTTCTTCCGCCCGGCCTCCGAGGTCAGCCCGTCTCCTCCACTCCAGCTCCGTCGTTTCCGCTCCCTTCCGCTCGGGCTCGTGCTCCTCCGATGTTCCGAAGTCCGTCTCACGCTCCTCCGCTCTCCTTCTCTCCGACTCCCGCTCCTCCTGTCTCCTTCTCTCCGACTCCCGCTCCTCCAGTCTCCTTCGCTCTCTCTCGACCTCCGGAGAAACGCCGTCCGTCGTCTCTCTTCTCGGACTCTCCTTTGAAGTCCCGCCGATGAAGACGTCATCCGGGGGAGGGGCTCCACGCAGGGAAACTCCGTCTTAAAGGTATGGTGCTCATCCTCTATCGTCCAATCGAGGCGATTGTACGGAGCCCAGTGGTCCAGCCGGGAATGTCCCTCAGATAACCGCGTGGTGAGAGAAGGGTTTTTAGCGCAATCAAGTGCCGGACAGTGACAGTCAGGGGTGTTTATGGCACCGCTATCCCCTACCCCGTCACACACCTCCCCCCCTGGCGTCTCCCGATCGGGGAGAGGAAAGACCCGTGACAAGAAATCGGCGTTGCCGTTGTCCTTCCCTTTTCTATGTCTCACTGTGAATGCGTATGGTTGTAAAGACAAGAACCAGCGCAGTATGCGTGGGTTGGAGCTACGGTTCTGGTACATCCAGCGCAGAGGCGCATGATCTGTATATAACAGGAATGGTTTGCCCTCTAAATAGTAGTGTAACTTGTCAACGGCCCACTTGATGGCCAGACACTCTCTTTCTACCGTGGGATATTTGGTTTCCCTAGGGAAGAGCTTGCGGGTAACAAAGAGTACTGGATGTTCCAACCCATCCGCCCCCTCCTGTGATAGAACAGCCCCGAGACCCAATTCGGAGGCATCCGTGGCCAGGATAAAGGTCCTAGAAAAATCTGGGGACGCTAGAATCGGTTGTGTGGTTATGGCTGTCTTGAGGGTCGTGAAGGCTTGTACTGCCTCCAGGGAGGGGTGTACTAGGTCTCGTGGTTTTGCGCTTTTCTGGAGCAGATCAGTAAGAGGGGCTGCTATGTCGGCAAATTTAGGTATAAACCGTCTGTAATACCCTATAAGTCCCAGGAATGCCCGTAGTTCTCTTTTAGACTGTGGGAAGGGGGTCCCATCAATGGCTTTCACCTTTTCCGTTTGGGGGGTTATTGTCCCGTCTCCCAGTACGAAACCCAAGTAGTTCACGCGGTGGAACGCCGCCCTAGACTTCTTGGCGTTCACATGTAAGCCTGCTTTCTTCAGGGCGGTTAAGACGGTATCCACGTGTTGTAGGTGTTCCTGCCAGGTTCTACTGTGTATGACGATATCGTCAAGATATGCGGAACAGAAGGCCGTGTAGGGACTCAGGATGGCGTTCATGAGGCGTTGAAAGGTGGCAGGTGCCCCATGTAGGCCGAAGGGAAGGACGGTGAACTCGTACAGTCCCTCCTCTGTGACAAATGCGGTCTTCTTCTTGTCGCTTTCTCGGAGGGGCACCTGCCAATACCCCTTCGTTAGGTCAAGTGTGGTGATGAATACCGCGTCCCCAAGTTTCTCGATCAATTCGTCCACCCGTGGAATGGGATAAGCATCAAATGTCGAAATGGCGTTTAATGCGCGGAAGTCCATGCAGAAACGCCGTGACCCGTCTGGTTTGGGCACCATCACAATAGGTGATGCCCACTCGCTCCTTGATGGCTGGATGACGCCCAATTGCAGCATGTCATAGACCTCCCGTCTTATGGCTTCTCGTCGGGCCGCAGGTATCCTGTATGGTCGTTGTTTCACAATTTTTCCTGGTTGGGTCTCAATGACGTGTTCCACCAACGTGGTTCTCCCTGGTAAATCGGAGAAAATGTCTTTAAACGGTTGCAGCGTCTCCATGAGCTCTTTCCTCTGTTGCGTGGAGATCTCTTTGTTCACCACAAGTTCGGTAATCTTGGAATCAGTATTCTGACCCGTGGGTATAAGGAACTGGGCATTTGTCGGTGGGGGTCCTATCCACTTCTTCAGCATGTTTATGTGATATGATTGGAGTTTTGTGGGGGATACCTGCAATCTATAGGTCGTATCCCCGATAGTCTCCCGGACTTCATAGGGACCCACCCACTCGTTTTTGTTCTTGTTGGCGATCGATGGCAGGAGAAGTAGAGCCCAGTCCCCCTTTTGTAACCTCCGAAGTTTCGTCCCCTGATCGTAATACCGTTTCTGTTTCGTCTGCTGCTGTTCCAAATTGGAGCAGGCTAGGGCCTGTAGCTTCCCTAACTTGGACCTGAGTCGTTGGGTGTAGTCGAGAAGGGATCTCTGTTCTCGGTCTTCTTCGGACTCCCACACGTCTTTGGTTATCTCCAATAAGGAGCGAGGTTGTCGCCCGTACAACAATTCAAAAGCTGAACAGCCCAAACTGCTTTGTTTTTGTGCCCTTAAAACGGACAGCGCTAGGGGTAACAGACGGTCCCACTCCTGGCCCTCAGCCGTGAGCATTTTCTTTAGTGTTCCCTTTAGGCTTTGGTTATATCTCTCGACCAGACCGTCTGTCTGCGGATGATATACAGAGGTACGTAGGTGGTGTATATCTAGGGTTTTGCATACTTCTTTCATCAGTTTAGAGGTGAAGGGCGTACCTTGGTCCGTTAAGATCTCTTTAGGAAATCCCACGCGAGAGAACAACTCCACCATTTTCTCCGCGACATGCATTGTAGTCGGAGTGCGTAAAGGAAAGGCCTCGATGAATCTTGTGGCATAATCAACCACCACGAGGGCGTACAGGTGTCCTTTCGCAGATTTCGGCAGGGGTCCAATCAGATCCATTCCTACTCTCTCAAACGGTCTTCCGATTATGGGTAGAGGTCGTAACGGGGCCGCAGCGGGGCGGTGTGTGTTTTTCCTTTGGCATATCTCGCACTTCATGCACTAGTTGTGAACATCTTTATATATCCCTGGCCAGTAGAAGAACCTCGTTATGGTCTCTGTTGTTTTCTCCTTTCCGCTATGCCCTGCTGTAAGGTGTGCATGGGCAAAGAAAAGGACCTGTTCTCGGAAAGAAACGGGGACTAACAGCTGTGGAGTCCCTCCCTCTGTCCCCTCCCGGTACAGTAACTCGTTTTTAATAAAAAAACGGGGAAACTTTTTAACCTCCTGGGTTTGGGTCACATGGGCGCTCTCCCAGGCGTTAAATAGGGTGGTATCATTAGCCTGCGCGAACCGAAAACTGCGGTCCAAAACCCATGGTTCTGGGGACAGGAGAGCAGCCCTGTCGAACCTGCTCTCTAAAGGGGTTGTAGCCATAGACCCTGAAAACAATGCCATAAACTCCGGGTTGTCCACCCCCAACAGCATCTCCTCAGGAAGGGACTTCACCACCCCCACTCTCACCGTACAGGGGCCTTTGTTCACGGGGTGTATTGTTATCTGGGCAAGGGGATACGGTCTCACGTCCCCGTGTACACAACGGATGTGGACCACTGCGCCTGGTAAATACTGGTGTGGGTGTATGAGATGGTCCTGTACCACCGACTGTCGACAGCCTGAATCTAACAAGGCTCTCACTGTCCTCCCGTTCAACTGCAAACTCACGTAGAATGAGCTCCCCATCTCGGCTGAGTACAGTACGGACCGTGGCAAGTATCCTACTTCCATCGGCTCCTCAGAGGACCGCTTCCTCGGGCAGAGCCTGGCTATATGACCCCAGTCCCCACAATCGAAGCACTGGGGCCCTCGGAACGGAGGGGGACCCTCCATCCACATAGGCCGGGGTCTAGGGGGTTCAACAACGCTCCTCTGCTTCTTGTCTCCTTTTCCGAGGTTGACTCCCTTTTGCCCCTTTTCTACCTCCCATCCCAGGGACTTGGGTTGGGCTCTTGCATAGTTGGCGGCCATTTCTATGGCCTCATCTAGCGTTAATCCTGAATGTTGCTTCAGCCACCTCTGACTGGCGTACGGCAAAGCCTCCATGAACTGTTCTAGATATATTTTAGTCATCACGTCCTCCATTGTACTAGTCGACGGCTTCAGCCACTTGTCGGCGGCCATCTTGAGCCTGATGAACAGGGTTTTGGGGTTCTCTCCCGGTATCCCTCGTTCCTTCCGGAAGCGGATCCGGTAGGCCTCCCCATCAAGCCCCAGATGGTTAAGTATAATTGTCTTAATGGTAGGATATGGGACCAGTCCCGAGGGGTTGGCTAGCTGGTAAGCAAACTGGGCTTCTCCGGTCAATAGGGGAGCCACAAAGTGGGGCCACTTTTCCTCCGGCCACCCCAATGCTCTGGCGGCCCTCTCGAAGTTCATAAGAAAGACGTCGGGGTCTTCACCATGGACGTATTTCTGCAAGGAAATACCTGAGGGGTTAGGGATAGACAGGGGCCGGCGGTCTATGGGTACCGGTAGGGTAGGGACTGAGCTGGTCTTCTGTATACTGTCCAATTGAGCTGTTATGGTGTTTTGGAACAGGTCCCGGTCTGCCTGTGCTGACGTCATCTGTCGTTGGATTGCCCATTCCAATTTCTCCTGTCCCTGGACGAGGTGCTGGATTAGGGCGTCCATCTTTTCCATCAACGATTCTTCCAGGAGGTAAATACTGTCTTATCTATGGGGCGCGGGGAGGAAGAGAGTGGCCCTGCACAAGCTATATTGCTTGCTGGAGAGGGGTGGGCTAAGGCCCCGCCCTCAGAGCTGTATTATGCGGTGGCACAACTACAATGGCCCATGTGCTGGCTAGCGAGTACTCCTACCACTGAACAGTTGTCCATCTCCAACGCTGTAGGGGGCCATAATATCCAAGACTGGCTCATGGACCCCTGGAGAGATGCCCAGGACATGGGATGTATCGCTGTGGTGGCCAAGCGTTGCTGGCATATATACGTACAGCCTAGACGTTGCCCTATGCTCCTACTCCACCATTGTGAGTGCCCCTGGTGTTCCACCGGGTGGCAGATCGCTACAACACAAGACCATGGGCAGAAGCAAACATTCACCAAATAGGTGACTTTTATGAACATAAAATCTTACTGACCTTCAACAACCTAAGAGAGCGTTGTGGCATAGACGAGGCACACTTTTTGACCCAAAATGCTCTGACGGCCGTGATGGGGTCACATGGGGTTCAGATTGTACTGAACCCACTATATTCCCCACGCTGCAGTTAGTACTGGAACATGGTATGGGCAGACGTGCAGTTACAGTACTCTATAGGGGGATGTTGGACTCCCTTAGTCCAAGCTTACAGGCCTTATGGGGTAAATGGACTCTTTCAATTGGACAGAGGCCTACAGACAGACAATGATCCCTTGCACTAGAGAAGGCCTGGAGGGTCTCTCGAAAACCCACGACTGAAATATACACTGTTCAACTATCTGCATCAGACATACCTTACCCCAGCACAACTGCTCCATATCTTTTTAGGAACAGCCCCAAAATGCCCATGGTGGACATGCATGGAGGCAGGCTTTAATCACATGGTGTGGACCTGCTTGGAGATCGGGCGCCACTGGACAGAGGCAGTAACAACACTAATGGACATTATGGGAAAACATCTGCAGATAGATCCATTACACAGCCTACTGCGGCTGCCCTTCTGCATACTCATGAACAATAATGCCTCAAAATCTGTAGATCTGGCATTTACTCTACAGAAACGTCACATAACAATGATGCGGAGCTCAGTTAAGGCCGTCTCTTTATCTATGTGCTTCAATGGGTGACTGCTGAGATGACCACCTGTCTCTCACTCCCGACGCATCAAGGGGCTGCACTGCAGAGGGACGGTAAACATCCTTTAAAACGCATGCATTACAACGCATGCCATTACCCCACATTTTTTACTCCGCATAATCTTTTACAACTCGGGGCTTTACACTGCAAGCCATTACAACGCATTCCCCAAAGTAACTCCCCGGTGGAGTTAGAATAGTAAATTGTGTTGTAATGGTGAATGCGTTGTAATCGATTGCATTGTAAAGCACTGTGTTGTAAAAGTTTTTGGAGAGTAAAAAATGTGGGGTAATCACACACGTTGTAAAAGCGTGTGGGGTAAAGCGTCCTATTCCAGTGGGACGTGTGGGACACGTACATAGACAACTTTGTTGCTAAAAAGATGAACGACCACCCTGAGCCCTGCTATACCCAGACTGATACTTCTAAGAGGAACAGGTGGGGGTGCAGAGAGGGCTTTTTAGGTCTCGCCTGGCGAACGCAGCGCGAAGCGCTGTCGCCAGCGAGATCTATTGTTGCTGACTTGCCTCGGAAGTGGGACAGGAGATGGGCACGCGCAGGCTCTTGGCGGATTTGAGTTGGTGTACGCGCTTACAGCCACGCGGCTTGCACATCTCCTGTCCCCCTTCCCTCGCAAGTCAGCATGCAGTTTCACTTTCGTGAACATTCACTCGTTAAAAACGCAGCATTTGGGCATCCGCAGGGCTTTTGGCGCTTGCATGTAACGTGTACAGCTGGTGCTTGGTGCCGTGTTAATTAGGCTCGAGGCAGTAGTTTCTTTGTGAACGCGCTCATAAAGATGCGGGCCCCTCTCAATTCCTGAACTATGGCTATGGCGCAGCGGTAAAAATACAAGAACCACACCAGAGAGGTACGATGGATCTGCGCCACCTGTACCTTGGTACCCACATGCTGCGGTAATTACCTAGCCCTCGAACTCCAGTGCTCGGGCCCCTTGCGCCATTTCAATGTGTACATATTAACAGGTTCGAGCCTTATGCACGCTCCGTCATACTACATGCCGCGCTACATCCGCTAATAGCGAACGGGAGGGTTGGTGCTCAGGGCGCCCTATACTGCCTTCTTCATTCAAGCGTAAACAAGCGGGCCCATTCCTTTTTAGCGCTGGGAGCTAGGCGATTTGCCCAGAATCACCGGATGTTTGAGGGTCGGTGCCGAGACTCGAACTGGATTCCCCAGCTTCAAAGTCCTACGCTCTAGCCATTATGTTGTGTTGCTCTACACAACGCGTGTAGTGTGCCTTGCACCCCTAGGCCGTCGCGCTATCACCCCCCCTAGGGACAGGATAAAGGATCTGTGATCCCGGCTGTCAGGAAACCCGGTCTGGCTGAAGGGGGAAGCGAGGAGAGAACTCGCGGGCAGTCTTGCCCGAGTGTGGCGATCCTTACCGGCCAGCTGAGGCTGCGCAGGAAGGTGGGTGCCCCCGGCAGACACCCTCCCCACCCCCTCCTGGCATGTGAGAGTGATCGGCCGGACACCCCCTGCTGGCATGTGTGAGTGAGTGAGTGTGAACGAGCCTGGCACCCCCCTGCTGGCATGTGTGAGTGAGTTGGAACGAGCCTGACACCCCCTGCTGGCATGTGCACGTGATCGGCCTGACACCCCGTGCTGGCATGTGTGCGTGAGTGTGAAGGAGCCTGACCCCACCCTGCTGGCGAACCTTACCGGCCAGCTGCGGCTGCGCAGGAAGGTGGGTGCCCCCGGCCTGACAGCCTCTCCTCCCCCTGCTGGCATGTGTTTTGTGATGGTATTGTGTATCTTTATTTTCAGCGTGGTCCGCTTTCAGTGCGGTCCGCCTTGGTCACGCTTGTCTTTTCATATTATCAGAGCTGGTTGTAAATTGCATTAACTGTTCTCTTGACTCTTCGGAAATGAGGTGCCATGGCGGCGGTACCTGCCCATTGATCGCCCGCCTTGCACCCTGGCATGGCAATTCGCGGCATGACCGGACTGAGAAATCATAAGGGGGTGTCCCGCCCAAACAGCCCATCTGAAGCTACGTACCTGCATTTACATTTAGTAAAAACATAATTTTCGGTCGATTTTACCATTGCCAGCACCTCTAAATGGGCCAAGTCCATAATGTAATCTTTTTGGCCGCCTTTGTGTGTGAATTCCCTTCTAGCTGAGTGTGCGGGTTTGTGTATTTCTTTAAAAGTGCATGGGCATGGATGTCTGTGCCACTCTATCTAAGTCAATCTGGGTGTGCGTGCGTAAGGCTTTTATGATTAAGATCTAAGAATCCGCCTCGGGCACCACACAACCCCTTTGTTAACGCCTTTCACAGCGCAGCAGTAAATGGAACAAAAATTTCTTGGAAACCTACACGCCGCCCCGGGCGATTCAGGCTGGGTCAGTACTGCCAGCATTCAGCTTTTTGTTTCGTTTCTTTAATTGAATTTAAATATATCAATCAGCAGTTGAATTAAAAAGACATCCTGTGCATTTGAAGGCCGCAATCACTGGAGGAACGCCTGGCCCACCTTTCAACGCAACCACGGCACAAGTTTTCACGTTTTACAAATTATTTACGATTAATTATTTTGTTATTATGCAACAATACTGTATCCTGCCGTCGAGATGGAGAGAGTAACTGAAACATTTTGCGAATGTTCGACCTGGCACCCCGTCACCCTGAGGTTAAGCAATTGTTTGGCATTGGAGTCTGGAGCTTGTTGCTTTCTATTGAGAGTGATTTTTGTGTTCATCGTTATTTTTGTGTAGCTGTCTGTTGGCAATAGGCCTCGCATTACTAAAAATTAGAGCTATTGGTGTTGCATTATTATTTGCAACGCCAAAAGCTCAAACTTTTACTAATGCGAGACCTATTGCATTGCAAATGCTTGTTTACATTGCAGGCGACGCACCTGCAGAGCACCGGAGCTGCACCGTGCAGACCTGGCCCCTTCCATACACACATTATTAAAGACCATTCTTTTGTCTAGATTAGGGTGACCACATTTTAAGAAGCAAAAACCGGGACTGGTGTGACAGCACAGAAAGCGAAACACCGGGTTGCGGCGACCAACCCAACATAGCCGCCGCTCTTAACCAGCCCCGAAGCAGAGGAGGCGGTCTAGATGACGCAGTACGTCGGGAGGACGTGCCCTTTGAAGAGGAATGGTGGAGCACGAGTACGCGTTCAGTGCTGGACGAAAGGAGCAGAAGAGAGGAGAGAGAAGCGCGAGGAGACGATCAGGATGAGTGGGGAGTGAGTGGCGACATCCGAGAGGATGACATCTAGACCGGGGACCGGGAGTAGACGTCAGATGACCTCAACAGCTGCGGAGGAGAAGGTGGAGACCGCAACCGCTCAAGGAGCACTGCACACAGGACCGAAGCTTTCCCAGGAGACGCGGAGACTGGGTCTTCCCTCACCACGGCCCAGGAGGGTCGTGGAGACAGGCAAGTGCCAAATGCATGTTCCTTTTCAGTTAAAGGGCTGTGGGAACGACTAAAGGGCACTAAGGATTGAGCACACATATCCCCGCACTAGTCACTCACAACGTTAGGACACTGGTGGCGGAGCACTATTCCCTCCCCCTTATTTAATTTATATTCCAGCAGTAGCCTGAGTGTGTCTGTTGTTTTCTTTATTTTCTGGGTCACCGCTCGTCTGATACTCCGAGGAAAGAAGACCAGGAGCAAAGACAGAAGAAGAGCCAAAGAAAACAAGCATTTGCAATGCAATAGGTCTCGCATTAGTGAATGTTTGAGCTATTGGCGCTGCTAATAATATTGCAACACCAATAGCTCAAACTTTCAGTAATGCGAGACCTATTGCATTGTAAATGCTTTTTTGGGGGCAGTAGCGCGCTACTCCGGAAACCCATAAAGGATTAGTATGCCACAACAGTGGTTGGAACCTCAAGTGCCAAAATGTAAATTAGACCCTTAGCATGGCAAATTGGAAGTTTGTCATACCCATTAAAAGACACTGCCATTTACACATGAGATGTGATAAGTTTTCTTAGTAAGGGACATTTCCATTTTCCACTTGGAAGCGAGTGGGCCAGTCTCAGGGGCCTGTAGCCAGGATCATCTTAACCAGATGCAGGCGCTCTGAATCGCCTGATTATGAACACACAGTCAGTCAACGCTGTAATTTCTGACAACAGTTCAAATTTAGAATTTACTCAAAAAATCAATTTTGCCTTCAACTTTTGGGCATACGATTTTGCCGGATGCATTCTACAAAATGCAGCTTTTGCACTTACAAACATGAGGAACATTTTCCTTCACTTGTTCCTGAATACATAACTACATGGACACTTGCGCTTATTTGGGGCAAGGGAATGAAACTCTAGCATTGGTGAAGACAGATCTGCACTTTTCTGCCAGCTTTCCACAGAAGAGGAAACAGGTCTGGCTGGAGAGTCACGTGGGCTGCCTTTCACCCGTGAGCCACTCAGACGCGGCCGTGTTGCCCGGTTGCACGACGGCTGCTCATCCGCTAAATAGCCAAAAATGCAGACCAGGCCCTCAGGCCACAAAGCGGGCTCTGTGTTGCAATTGTTTCTGACATCATCAACCAGCACTCCCTTGCGTATCAGCGTTTTTGCTACTCCTTCGCCCCGTCCTTGAAGTCTAATCTTTGGTGAACTCTCAAACTCAGCTCTCTCTCAGACGTCATCGTGCACAGCATTGTTTTCTAAAATTGCAGGTAGCTACGAACAGAACAGTGCTGGCGTAAGGCATACCCCAAAAGCATTGGCAGGCATGATGGATTATTTGTGGTTCTGTACCTCGTCATGGCCTGTTCTGCCATGCTTGTCCGTGAACTCCAATTTATAGTGGGTTTTTGGGCGCCAGGAGTGCATTGTTGAAAGGCAGATGTTTGTAGAAAAAAATATAAAAAAACAGATGTTCACGCATAAAATAGACACTATTCCTCTCTACATATTGAGGACGCAAAGTGTATCACTACAACAACACAATTTAAATGGCAGTTTGAACACGTGTAGCAGCTTGACATCCAGAAAGTCAATCAAAAAATGCAAGCCCCTAGCATCATTTGACCAATTACTTGCAAGTAGATATACAACTTAGCAGAGAAATAAGGTGCGTTGACACAATCTGGGCAAATCACTTATTCTCCCCGTGCCTAATAAAAACAAGTTCCTCACACGCAGCCAGTGTCTCCTCTCACACGCAGACACTTACCGTTACACTACCAGTGTGTCCGGTGACTGCGTGTACTCCTACATAGTGTTTTGCGGTCCCATAGAGGTCCTGTGTGTCTGATCACAGGTCGTATGCTGAAACACCGGAGGGGGGGAAAGTGAAAGCACACCATGCGCGCGTTAAGGGAGACGAGCCAGACGCGTGCTGACGTAAGCGTGCCGCGCCTGGTCAGGAGATGTGCATGCGTATGGTGCAAGCAAGCGATGTAATAATGCCGCGAGCCATACGTGTGAACATCGGCTGTCTAGGCTGAAGCTTAAACAGACGCCGTGAGGGTGCACGTCGCCTGTCCCCCTTCCAAACCCATGTCGATAACAATAGATCTCGCATAGCGAGCAGCGCAAGCGCTGCGTCGCTAGGCGAGACCTAAAAAGAGTCGCAGTCTAATCATCAGACCCACCTCACCCCAGAGACTTAATTCTTTATCCTTTGGAGTATGTGCTACACACACACACACACACACCACACACACACCACCACCAACCCCCCCCCCCCACACCCCGGGTTGGACAAACAGCCAACATTTATCTGAAAACAATAAGACCAAAATGACAAATATTCAACATACGCATCTCAAGATGTGAATTATCAAAGTTAAATAAAGTATAGTTTTATAAATCAATGATTGCGCTTGACCAGGACAAAGTACCTTCAGTGCATTACAAATCAAAGATGATGCATGGCGCAGGGGAGGTGAGGTATCAAAAAAGCAGGTGATGCGTTGGTTCCTTACTGATATGCAGGTCGTTGGCACATTGATGCATGGGACCACGCTTCGGTACAGGCAGTGCCGATGTGTTGACTTTGCCGATGATGCGCCTGTTCCGAAATGACGCTTGGAGCTGATGCATATATTTTCTTCTCTACGGCACAGGAACTCATTTCCAAGGGCCCATGAACTGGATTTGGCACCACTTGGTAGAGAAAGGCTCTCAGCAGAGGAGCCCAGGTTCTTGTTAGATGAAGTCTTTGATGGTGGCCCTGAGACTTCCAACAGGAGGCAAGCTCAAATCAAGCCTTTGGAGAACAATAGAAAGCTGGATGTAGAAAGCAAAGTCTTTTCCTTTCACTCCTAGGACAGAAGTAGCCAGCAGCAGGCCAGCACAGCAAAGCAAGCTGCAAAGTGGCAGTCCCTCCTGTCAGCAACACAGTTCTTCTTCCTGGCAGAATGTCCTCAATCCAGAAGTGTTCTGAGGATATGGTGTCAAAGGTACAGTACTTATTATACCCATTTTTCAGCCTTTGAAGTAGGCAAACTTCAAAGAAACGTCTTAGTAGTGCACAAGACGCTGCCCAAGCTCCAGACACACTGAAGGGAGTGGATACTTTTTTGTAGGGACAGGCACAGTCCTATTCATGTGTCAGTGTCAACTCCTTCCACCACTCTAGCTCATGAAGGCCTATCAGCCGGGTGATGGGCCATCATGATATGCAGGGCACACCTCAGCTCCCTCTGTGTGACAGTCTAGAGCGAATGCACAAACAGCCCAACTGTCATCCTGACCCAGACGTGCATTCAGAGACAGGCAGAGGCACAGAATGGTTAAAGTAAGAAAATCCAAATAACCAAAAAGAGGGAGTGAAGAGGTAATGCTCAAAGAGCAAAAGAGGTGGATACGGCCTCCTCTAGTCAATATATAAGAAACAAAAGGATCCACCCTTTAGTAGATGTATGAACGTGTTCTCCCAGACTAAATGTGTTTCCTACAATGGTGGAAAAACACACAGCCGCAAGAGGTAGTGACCTTGACATCTGTGTGACTATAGGCACTCCTTCCCACCCGTTCAGAGGCTCATGGGGCATAACCTTTTTTCCGAGAAAATGTCGTCCTGTAGTATACCTATTTGGGTATTGTATACTGAACATTTTTAATTGGCATGTGCACCACGTAGTTTTGACTACATGTATATACACTTGTTTTGACATTTTCCTTGTATTATATTTTGAGTGTAGAAGGGATCCTTTTGGTCCGGATTAAGAAGCCAGGGGAGGGCTTCGAAACATGTTGACATAGGAGAGACTGCTCATCATAGCAAAGTACCTCCAACTCATTCCCCATTTTTAACAATACCAGCTCAAAGGAACATTAAAGTTTTTTTTTCATAGCCAGGTATTTTTTAATTTATAATCCCACTTTCACTCACTCCTAACCCTTCCACTCACACTTCTACACCACACATAGTGTTGTTTTTTTTAAAATCAGTGCTCCCGCATAGTCGTAGGTCGTAGCACGCCCCGTCCCCCACCGGGGCAGGAAGACCCCTATGATGAAGCATGACACCAAGGGTTCTTTTGGTGTGTGAGGGGTATTTAAACAAAGCTGTGTGTTTTTCCACCATTGTAGGAAACACATTTAGTCTGGGAGAACACGATCTTTTACTAAAGGGTGGATTTTTGTTTCTTATATAAAGTAAGAGAATGCCAACTTTCTAAAAGTGGTATTTTCAGACCTGCAATTTAAAAACCAACTTCAGTAAAAAAAATATTTTTAAAGTGTGAGTGTAGAGACACCATACTCAAATTTTCTATCAGCTCCCAATTGAAAGCTATTACTGTAAGATGTTACAAGGCTGCTCCAGTGCTAGCCTATGAGAAAGATTGGCCTGGCTGTAGTGAAAAACGAAATTGGCAGTATTTCACTACCAGGACATGTAAACACAAACATACATATCCTGCCTTTTAAATACACTGCAACCTGACAATGAGGCTGCCTTGGGCCTACCTTAGGGGTGCCTGACATGTAATAAAAAGGGAGGGTTTGGACCTGGCAAGTGGGTGCACTTACCACGTCGAAATAGCAGTTAAACAAGCATTGAAAATATAACAGGTCTCGCCTTTGATTAAGTTAAAGCTGTTTGCTTTGCTAATGGTATTGTATAGCAAAGCAAATGGCTTTAACTTAATAAAAGGCGAGACCTATTGCATTTTCAATACTTGTTTTATATTGCGACTCCTTGCACAGGTGGCCATCAGGGAAGGATGGCTAGTGGACAAACTGAGACTTCCTCCCTTTGGTGGTCCAGGGCCACAGAAGTGGATCAGTGCTCCCGTGAGGTCAGTATTAATCTAAATTATTTTCAAAGTTCCTTGTCCAAAGGAAGCTGGAGGCCAATAGAGCGGAGCCAAGTTATCTCTGTTACCCCCCACTCTAAATGTTATCAGTCTTTTTGATCTGTAACACTGTGCAGCTGTTAAGAAGCCACTCTCAGCTTCTTAGATGTGTGATTTCAAAAGTTGGAATTAACTAGGGAAGTTCTGTTGAGTCCTAAGCCCTTTTAGATCAGGTTATTATCAGCACTGGTGTGAACAAGCTGCAGAGGTTAAAGGGCAGCGGGAGAAAGAGGTGAAGGACGGTGCACAAAGAGCCCTGCGATTGAGAGATGTTATCTAACTCATTATCCAAGTATTGCCACCGGCCATTGTCCTGAGAAAGGAATTTATTTCCTGCTATATAGTGGGGCTTTACCAGTCCCTGGATGTTTATCCTCCTCCCCTTCATTGTCTTTGGATAGATATCGTCTGAACTGGAAGAGAATGTGCATTGGTGTCAGGATTTCCCTTGTTTTAAATGCCTCTTTCAGAGGTGTTTTAATCTCTGGAAATGCATTTTTTGTAACATCTGTATGTCCGCCCCCTCTCTAAATGGCAAAGGAGAACAAATAAGCTCATCATTTGATGTGCCGAACCCCCCTGGGGCTGCAAATCAATTTCTGTTCTTGGGGATCAGAAGCTTTGTGGAAGAACGGACACAAGAGGCGGACGTCCGAAATATTAGACAGTCTGCACATGTAAAGTAGGACTGCTCTTCCACAAAGATAAAGCATTAACAATTTACAGTTTGGTCTCCATAAGCAGGCATTTGTTTACTTCAAAACGGTTTACTGCTCTTAATAACAAGCACCCACATTCTGGAAGTATTGCCCCACAGCAGCACCCCAAACAAAGTACACGCTCCCGCCATGTGTACCCTGGCAGTGCCAATCGTTGTCCTCGTATGCACAGCCAGGTTGAAGCAAGTGGTGCTATCAGGCAAGAAAGAGCCATAAATCTAGAGACTCGCCTCCTAAAAGCGTGCTGTGACCCGTAGGGATCGGGGAGCTCGCCAGCTCGGCATGCGATGGCAGCGCGCGTGACACAGTTAAAGACAAGAAGAATATCAAGTTACAAAGGGGGGAGGGAAAGCGAAAGCACACCGCCATGCGCATGTGTGCACATCCCTACGCTAATTAAAGTTAACAAAGATGGCGTCGGGCTGTCCACATGCGCGTGCATTTTTTTGTCCGTACAGTGCATGTTTAGCTTTGTGAATGGCGAGAGCGGCCATCTTTGTCCATCTGTACGTGTGCATTCAGCTTTGGCTGAATCGATCGCAAAAGGCCCTCGCATGGCGAGAGCAGCGCATGCGCGTTGCTAACGCCAGGCGAGACCTAAAAACTGCACACACAGACACTGCAGTGGCAGGCCTGAAACCGGTTTGCAGGGCTACTCATGTGGGTGGCACAATCAGTGCTGCAGGCCCTCTAGCAGCATTTGACTTACTGACCCTGGGAACACCAGGTGCAGAGTACTAGGGACTTACTAGTAAATCAAATAGGCCAATCATGGAGAAACCAAATATGATTACATTTAAGACATGGAGCACTTGCACTTTAGCATTGGTCAGCAGAGGTAAAGTGCCCAGAGTCCTAAAGTCAGCAAAAACAAAATCCTGCACACAGTCAAAAACAGGAGGCCAGAGGCAAAAAGATAGTGGAAACTACATCAAATGATGCCGGGTCTAACAGTCCGGTGAAGAACAAGCCCTTCTTAGTGACTTGGGTCCACAGCGTGTGTTAAGTATTGCAGGTGGTGCCTCATGACACCAGTCATCAACCTGACCAATTGTATGAAGGATGAGGAACAGCTTAGGCACTAGATTATCTGCAAGATGTAGGAGGATGGATCGTTTGTTTGCAAGATGTTTCATTCATCTTAGTAAACTAGTTTTCTGTCCATCTCCTACACATCGCCAGTGATGATGGTGTTGTCATAACGTTGAAAAGATGCCATGGACTGAAGTGGCTGGTTGTATTTCTGTGCCTTTGTAAACAGCAGGAGTTTACTACCTGTCAATAATAAGGCTGCTTTTGGGGGCATGTGGTAGCCTGTTGGAAGTTGGTGGCCTATATGCTTTGGGGCATATGGTGCTGTTCACCCCTTGGCTGACACCAGACGACAAGGAGAAAAGCGGGCATGCCCTGGGTATAACAAAGTGCCTTCTTTTTGCATGGTTTCCCCCACTTTGTGCTAAACTGCTGTTGTGCTTTGACTGAGTGTGCCCAGGGGTCCTGCCAATCAGGTACCCACGGTCTATGTTCTTTCCCTAAAACTGCATTGAAAATAAAACCCAATTGGCATCTCTGGCCACGGTCAGTCCCTGGTAAATGGTACCACAGGTACCCAGAGCACTGTGGCCAGGGAAGGCCTCTAAGGGCCGGAGCACTTATTGTGCCACCCTTACCGGCCCTGTACCTTTACACAGACACACTACCTTTGTAGGCTGCGTGTTTTGGTGCAGAACAAAGTGAAGAGTTGACATGGCACACATCCCTGTGTTGCCATGCCTACAGCCTGCTGCCCTTGCATAGGTCATCCACCCCTCCAGCTGGGTGCACTATACCAGTGGTGAGGGTACAGGTGCATGAGCCCTGTACCTCTACAGTGTCTAAGCCAATTATTAGACATTGTTAGTGCAGTAATGCCATTAAGAGTATATGGCACTGGGAGTTTGTCATTACGAACTCCACAGCACCATAATGGCTTTACTGAAAACTGGGAAGTTTAGTATAAATCTTCTCAGCACATTAAACCCACAATGATGCCAGTGTGGGATTTAATGAAGAATGCAAACAGAGGGTATCTTAGAGATGCCCCCTAAAAAATGACCTAACACTAGTGTCCGGGCTGAGTGGCTGCTCGCCAGCTGCCACCACGAGACATGTTTCTGGACCCCTGGGTCGAGAGCCTGCTGCACTCAGGGGTCTGAAACAATGCACATCCTGGGACGAGGAGCCAAGTCTCCTCCCCCCAGGATGGACAGGGTCCACGAAGGGGAAGCTTCAAATGCTTGCTGCCTTTGTGAGCTTCCCCAGGCCTTTTACTGCTTCCAGCCACTGGCCCCCACCAGTTCTGACCCCCACTCTGGGCGGGAGAATCGGTGGGAAAACCAAGTGATTAAGGGAGGTGAGCCCACATTTGCCAACCCCACCCCTCAGGTGGGGGAGGCAAGGTGGAGCACAACTCTCAGTCCCCGCCATCTTGCAGATTGTGGGACCCAGCCAACCAGAGTGAGGCATATACCCCCTTCCCACTGGAGGGCGGCATGATAGGGGGTGTACCCATCCCAAGGAAGGGACCCATTGCTCTCAACCTTTATCTACCTGTAACACCCCTAAATCTAGTATTTTAGGGGCACCCCTCATCCTTGCCTCCTGAGACAAGAACCGACCAAGAAGAAAAGAAGACAAAGGACTGAAGAAGCCGAGCTAAAACTAAGAGGAGGAAGCCACTGACTTGGCCCTAGCCCTACCTACCTGCCCCCACCTCGAACCTGCAGAAGAGAAATCCCAGTGTGTCCTGTAGCCAGCACCCTCAAGAACCCCGAGGACCTGCCCTGCTTTCCACAAGAAAGAATTTGTCTCCTGTGAGCACCGGATTTGCACACCCACAGACTCTGGCTCCCGCCAAATCAGCGAGTCTGCACCCGACGCCCACGGACCGAGTTTGAGTGGCCCAACACCACAAGGAGGTCTCCCTGGCGATTCTGACCTGAGATCTGGTGATCTCTGACCTGCCTCGAATCTCCCAGCGAATCCTGCAGCCTCTTTCTGGAGGATCACAGCGACCGCAGCTGGTAAGAAAAACCTGACGCCTGAAGACACCCCTGCACCCGAAGTCTCCTGGCCTTGGGTGGTCCAACCGATGGTGTCCCAGCATCCCGAGGCATCCCAACTTACCTCTGCAACCGGTGGTCACCTCCAGAAGATCTCCGTCCCCGTGCCTGCAGACTTTGTTGAAACTGGAGAATCCCCATTGAAATCAATAGGGCAATCTACACCAAACCAGCACCCTGCACCCAGCTGCCCCAGCGTCGCTTTGGGTGTACTTTGGGAACGAAATCGGATCCCCCTTTGCCCTGAGCTAAACCCCAAGAGCTTTGCTCCCACAACCTTGTGGCCTGCTCGTGAGCAGCCACCAACCAGAGGTCCCCTATCCCCCATTGGATAACATTGGCCTCAGCACTCTGCACCGGCCGCCCTAGTGCCGCTGAGGGTGCTTTGAGAGTGCATCCTTGATTCTGGGGGAACCCTGGTTCTAACCCTAGAATACCAACTCCCACAACAAAGTACTTACCTGTTAACCAATAACTTCATTTCTCTCTCAAGGAATACAATGGCTGTTTTTCCTTGAAATGTGGAGTTGTTTTTGTATGGAACTTTGAAAAAACTGCAAAAAAAACCCAAAGAATTGGTTACTTACCTTTTCTCTAGGAGATGTCCCAGTGTGATAGCTAGGTATATCACACTGAGTAGAAAAAGTAAACCATAAAGTAATCTGTAAAGTAATCCAAAGTAATCTAACAGTAATGTTCGAGGCATATGAGCTGCAGATCACACACTTAGGATAGTAGATCGTCATCTGGTGTTGGGCTCGGATGCTTTCAGGTTGTTGTCTTCGGAAGAAGTCTTTGGTCACGAGATAGGTGACTCCTCCCTTGGACTACAGTGCGCATGGGCATCAACTCCATCCTCAGATTGTTTTTTTCCGCCATTGGGTTCGGATGTAACTTTTCCACTCCGGTTGAAAATCTCAAATACAAACTTTTCGAAGCGAAAAAACTTCTAACAACTACATCGAAGCATCTTCACTCGACATCGAATTCATCGGCTCGATTCCGGATGTCGACGCGGGCGGTTGGGCCTATCCACGCCGTGAGGCCTACGGCTCATGGAAAGAACGCCGTTTAAAAAATGCCCCCAGTGTGGAGCAAAATTTCCACACAGTGACCATCACAAAGTCTGCAACCTGTGCCTATCACCGGAACACGACGAAGCCAGCTGTCCAGCCTGCGCAGCATTTCGATCCAAAAAGACCATTCGGGATCGAAGAGCTCGACGCCATATCATGGCACACAAAACAGCCCCGGAAGGGAACCAGAAAACATCTTTGATGAGGGTCCCGATGTCCCGGAAGAAGATTCCCAGGAACTTCAAATCATCTCAGAAGCAGACGACTCAGACGACCCCATTACTCCTGGGCAACGCGTGAGTACCACTGCCCCTGCCCGAACCCCTCCAAAACCAAAGGCATTGGTCAAGACTTCGCCAGCTGGCCTCAGTCGAGACCGAAAACACCCTTCAGAAGCCCCGCCTCCGGGCTCGGCTCCGAAGAAACATAAGCCTTCCGGTGGCTCGGGCCCGAGTAAGTCGCATGTAATTGTACCCCCGGCACCTTCGGCACCGAAGACAAAAGACCCCTCGGCACCGGAATCGGATCCGACACCCTCGGCACCGAAAACATCGAGGTCCATAGATAAATCGGCACTGAAGCTTCCCAAACCGAAAGACTTAACTTCGGCACCGAAACCCTCATCGGCACCAAAACCACCGGCTAAGGACTATAAATACACCTCCTAAAGCCAAAAACTCGACCGATCAACCAAAACCTCGATCGAAACCGAAAAAATCAGTACCAAAATCTGTTCCTGAAGAGCAAGAACTTTTCCATCCAGATCCAACACAAAAAAGGATCTATATTAACCCAAAGACTGGACATGTCACTGCAGTGCCATGTAAGAAACGGAAACTGGACACAACACCTGCCCCAGGTCCTATAACAAAGAAGGACTCGGTAACATCACCTATTCCTCCTTCCTCTCCCATACGACCTTCTACCCCACCCCCTCTGCCTACACCACCCTTACCTTTACCATCTCCATCACATACACCACCTCCACAAGATGATGATGATGACCTAGGGGGAGGGGGTGACCCTGGTGATCCTAATGATCCGTTCATGGATCCAGATACCGCACCATTAGACGATTGGGCATACCCTCTACCAGATATGCCTGACCCTGCACCATATCCCTCAAAACCATCACCTCCAGATGATCACCTGGGGTTTGGACAAATAGTAAACAGGGCAGCACTTTACCATGGCGTCACCCTGCACTCTGATGCACCCGAGGAAGATTTCCTCTTAGACACATTTGAACAGTCTCAGAAAACAGGACAAATTCTACCTATGATTAAAGGTGTCACAGAACACGCCACAGAAGTATTTAAAGACCCCGTCCGTGCCAGGGTACTTAACCCAAGAACTGAGAAAAAATATAGACCTGCCCCAGGAGATCCTTGTTACATCAAAGGACAGCTCCCTCTTGATTCTTTGGTCCTTTCCAACGCAAGAAAACGCGGCAACTCCCAAACCACGGGAGATACACCACCCCCTGACAAAGAATCTAAACTATTAGAAGCCTCGGGCAAACGAGTAGCAGCGCAAGCTGCTAATCATTGGCGTATTGCCAACACCCAAGCCCTACTAGCACGCTATGATAGGGTTCACTACGATCAGTTGGAAAATCTGCTACAACACTTGCCAGACCAATACAAGACCCAGGCAAATGACCTTATACAAGAGGGAAAACTTATCTCAAATGCGTCCATCAAATGCGCACTTGACGCCGCAGACACCGCCTCTAGAGCAATAAACACAAGTGTACTCCTCAGACGCCATGCCTGGCTACGCATTTCAGGCTTTAAGCCAGAAGTACAAAGTACCATACTTAGCCAACCATTTAACCAAGAGCAACTATTTGGGCCGGCAGTAGACACTGCACTCGAAAAAATGAAAAAAGACACCGAGACTGCGAAGTCCATGGGAGCATTGCAGTCTCCACAACCACGCGGCTCCTTTCGGCGCTCCTTCTACAGAGGAGCCTCCAAGAATATGGGAGCAGACACCTCCTCTACCTTCAAAACCTCTCAACAAACTTCCCCCAGTAGAGGATATTTTAGAGGAGGATATAGAGGAAACAACACCAAGGGACGAGGTTGAGGTAATACCAACACTCGTACCTCCCCCGCCACAAAACAGTGACTTTCCTCCACTCCCCCCAGACCATTCCACTCCAGTCGGGGGAAGACTCAAACAGTTCCTACCTGTCTGGAACTCCATCACAACAGACAAGTGGGTAAGACAAATTATCCAGTATGGTTACTGCCGAACTCACCACTACCCCCCCACACTTACCACCCAAGCAGCGTTCCATGTCACCAGACCATCTTACGCTCCTCAAAGAAGAGGTTCTCTCATTGCTTCAAAAACACGCAATAGAACCAGTACCCTTACAACATCCGGCTACAGGGGTATACTCGCTGTACTTCCTAATCCCCAAAAAGGACGGGACTCTAAGACCAATACTCAACCTCAGGCCCCTAAATCTGTATATAAACTCAGATCATTTCCATATGATCACCCTTCAACAAGTGCTCCCACTACTACAACAAGGCGATTTCCTTGCCACACTAGATCTCAAGGACGCTTATTTTCACATTCCCATACATCCCGCTCACAGGAAGTACTAAGGTTTGTGGTGGATGGACAACACTATCAGTTTACAGTCCTTCCATTCGGGGTGACAACTGCGCCCAGAGTATTCACCAAATGTCTAGCAGTTGTAGCAGCGCATCTCAGAAGACAACAAATTCATGTCTTCCCGTACCTAGACGACTGGCTAATAAAAGCCAACTCATTCAACAAATGCGTTCTACACACTCACCAAACTATTCAACTCTTACACAGCTTGGGATTCACAATAAACTATCACAAATCTCATCTCCAACCCTCCCACATACATCGATATCTGGGAGCCACCATAAATACCTCCAAAGCCCTGGCATATCCCAGCCCAACCAGGATAGCCAACATACAAGCTCTAATCGCGAAATTTCACCCCCAACTCTCTCTTCCAGCAAGAGTGTTCATGCAACTCGTAGGCATGATGGCGTCCTGCATCTTCATTGTGCCTTATGCAAGACTACAAATGCATCCCTTGCAAGAGTGTCTAGCACGACAGTGGAATCAGGCTCACGGACAACTAACAGATCTGGAGTTGGTGGACAGCCGCTCACATCGCTCTCTAAAATGATGGAACACTATAAACCTGTCCAAAGGGCGGCCGTTCCTCGAGCCTCTTCCACAAATAGTGCTAACAACGGACGCATCACTCACGGGATGGGGAGCCCATCTCCTAGGACACACCACTCAGGGCAAATGGACCACTCAACAGAAACTGCTCCATATCAATTACCTGGAACTACTGGCAATATTCCTAGCACTAAAATCATTCCAAATACATCTCCAGAACAAGGCTGTCCTCATCCGTACGGACATGACAGCCATGTATTATATACAAAAACAAGGAGGCACACATTCTCTCCAGCTGTCCCAGCTTGCACAGAACATTTGGAGATGGGCCGTTCCCCAGAACATATACCTACTTGCAGAACACCTTCCAGGGGTTCACAATCAGATTGCTGACCTGTTAAGTCGACAGACTCAACAGTTCCACGAATGGGAATTACACCCACAAGTCCTACTCCCCTTTTTCCAACAATGGGGCCAACCAGACATAGATCTGTTCGCCACACACGAAAACGCAAAATGCCCAACCTTCGCCGCCAGGTTTCCCCACCCACAGTCGAAGGGCAATGCGATATGGATGAACTGGTCAGGCAGATTTGCGTACGCTTTTCCGCCTCTCCCACTGATTCCATTCGTGGTACGCAAACTCCGGCAACAGTCTCTCAAACTGATCCTAGTAGCTCCCACATGGGCACGCCAACCCTGGTTCACAACGCTACTGGAACTCTCTCTAGTTCCACACCAAAAACTGCGCCTCTCCCCATCCTTATTAACCCAGAACCAAGGAGAAATCAGACACCCAGATCCAGGTCAACTGAATCTAGCGATCTAGCTCCTGAAGTCCTAGAGTTCGGTTACCTCAACCTACCACCAGACTGCATGAATATTATAAAAGAGGCCAGACGACCTACCACTAGAGCCTGCTACGCTGCAAAATGGAAAAGATTTACCATTTACTGCACTAACAATGATATATGCCCACTGGATGCATCCATCCAGAACATCATTTGCTACTTACTACACTTGCAAAGATGTAATTTAGCGTACTCATCCATACGTCTCCACCTAGCAGCATTAGCAGCCAACTTAGAGACGTTATTCTACACCTAACTGTGACCGCAGAACGCTCTGCCGAGGGGCACAAGCACGGTGTATCTATTTTGTTGTTGCCGATAATTTTATGTGATTAGCCAGCCTTCAGACAATCTTTTTAAAAAACTGTAATACTGTGGTATTGTATATTATAATTACTGTGCCCACTTACTTGCACCTTAAAACAGGCACCATTTCGCTCTTGGCGATATTCCACCATCGTAGGGACATCCTCCGGGCGCCATCTTTGTTAGCGCTCTAGCGGCCCACTGTATTTAAATGAGAGGAACGCGTGCGCGCAGCGGGCGCACCGCTGGCGCGCCAGTGGCGCGCCAGAGGCAAGCCCGTCTGCGCCCGTCCGCGCCTCGGTCGCGCTCAGCGCCAGTAATGCTGCCTTAAACTGCATAGGCAGACGTTGCTACTCTAGAGACACTCTTCTAAAATTAGGCAACAGGCAGCAGAAGGATTTTCAGCAGATCCTGACATGCGGCTTGATCAATAGCAGGTCTCTCATAAAGCACTATCAAGACGTTTGTAACCTGCTGGAAGATCTAGATCTGGATCTGCTGTTCATAACCGAGACCTGGATGAACCCGAACTCTTCAGTGGAACTAGGAATGGCATGCCCTGCTGGCTATAAGATTCTTCAGAAACCACCCTTAACTGGGAGAGGAGGGGGGGTAGGACTAATCTTTAAGAAGAAGTGGGATTGCGCCCCACTACCGATCAAAGACATAGCAGGATATGAGATCCTGGGCTTTACCCTACAGGAGGCTAAAGGGAGAATGCTGACGGGGATGGTCTGTTACAGACCCCCAGGCATAGATTTTAACCATCAGGCACTATTGGATACCATCGTCGCCTTGGCTTCCACACATTCTAGATTGCTGCTTTTGGGGGACTTCAATCTATGGGAGACAGGGAGTCTTGGGAATCACCTACAAACCCTGAACCATACTTGTGAGAATTGCGGCCTCCATCAGCTTATCCAACAATCGTCACATGAGGGAGGCCATACGCTTGACTTAGTGTTTGCCAAACCGTCTGAAACAGAGGTACTTAGCATTTCTCCTTTAAACTGGACTGACCACTTCTTAATTCAATTCAGGTTGATTCTACAAGGAGACAAATCGGTGGGGAACAAACCAGCTAACTTCAGGTGGGGAAGGGACTGGGCTAAGCTCTCCAAGAGGGGCGTAGCCCCCCTTTTCTCTAGACGGAATTTGTTTGACCCAGAGAAGACACCTGGAGAGAACTATAATAGCTATAGTAACTCCATCAACCAAGTGCTGGAGGGACTTATACCAAATAAAAAGCTTAGAATGCGTAATATTCCATCAGCCCCCTGGTTCAGTGAGGAGCTTAAAGCGCTACGCTTAGCGCGCCGCCAGGCCGAAAGAAGCTGGCGTAGGCGGTATTTAGAGGCAGACAAAAAAGCCCTAACAATAATACAACATCAATACAAGACGGCTATCCGGGAGGCCAAGTCGCAATTCTACGCTAACTCAATTCTGCAGGCATCTAATGGAACCAGGGCTCTCTTTAACATCGTTAGAGACCTTAGTAATCCGGGATGCCTGGCTAGCACTGTTCAGCCATCACAAATCCTGTGCAATGAAATTGCCACATTTTTCGTTGACAAGGTTAATAACATCGTGGGTGGGTTTGATCAGAGTGTCATTGAGATCCCCCCGACCATGGCAGACATCAGGAGAGATTTCTCTTTGAGCTACTTCCAACTCCCCACGGAGGACTCCTTCAATAGCATAGCGCGGGAGATATCATCCGGGTCACCTCTTGATCCCCTTCCTCACAAGATCTGAAAGGAATTTAGCCCCGACCTATTCTCGGATTTATGGTGTATCTGCTGCCAATCTCTGAATGAAGGAATTGTACCAAGTGGCTGGAAGCAAGCGATAGTCACTCCATTACTGAAGAAACCTTCCTTAGATCCATCGTTGCCGGCAAATTTCCGTCCAATATCCCTTCTACCATTTCCAGTTAAAATCTTGGAGAAATTGGTCAGCAAGTCCTTGTCTAATTTCCTGGAAGAACATCTGCTCCTGGATAGGGACCAGTTTGGCTTTCGGCATGGGCATGGGACGGAAACCGCGCTGACAACCGTCCTGGATAAACTTCGAATGCGAGCCGACAGTGGCAGCTCCTCAGTTTTGGTGCTGTTGGACATGTCGGCCGCTTTCGACACGGTTAGTCACTCGGTGTTGCTGGCAAGATTGGAAGGTCTGGGGGTGACGGGCCGTGCCTTGGAATGGTTACAGTCTTATTTGACTGACCGTCAACAGGCAGTGACCCTGACGCCATTTGTCTCCCCTTGGTCCCCGGTATGCCATGGAGTACCTCAGGGCTCAGCCATTAGCCCAATACTCTTCAATGTCTATTTAGGGCCCCTGATCCCTCTAATAAAATCTTATGGGATCGAGGTAGTTAACTATGCGGACGATATTCAATTGATGTTCTCCATGGGAGGAGAGCATGCAGTCCCTCTGAGCTCTTTTCAGGCATGTATGAGGAAGGTCTCTGACTGGCTGAGGGCCAACTCACTGCAGCTGAACGCCGGGAAAACAGAGCTACTACACTGCTGCGCAGCCAAAATGTCTAAACTTCCTTTGGCCGAGTTCCGGCTCTGGCCAGAGGATGCCCCTATAGTTGCAGCAAAATCAGTCCGTAACCTGGGGGTCATGATGAACGAAGACCTTCAGCTGCAATCTCAGGCTAATAAAACAATCGGCACCTGTATTGCTTTGCTGAGAGCTCTTCGTCAAATTCTCCCGCTACTCCCTAATGAGGCAAGGTCTCTGGTGGTCCAGAGTGTGATCCTGAGTAGACTGGACTATTGTAATTCACTGTACCTGGGTGCTCCTCTCTATATTGTACAGGGATTACAAAGAATACAGTCTACTGCAGCCAAATTGGCCCTCAGGAGACAGCGTGATTCATCTGTAACGCTGGAATTAAGGGACCTCCATTGGCTTCCTGTTAAAAAGAGGATTGAGTTCAAGTCGTTAGTCATGGTTTATAAGGCCCTACATAACACCGGCCTGTTACCATTGCGCGAACGATTCTCCTGGTACGAACCAAAAAGACTCCTCCGGTCCACTAGTCAAAGCCTGGCAGCTGTCGCCAGAGTAAAACTCACCCAGATGGGAGGCAGGGCTTTCAGCACGGCGGCAGCACGCCTCTGGAATCAGATCCCCCAAGTGCTGCGTCAGGCTAAAACGCTGCTGGGCTTCAGGAAAGATCTCAAGACATGGCTATTTCGTCAGGAATAGCTGGCATCGATCTTGACCACTGGCTATTCGTTCTGTGCTGTCTCATGTTATCATAGTCTCTCAGCGCCAGGATACCCGTAGGGTGGCAGGTAGCGCTTTATAAAAGATTATACAATACAATACTTACAAAATCGACAACACTTGTCACTATTTAGAGTACCTGCGATTAAAGCCTTCATGGAATTATTCCGCCCAGATTACCACCATCCCCAGTGTGGAATCTAAACATTGTTCTTATAAGGCTCATGGGACCCCCATTTGAACCTATGCATAAATGCGAACTGCAGTTCCTCACATGGAAAGTGGCTTTCCTTATTGCTATCACATCCCTTAGAAGGGTAAGTGAAATCAAGGCTTTAACCATACAAGAACCATTCCTACAATTACACCGCAGCAAAGTGGTTCTTAGGACAAATCCAAAATTCCTGCCAAAAGTCATATCTCCGTTCCATCTTAACCAATCAGTTAAGCTACCAGTGTTCTTCCCAAATCTGGACTCGGTAGCTGAAAGAGCTCTTCATACCTTAGACGTTAAAAGAGCCCTGCTTTACTACATTGACAGAACCAAATCATTCCGCAAAACCAAACAATTGTTTGTTGCTTTCTCTCCACCACATAAAGGCAACCCCATTTCCAAATCCTGGATAGCCAGGTGGATAGTTAAATGTATCCAAATATGCTACCACTAGGCTAAACACACACTATCAGTTCCCCCCCCCACCCCAGAGCGCATTCCACACGCAAAATAGGGGCTTCCATGGCATTCTTAGGAAACATTCCCTTGGAAGATATTTGTAAGGCAGCCACATGGTCTACAACACACACCTTCACTAAACACTATTGTGTTGACGTGCAAGCAAAGCAACAAGCTTCTGTGGGTCAGGCTGTCCTTAAAACTTTATTTCAAACTGCTGCAACCGATACAGGTGACCACCGCTAGGGGAGACACTGCTATATAGTCTATCCTAAGTGTGTGATCTGCAGCTCATATGCCTCGAACGGAATATGCTACTTACCAGTATGCATCTGTTCTTGGCATGTAGAGCTGCAGAGCCACACACGCCCACCCACCTCCCCGGGACCTGTATCTGTTCCAGCAGCGTCTTACTTAGACATTACACATGGACATCTCTCTCTCTTTTCTACAAACTCCATCATTTCCCATCATGGCGAAAAACAATCTGAGGATGGAGTTGATGCCCATGCGCACTGTAGTCCAAGGGAGGAGTCACCTTTCTCGTGACCAAAGACTTCTTCCGAAGACAACAACAACCTGCAAGCATCCGAGCCCAACACCAGATGGGGATCTACTATCCTAAGTGTGTGGCTCTGCAGCTCTACATGCCAAGAACAGATGCATACTGGTAAGTAGCATATTCCTTCCACTGTATTGAAAGCATTTACAAACCTGTAACAAAGTCATTTTCATTCAGCTGGCTTGTATTGTTTGACCTGCCTTGACAATTATTGTATACACTTACCTGTGCCAGGCTTGCTTGGTTCTAGGAAATAAATACAACTAAATAATATTTATATATAAATCAAATTGAGTTCAGTCTTTTAATCAATCAATCAATCGCATTTATAAAGCGCGCTACTCACCCATAAAGGGTCTCAAGGCGCTGGGGGGGGGGGGGTCAGTGCTCGAAGAGCCAGGTCTTGAGCTGCCTTCTGAAGGAGAGGTGGTCAGGTATGGCGCGAAGGTGGCTGGGCAGAGAGTTCCAGGTTTTCGCTGCTAGGAAGGAGAAGGATCTTCCTCCGGCGGTGGCTTTGCAGATGCGGGGTACGGCTGCCAGGGCCTGTCCGGTAGAGCGTAGAGTGCGCGGAGGAGTGTAGAAGGAGACGCGGTTGTTGATGAGTTTGGGTCCGAGGTTGTGAAGGGCTTTGTGTGCGTGGGTGAGGAGTCGGAAGGTGATCCTCTTGTTGACTGGGAGCCAATGAAGTCTCTTCAGGTGTCCGGAAATGTGGTGGTGGCGGGGTATGTCCAGGATGAGTCGTGCGGCAGCGTTCTGGATCCGTTGTAGTTTCCTCTGCAGCTTGGTGGTGATGCCGGCGTACAGAGTGTTCCCGTAGTCCAGGCGGCTGGTGACGAGGGCGTGGGTGACGGTCTTCCTGGTGTTGGTGGGGATCCAGCGGAAGATCTTGCGGAGCATGCGGAGGGTGTTGAAGCATGCCGAGGTCACCGAGTTGACCTGTCTGGTCATGGAGAGGGATGAGTCCAGGATGAAGCCGAGGTTGCGTGCGTGGTCGGTGGGTTGGGGAGTGCTGCCTAGGGCGGGGGGCCACCAGGAGTCGTCCCATGCGGTGGGAGTAGGGCCGAGGATGAGGACCTCCGTCTTATCTGTGTTCAATTTCAGCCGGCTGTCTGTCATCCAGTTCGCTACTTCCTTCATTCCGTCATGTAGTCTGGTCCTAGCTGAGGTGGGGTTGTTTGTGAGGGATAGGATGAGCTGGGTGTCGTCGGCGTAGGATATGAGGTCGAGTCCGTGTTTGCGTGCGATGTTCGCCAGGGGGGTCATGTAGACGTTGAAGAGGGTAGGGCTGAGGGAGGATCCTTGGGGTACGCCGCAGATGATCTCCGTGGCTGTGGATCTGAAGGGGGGCAGGCGGACTCTCTGAGTCCTTCCGGAGAGGAAGGAGACGATCCATTCCAGGGCCTTGCCTCTGATGCCGGCGTTGCTGAGGCGGCGTATCAGGGTGCGGTGGCAGACCGTGTCGAAGGCTGCAGAGAGGTCCAGGAGTATGAGGGCCACGGTTTCTCCCTTGTCGGTCAGGGCTCGGATGTCGTCCGTGGCTGCGATGAGGGCGGTTTCGGTGCTGTGGTTGGCCCTGAAACCGAACTGTGTGGGGTTGAGGGAGTCGTTGGTTTCCAGGGCGGTGGTGAGTTGAGCGTTGACGATTTTCTCAATCACTTTGGCGGGGAACGGTAGGAGAGAGATGGGCCGGAAGTTTTTGAGTTCGGTGGGGTCTGCTGTAGGTTTCTTTAGGAGGGCGTTGAGCTCTGCGTGTTTCCAGCTCTCCGGGAAGGTGGCGGCGGTGAGGGAGGCGTTGATGACGACTCGGAGGTGCGGTGCGATGATGCTGTCGGCCTTGTTGTAGATGTGGTGCGGGCAGGGGTTTGATAGGGATCCGGAGTGGATCGAGTTCATGACGCGGGTGGTCTCCTTGGTGGTGGTAGGGCTCCAGGTGAGGATGGTGGTGATGTCGGTGGCGGGTTCCGGGTGGGGGTTCGCGTTGGCGGTCGGGAAGCTGTTGTATATGTCGATGATCTTGTGGTGGAAGAAGGTTGCGAGGGAGTTGCAGAGGTCCTGCGAGGGAGGGATGGGGTTGTTTTCTGCGTCCGGGTTGGAGAGCTCTTTGACGATGCCAAATAGTTCCTTGCTGTTGTGGGCGTTGTTGTCAAGTCTGTTCCGGTAGGCTGTTTTTCGTGCGGCGCGGAGGTGTTGGTGGTGTTGGCGGGTGGCGTCCTTGAGAGCTGACATGTTCTCTTCGGACTGGTTGAGGCGCCACGTCTTCTCGCGGGCGCGGCATTCTTTCTTGGAGTCCTTGAGGTCGGGGGTGAACCAGGAGTTTTTCTTGTGGTTGTTGGTGTTAGCTTGAGTCTTTAGGGGGGCCAGGAGGTTGGCGCAGTCGGAGATCCAGTTTGTGAGGTTGTTGGCGGCTTCGTTTGGGTCGGTGGTGCTGGTGGGTTGGTTCTGGGAGAGGGTTGATGCGAGCTGTTCAGTGGTGATACGATTCCAGTGTCTTCTTGGTGGTTGCTGGGTGTGGTGAAGCACGGTGGTCTTCTTGAAGCTGAAGTGGACACAGCTGTGGTTCGACCAGGTGAGTTCGGTGGTGTGGCTGACGGTGATGTGTTTGCTGGAGGAGAAGATGGGGTCGAGCGTGTGTCCGGCGTGGTGGGTGTGTTGACTAGCTGTTTCAGTCCCAGGTTGGCGAGGTTGTCCAGTAAGGCGGTGGTGTTTTTGTCGGTGAGGTTCTCCAGGTGAAAGTTGAGGTCTCCTAGGAGGATGTAGTCGGTGGACGAGAGTGCGTGAGGGTTGACGAAGTCTGCGATGTCTTCGCTGAACTTGGTGCGAGGTCCTGGAGGTCTGTACATGAGGGTGCCTCTGAGGGTGGTCTTGGGGTCGCTGTGGATCGTGAAGTGGAGATGTTCGGCGTCAGGGAGTGAGTCGTCGGTGTGGGTCGAGATGCGGATGGAGCTTTTGTGTGCGATGGCGATGCCTCCTCCGATGCGGCTGGTGCGGTCTTTCCGTATGATTTTGAAGCCGTCGGGGATGGCTATGGCGATGTCGGGTACCGAGGAGGGGTTCATCCAGGTCTCGGTGAGGAAGGCGATGTCCGGGTTTGTTGAGTTGATGAGGTTCCACAGTTCGATGGCGTGCCTGTGGACGGATCGGGTGTTGACCAGGATGCAGTGGAGATTGCTTCCGGGGGAGTTGTTCTCGGCGGGAGCGGAGTGGGCCCGAAGGCAGGTGAAGCGGCAGTTGTTACAGGTGAAGGGTCCGTGGGTCCGTTTCGGGGTGGCGTGGTAGCAGCCCGGCGTGCGGCCGGGGTTGAGGTTGGTGAGCGTGGCGGAGTCGTAAGTCAGGCGGGGGGCGCGGGGACCAGGCGGTCGGGCGCTGGGCGCGGTCCAGGCGCGGACGGGCGCAGACGGGCTTGCCTTAGGCGCGCCCGCTGCGCGCGTCCCCTGCGCGGCCTCGCAGCGGCCGCCATTTAAGGGGTAGCCGGGGAGGCGGGGTTAGCTGGGAGGCGGGAGGTGGGCGGGTAGGTGAAAAAGCGGGAAAAGCAACGGCGGGAAGGCCTCGAGAATGGCGAGGAGGCCTAGAAGACGAAAAAGTACCGAAAAAGGTACGAAAAACGGGAAAAAAAGCGGCAAACGAGGAGAAAAGCGGCGGAAGGACGGGGGGGGACGGCGGGGACACTCAGCGAAGGCAGGCACTCTGGGTACACGGAGAGAGGGGAGCGCGATCACAACAAGCAGACAGCAAAGGGCACACACAGGCAAAACCAAGCAGGCAGACAGCAAAGGTCACACACTCGGGGTACACGGAGAGAGGGGAGCGCGATCACAACAAGCAGACAGCAAAGGGCACACACAGGCAAAACCAAGCAGGCAGACAGCAAAAGGGAGAAGGCACACAGGTCTGGTGGCGCTGTGAGGACAGGGGAGCGACCTACCCTGGGGTCAAGGGTCGCTACCACTGCCTCGCAGCGGCCGCCATTTAAGGGGTAGCCGGGGAGGCGGGGTTAGCTGGGAGGCGGGAGGTGGGCGGGTAGGTGAAAAAGCGGGAAAGCAACGGCGGGAAGGCCTCGAGAATGGCGAGGAGGCCTACAAGACGAAAAAGTACCGAAAAAGGTACGAAAAACGGGAAAAAAACGCGGCAAACGAGGAGAAAAGCGGCGGAAGGACGGGGGGGACGGTGGGGACACTCAGCGAAGGCAGGCACTCGGGGTACACGGAGAGAGGGGAGCGCGATCACAACAAGCAGACAGCAAAGGGCACACACAGGCAAAACCAAGCAGGCAGACAGCAAAGGTCACACACTCGGGGTACACGGAGAGAGGGGAGCGCGATCACAACAAGCAGACAGCAAAGGGCACACACAGGCAAAACCAAGCAGGCAGACAGCAAAAGGGAGAAGGCACACAGGTCTGGTGGCGCTGTGAGGACAGGGGAGTCTTTGAGTGTGTGACATCATTTTCTGATTGAGTGTGTACAACAAATGCTTAATACTACCCTCTGATAAAGGCTTACTGCTTGCCCACACTACCACAAATATAGAGTAAGGTGCTATCTACTTTTACCTCTGCCTACCTTTGCTGTTCCACTGGATTCTGTGCACACTATACCTCATTTTTGTATAGTATATACAGAGCCAGCTTCATACACTGGGCACATAAAGAATAAGCACTTGTCCATTGTTACCTGTTAATTGCCTGGTGGCACATCCGAGTGGCAGTATAGACCACAGGACATGGTGTATCTCACATGGTAGTGGCGGTTTGTGCCACCACCCATCAATTAATTTCTTATATACATCATCAAAGAGAATGCCATGTGGTCACAATATGGGTACATTTTTGGCTGGGTGTTTGCACACATGCCAGCACCCCTGATATGATCAGAAGATTTGTGATCTTTCTAGCCAAAAAATAGTTTTATTTGAGCTTTCTTGATATTAGAATTTGTATTACTTGACTGGAAATTAATACAGAAATTATAGTCCCACATTGTTTATCTAAACTCCCTCCTTTTTGCTTCTAAATGTCGGCAAGGATGTGTTTCTCATCTGACAGGCCAGACTAATTGAAAAACATAACTTTTGGGGAGTGGAGATAGATATGTTATCTTCCATTAGAACTAAAAACTAGTAGCCCTGCAAATCACCTAAGAAATGACATCAAATGGAAACATCTGGACCAGGCTTCACTAACAAGTGGCTCGTGGCTACTGGTTGCTCTCTAGGTACTTGTAAGTAGCTCTCCTATATGCAGCCCAGCCTACTAATTTAGAAGAGTTTTCTTGGTTGAATTAATATACGCATACTAAAATTGAAAGGTGTGTATTGAAGGTGAAAAGTATGTATTTTCAGAACACAGAAGCGGATGTTCGCAGAACAATTATTGAATTGCCAAAATAGATCTAAATCTGGCATTTGAGTGATAAATCATGTACCGCTGTGGGGAGCTTATTACAAATATTATTACCTTGGTGTCAGGGGCATTATAGCTGTGGGTGTTACGAATTACCTCATAGCGACATACCACATTGACAAAGCCATTAATACATTACTTCTTGCTGCCATGTCAACGAACTGTGGTGATCACAGCTGATAATCTTGCATGTGATGGCCACCAATGTAATCTTCTCTGACCTGGTCGCTATTACAACACTAATAATACAAGTAGCTTGGAATGATTTTCGTTCCACATAAGTAGATTTTCTTTTTTACTGGACACATTTCTTTATTGGTTAACAGGTCATTACAAACAATTCTGCTGTGAGGACCACATCCAACCATATGCAAGAAAGAAATCATAAACCCAGTACATAAAGGCATAAACAAAGCCTAACTGAAATAAGAAAAGAAAAAGACGGGGACAAGGAAATTAAGTATTACAAACTTTAATGACGTGCACCTAATCCCTCGTACATTCTAGGACATAGTGAGATCAAATTCCACCTTACTAATGGCAGGTGGCCAAAACTGGAAGTGCATGGAACTGCGGTGCCAAGAACAACAAGTAGTCTTGTCTAAGTGCGGATTTTGGAAGTCTCCCTGAGGGACAGCACTTCCTAGTTGTTGTAGATGAGTATAGTAAGTACTAACCCCATGTGGCGAACTCCGCTCCGCCAGCGTAGTTTTGCCAACTCCGTAGGGAACACAGAGTTCTGGCAAAAACTCAGACTGTGCAGCGTAGCGGAGTTAGCCCCTGGCCCACGCCCAAAGTCAGACAGGAAATAATCACTTACCTGCTCTGGCATCTCCGGGCTGCCCTCCTCCTTGCTGTGGTCTCGCCTCTTCTCCATTCGCAAACCCCTACGTTGTACGTCTTGGGAGGACTGCGAATGCACGCAAGCACAGTCCTGCAAGACGTACAACGTAGGGGTTTGCGACCGGTGAGGACGGCAAGGAGGAGACCACGGCAAGGAAGAGGGCAGTCGGAGATTCCAGAGCAGGTAAGTGATTTATTATTTCCCATTGTTTGTTTTTTTATTATGGTGGAGTGGAGTTCTACGGAGTTTTTATTCAACTGCGTGGAACTCCACATAATGGCACTCCGCCCACCCTTAGAAAGTACCAAGAAGTTGAAGTTGTGTGATCACTGAAGAACCTGTGGCCAGAAAAAAAATACAGCACGCTCAGTTTTCCACAGGAACTCCGCACACACAATGGCCTAAGGTTTCAAGGATGTAACTTGGTGTGCTACCGCCAGTCTCTCTAATGCAAAAGAAACAGTTGATGGACGGAATGCAGGACAATGCAAACATCCACCCCCAGTCACAAGGATCTGGGTTTAATCCATCATTCTTTTGCTCAGCACACCACCTCAGTTTGGACCCAGCCATATGCAAATCAGTCTTGACCCTGTTCCTTGTGGGAACAGTCCAGCCCAAACTGCCAAGCCAGGTCCTCCCTGGACCGGAAACAAGCATCCTGGGACCTGTTTCAGGGGATCACCCTTCATCAGCCAGGCTAGCTTGAATCCAGTGGTGTAGTGAGCACAGGACCCACGTCTTGGCATACCCTTCCCACTTAGGGCAACATATGCGAAAGAAACAGGAGATGGACGGAATGCTGGACAATGCAAACATTCACCCCCTGTCACAAGGATCTGGGTTTAATCCATCATTCTTTTGCTCACCACACCACCCCAGTTTGGATCCAGCCATATGCAAATCAGTCTTGACCCTGTTCCAGGAGGCTTGTTTCCGGTCCAGGGAAGAACTGGCTTGGCAGTTCGGGCTGGACTGTTCCCATTGGGCGCAGGGTAAAGACTGATTTGCATATGGCTGGGTCCAAACTGGAATGGCAAGGATGATTTAATAGACAGATAAACAACTACAGACAACACAGAATACCGGTACTGGAATCACCAGTTAAAGTACGATACCCATTCACAGCTCGTCTAACCGTCCTCCGCATGCACACCGGACCCGGTATGCTCCAACGGAGGGCACAGTGCTAAGCAGTGGCCGACAATGCCACTCGACCGCTGTGAAGGGTAGTTCCAAGGTTGTGGAATCTATGGGGGGGCACGTGGGAGTCACCCGGCCGGGCTCTCTACCACCTGGGAACAGCCGCTCTACCAGTATCCCCCAGAGTACTGCCACAACACAAAGACGCTGGGAACACCTCCTAGTGTGCGTCTCTTGTATCCGGGTTTAAGTGATGATACCCAAGGTGGCGCAGAGAATGGATGGGAGCAGCCGCTCTACCTATCCCAGTTCTCCTACGAGTGTCGATGGCTAAGACGCGGAAACACCTCCTGGATAACGTCTTAGCTATAAGCGTGTGTTTACCCAAGGAACGAGGGTTGGGAGCTTCGGCTCGCACCAACCTCGTTTTCTCCAAATTGTCAGGCCGTTGGGAGCTTCGGCTCTACCAACGGGACTTGTGCCCAATGACGTTGAATACGGCTCTCAGAACGGGACAGGACACGGGCAGGAAGCACACGCCAGCACCTCTCCTCCGCTCCTTAGAATGTTCCTTCCGCCGCTCAACTCACCAACGGGTCCGTGTACCTCAACCAGGTACTCCTGCAAAGATCAGAATATCCGACGCCGAGTCCCAGTGATCTTCTCCTTAAGTAGTACTCTCGGCGTTGTATAACCATGACTCTTGAGTTGCATAACATGAAAACTATGCGTTACCCATGGTGTTATGTAACCAGAACTCTTGAGTTGCATAACATGAAAACTAGGCGTTACCCTTGGTGTTATGTAACCAGAACTCTTGAGTTGCATAAGGCAATTGTTGCCGGAGGGCATTCTGGGAGTTGTAGTCCGTTCTCCTCCAAGTGCACCAGGTTCACGGAAGTGGCATCGTGGGAGGGAATCCATGTGCGGGAGGGGATTCCTGACAGTACATCCCCCTCCCATCAGCGCCCCCCATCAGGACCAGCACAGGAAGGATATCGACGATGGAACGGCGATACCAGACGAGGAGCGTGAACCCCCGCCGCAGGTTCCCATGACTGCTCCTCGGGTCCGTACCCCTTCCATGCCACCAGATACCATAGTTTGCCCCTACGCCACTTGGAATCCAAGATACCAGCCACCTAGTACTCCACTTCCGAATCCACAGTCACCGACACCGGCGTACGAGGCCTCACCGCGTTCACGGGTTTCAAGAGGGAAACGTGGAATACGGGATGGATCTGCAGGGACTAGGGCAGGCACACTTTCACGTTCACCGGGCTGATGCATCGAAGGATCCTATATGGGCCCATGAAGCGGGGATGGAACACGCTACTTTTCTTGAATCTCATGTGCCGTGTAGAGACCCAGACGTAATCTCCAGGTTTGTAGACCGGTCCAGGCCTTCTCCTCCTATCAGAGAAGGCTTTATACGTGGCTTTAGCCCCCTCCAGGGCAACTCGAGAACTCATCAAGGCCTCCTTGATGCGGGCCACCCTCTTGGCTGTTGTCGGCAATCTGTCTTCCCTGACCGGGTGCAGAAACGGCAAGAACCGGGGATGATGGCCGTAGTTACAATAAAAAGGGGAGGCCTTGGTGGAACAATGTGTGGCGTTGTTGTACGCGATTTCCGCGATCCAAAGTAGATCCACCCACTCATCCTTCCCTTGCTCTACAAAACAACGTAGATATTGTTTGAGCGACTGGTTCAGGCGCTCCGTCTGGCCGTCCGTCTGCGGGTGATAACTCGTGGACATGGCAGACTTGACGTGTAACGCCGAACACCAAGTTTTCCAGAAGTGCGACGTGAACTGAGACCCCCTGTCCGACACGATCACGTTGGGTAGGCCATGTAGTCTCACTACATTCTTCAATAACAACGACGCCAGCTCTCCTGCCGAAGGTACCTGTTTGCAAGCGAGGAAGTGCCCCATCTTCGTGAGATAGTCCACCACCACCAGTATGGCCGTCTTTCCTTGATCCTTTGGTAGCCCGACAATGAAGTCTAAGGATATGTTTTCCCAGGGTTTGGTCGGTGTAGGAAGGGGTTGGAGGAGTCCTTGCGATCTTCTGTGGTCCGATTTCATGGATGCGCAAACGGTACATGATGAACACCAATTCCGGACGTCTGTTCTCATGGCAGGCCACCAGAACTGCCGTCCTAGGCTCGCTACCGTCTTTTCGACACCCAGATGGCCGGCACAGGGAGACACGTGGCACCAGGTGAAGGCCTGTTTTCGAAGCCTAGGCGTGGGTAACAACATACATCGTCCTTTCACCGGAATCCCGTCCTTCATTTGCCACTCCTTGTGACTGTGAAGCCACCTCCGCCACATGAAGGTATGGGTCCCCTTCTAGACCCCCCTGAGGAACGTCTGTGGTTGAATCACCCCTATCACAACTCCTGGAGGGATGATGGAATGTTCGGCAACCGGCTGCGGATCCCTGGCATTCGATTGCCTCGAAAGCGCGTCCGCTTTCCTGTTCTCTGAACCGGGTCGGTATGTGATGTGGAAATTGAAACCGGAGAAAAAGATCATCCACCTCATTTGACGGGGAGACAAATGCCGCGCCGCCGTCAGAAACTGGAGGTTCCTGTGGTCCGTATACACTGTAACCACGTGTCTGGCCCCCATTAACAAATGCCTCCACTCAGCAAATGCGTCCTTTATCGCGAGTAGTTCCTTCCGCCGCTCAACTCACCAACGGGTCCGTGTACCTCAACCAGGTACTCCTGCAAAGATCAGAATATCCGACGCCGAGTCCCAGTGATCTTCTCCTTAAGTAGTACTCTCGGCGTTGTATAACCATGACTCTTGAGTTGCATAACATGAAAACTAGGCGTTCCCCTTGGTGTTATGCAACCAGAACTCTTGAGTTGCATAACATGAAAACTAGGCGTTACCCTTAGTGTTATGTAACCAGAACTCTTGAGTTGCATAAGGCAATTGTTGCCGGAGGGCATTCTGGGAGTTGTAGTCCGTTCTCCTCCAAGCGCACCAGGTTCACGGAATTGGCATCGTGGGAGGGAATCCATGTGCGGGAGGGGATTCCTGACACCCTGCTCTAATGGAGTAACTGAACGCTTCAAGCAAACACTGAATAAATTAATCAAGATATCTGAATTTGAGAGAGGAAATGGAATGAGCCATCCACAAATTCTTCTGAGATTGCAGTAACCCACCGAGTGCACCAAGAAACAATACCACAACTGTGATGCTATTTAAATGGCAACCTTTTGGTATCGCACCGAGCCACGCATCCTGCACTCCATCTTTCATCATACACAAGTCGACACAGGAAAAAAGAAAGCAGAACAATTAAATATATGGCAGATTATCACCAAACCTCTAGCCAGCAAGAGCATGGTTCTGATGTCACTTTGATGCCATAACTGGCTAAGGAACTGGCAAACACTTGCTTGAGAAACTCCACGAAAGCCCCCTCCTTGGCTCAAAAGTGCAAGGACTACGACACCGGAACGTAGAAGTCAAGAATGAGCTTGGCAACTGTTTACCTTTAGGTTATGTTTACCTTCCTGTTTTGGGACGAATGTCATGTCCAAAACTTTTGCTGCCAGGGGTGCCTTCACATTACACCCTGAAAGGTACAAAAGGGGGTGGTGATGGACGGAGCATCAGAACCAATCAAACACTCACACCCAGTCAACAGATCTGGGTTTGATCCATCACCGTTCTTTAGCCCACTCTGCCACCCCAGTTCAGACATGGCCATATGCAAATCAGTCTGACCCTGTGCCTCATGGGAACAGTCCAGCCCGAACTGCCAAGCCATGCCTTTCCTGGACCGGAAACAAGCTTCATAGCACCGGTTTCTGGCATTTCAGCCGTCTTCAGCCAGGCTTGCTTGAATCCAGTGGCAAAGTGAGCAAGGGACTCACGTCTGAGCATATCCTGCCAACTTATGGCGAACAAAGCGGTACAAAATGGGGTGGTGATGGACGGAGCATCAGAACCAATCAAACACTCACACCCAGTCAACAGATCTGGGTTTGATCCATCACCGTTCTTTAGCCCACTCTGCCACCCCAGTTCAGACATGGCCATATGCAAATCAGTCTGACCCTGTGCCTCATGGGAACAGTCCAGCCCGAACTGCCAAGCCATGCCTTCCCTGGACCGGATACAAGCTTCCTAGGACCGGTTTCTGGCATTTCAGCCGTCTTCTGCCAGACTTGCTTGAATTCAGTGGCAAAGTGAGCAACGGACTCACGTCTGAGCATACCCTGCCATCTTATGGCGAACAAAGCGGTACAAAATGCATCCCTGTGTTGTTGTTTCTACTTAAACTATCCTAAGTGACATCACTGCATATATATATATAATGCATTCCAAGAGCAGTGCACCCCCAGGTGATCACCCTACTGTGGTGTGTCCTTTATTGTTAGCACTGCACGCTGGAAGACTAATGCAACCTTCAACAACCAGTTGGATTCTTCATATCAAAACAGGTCTATCAGTCTCCTGGGCTGTGCAGGTTGGCTAGAAGTCTGCTAGGATGTTTACGTTGGGTGGTTCAGAAGAGTCTTGGTCACTATATCTCGTAAGACATGTCATGCATGCCAGCAGACCCCAATTGCTTTATTTTAGCTGTCTCCCACCTAAAATTGACTTTGCCTTAATATATGCCAATTAGGACAATGAAGTAACCCGATTTTTTTCTCTTAATCTCTCTCTTCCTAGTTTTAAAATGTTACCATATGTGAAATATAAAGTTTGCATTGCTATGTGATGTTCTGTACATTGAGAGAGAGAGACTAGTGTAAACTGCATAAATAAATAAGGGTTGAGGGGCGAAGTACACCCTGCTTTACTCCCTGATTAATCTTAGGGTGATGACAACAGAGAAGGCTGGCTGGCCTGCCAGGATAGCACCGTGTCTGCAGAGAAGTTTTAAGGCATGGGCAAAGTGGGCTCAGGCCCAGGGCCCTAGCCTTTCAGGAGCTTTGTTTTGCAGAGAGTCTTGCCATGATTATCTCAAATAATTCATAAACCAATTTTAAATATTGCTTTCCTTTATTTTATTTTTATTGTGGGTGATGTGTGAGAGTCAACTACAGAAATTTTGCAGAGAACTGTTGTTTTTGTTTCATGCAATATCCATTAAAATGTTTTTGTTTTTTTAGATCAAAACAGGACCTCACATATGTGAAATGGTAGGGTGTCACAGAGATTATTTGCAGTAATATTAGTGAGCTGCTGCTGTGTTACAAAATAAAAAACACTTCTGTATTCCTGATTATTTTTGATGTAAACACATTTAGACACCCAGAAACTACTAAAGAAACTGTAGAACATCCAAAATGCCTCTGCCAGACTCATCCTGAACATCCCCCACTGCAGTCACATCACTGGTCACCTGAGAGACCGCCACTGGCTCCTGATCAACAAAAAATTCACCTTCAAGCTCCTCACACACGCCTACAAAGCCCTCCACAACTCCGAACCTGCATACTGCAACCACCACCTTTCTATCTGCACGCCCACCAGACATCTCCACTCCGCCCAACTGACTCTGGCCACCATCCCACAAATCTGCAAGACCTCGGTTGGAGGAAGATCCTTCTCCTGCTTCACAATGAAGACCAGGAACTCCCTGCCTCTATATCTCAGGCAATCACTATCACTGCCTCAATTCAGGAAGGACCTCAAGAACTGGCTCTTCAACTGAACCACAGATCCACCCCCACAGCGCCTTGAGACCCTAACGGGGGAGTAGTCGTGCTTCATAGCTGCCAACGTTTTAGATTGCTATGTGTGACATTTTCATAATTTCAGAGTAATTATGAGTGACATTTCAAAGATTATGAATGACACTTTCTCACAAGCTAAATCAAGCAATGAAGACGAGGGAAATATACAAATATCAGTAACAACAACGATTTGAGTAACAAGAAACTCTATGAATTTAACTGCTGCAAAGCACCAGAAAAATATGCAGCCAGGAAACAAGCATTCTGTGAAATTTAAATAGAAACTGCTCATTTTATTATTTATAATATTTGCTGGTGACAGCACAAGTGTTTACATAAGATTAACATACAGGCTCAGTCTCTGAAGCACTTACTTCTTTGGTAGAAGTTCTCAGGCGAGCCGGTGTCATGGTGACAGGCAGGCTTCCTGCGTGGCCAGCCCGCAGAGACTTAGACTCCGGCGGAGTAACTAACGTCATCTACCTGGTCCGGGTGAGTCTGCCTGATGATTGCGAGTCAGGCGTCGCCAGCAGTGGTGGGCTGGGGTCAAGTCCTCCTCAGTATAATACCGGCGCAGCATGGTGTCCGTAATTGTCGCACTTCCTACTTACTTCAGGACGGGAGCTGATCCCTGGTCCCCTCGCCTTTCTTTTCGTATTGCGGGCTTTAGTGGGTCTCTGAGGCGCCCGCAGGGCTGGCAGGCCTGGCCAGGGCACGTCTAGCTTCACCTGCCCGGCGCAAACACCAGGCAGGGCCTATCAAGACTGCATCTTTTGAGGACTGTCCTTGCTCTCTACCCTGCGGGCCTCTCATGACACAGATGAGACCCATTGAGAGTGTAAAGGGTAATCACTGTGGGCAATAGAGGAATTTGTGGTGGCAGATAATAGGTTTTTAAAGAATATTTCTAATGATAAATGTTCCGGCCCAAGGAGCTATCGCAGGCTGATTAACTTTAAATGCCACCGTCTTCGCCTATGACGGAACTATTAAAATGAGTCTGAAAACTATAAAAGACTTGCACACTGTCTCCACAGAAGCCATTGGGCGCACTGACAGTGACTCCTGACGTCAAAGTTACCTTGCTATTGCAGATTTGTGTTACATTGTAGCAACACGATCGCAGATGAGCCCAGCCAGCTCCTAACTATGCCGAGAGCATCGCACACCGCTCTCACAGCATGGTGCATACATTATAGGCGCTCGCGTGACAGCTGTGAGAGGCACTATAATGTGTGACTTTCCATTTTAGTGTGGCGATGCAGACCGGCACACTGAAATGTGTTAGTCTAACACCTGATGCGTGGTACTTGGCACGGCTAGTGTTTTTCAAGAAACCTGGTTGATTGATTGTGGAGTGTTTTGTAACTGAAGAAAAGTACTGTCATCTTAAGTAGACCAGGTGCCAGAGATGTAGTTAAGTAGATTTATTGGTTCAGGTAAGATGGTACAGGGTGCCTCACCGGGAGCAGCATCCTGCTGCTCAGACCCTTTCAATTTAACTGATCACTCATTTAAAGCATGCACACACTCCCAACATTCCATGACATCATACTCATGCAGGCTGGGCAACCAGGACTAATAAACATAGGATACAACATATCTCCTTCCTTTAGAAACAATAGAACAACAAGAAACCAAGTGAAGAAATTAATCAGATTTCGTTTCTTGAAAATTAAATCAAGATAGATCACAAAAATCAATTTAGATAAGTAAATGCATTCTTAGTTCACAATATCAATCAAATAACATTCTAGGATATTAAGATCAACAAGATCAAATAAAATGATAAGATATAATGATTACTCTCAAGTTCACTTAAGAATAAAGCATAAATAATTGTGTTCTTTATACAGAATGGTTATGAAACATGTAAGGTCACATTTAAAACATTGCACATGTTTCAAGCAGGGTGCAATCAAAACATGTTTCAGGGAAAATGCAATCACACCATACCCAGTACACCCTGAAGAACACCACCACACACCTATCTCCCTCTGCTAAAGAACATGAAACAAAAAAAACATGCACATGTTCCAGTATGGATGTAATAATGCACAATAAATGATGTGCAAGGGAGAACAAAAATGTAATGCACACCGAACATTACCATTTAAATAGCTAGTGCACTACCAACGCAACCTTGACGTGCGAGGCAAAAGATTAAATAATGCACACAACACTAATTCTTGAGTATTCTGCCAACGCAACCCTGACGTGCGAGGCAAAGCACCTTTCCAACACAACCCTGACGTGTGAAGGACACTCCCAACGCAACCATGACGTGCGAAAGATACTGCCAACGCAACCATGACGTGCGAGGCAAAGCACCTTTCCAACACAACCTTGACGAGTGATGGAGACTGCCAACGCAATCCAGACGTGCGAGGCCAAAACACATTCCTAACATAACCATGACGTGTGAAGAACACTCCCAACGCAACCATGATGTGCGAGGGACACCACCAACGCAACCATGACGTGCGAGGCAAAACACATTCCTAACACAACCATGACGTGTGAAGGACACTCCCACGCAACCATGACGTGCGAGGGACACTGCCAACGCAACCATGACGTGCGAGGCAAAACACATTCCTAACACAACCATGACGTGTGAAGGACACTCCCAACGCAACCATTACGTGCGAGGGACACTGCCAACGCAACGAGAGAGAAATAAAAATATATACTGCACGGGGTACACATGTAATACGTACTAATACTTTAAAAACAAAAAAAATGTGCACTTATCAAACAGTGCACCCACACCCACACTGAATGTTCACTTACATACTGAACACAATTAAATACCAAAGAATTCACCGAACGACATAAAACAAAACACATGCCAAAATAACACCCTCCCCTACTGCTCACATGTAGCACTCACTATTGCTGCCCTCACGTATCACTCGCTAACACAATGATAGCCTTCATGTCACCCGAATCTACAGTGCAAATAATGAGTCCATCTACAGCCCGCAACTTGAAAATAATATCCAAAACTAACCAGCAAGCTTGGAGTGTACATCGGTGCTTGTGTTAAAAAAATCTTCATGTTAGATACACTTCAAATTTGCATCGCATGCGCAACCTAAGTTAAATAGGAGCAGTTTACACGGGTTTCTGAGTGCAATGCAAACCGCCCTTGACAGAAAATATATATACTTTAAAACATTTCAGGAAGTCATCGTTGTTCAATCTACAGAGCTGTTGAGAATGAACTTTAATAAGTAACGACGTGGTTGGCAAGGTGCATCCTATGCTGAAGATTGCAATCAGCCACTGAAAATTCCACTCGCAAAATGGCGGCACGTAATTGACGCTCAGCCGGGAGGCTCACGGTGCGTTAAGGCAGCAGAGCGTCTCTAAACAATCCCAAACAGCACGAATACAGTTACGTCAGCAAGAATTCCAGGAAGCAACGCTGCAAGGCTCGAGGAACAGGTACGAGGATCGCGTGCAAGCAAAGACGCGCTGTTTGTGTTTAAAAGACATAGATAACGGTTAAACAGCCAACAAGATCAGGGAAACTGCTGGTGCCAAAATTCATTTAAAAATAAAATAAAGGCCCACCCCCAAAGATCATGGGCAGCAGGAAGAATCCTTCACAGTAGTGTACCAAAATGAAATTCATCGTTGTCCTCCCGAACATGTTCAAATTCACACAACGAGGTCAGGGGACAACCCGGGCTCTGGCAAGCACAGTTCCAGGAATATCAGGATCTTCGACACTCGACGGTGCAATAAGTACCAATGCACATTACAACAGGGGCAGCCGTCAAAGTTTCAGTGGCCTCAAGCGCTTTTCCCATAAAAGTTTATTTCACAAGTCACCGCACCAGGGGGACACTGCAATTTAACTACAAATAACACCGGGGCTCGATACATGCCCCCGAATGTAGCGTCTGTTTCAATTTTGCATCGTTCAATAAAGCATGTTCACTAAGGAGGTTCCTGTTTGAGCCACAATGATAGTAGGCAGGTTAAACACGCAAAGCCCAATAGCCTGTACGTTGGCAGGTTTCAAACATCAGGTAATTTAAATATCTTCTGATCTTCTGTATAATGTATAGGCACTGTGCAAGTCAAATGTGGATTGTCAGCTCGAAATCCCACAGCAAAAATGTTCATTTTATACAGTCTGTAGGGAGGTTTCAAGCCACTCAAGCCAGCTAATGTCTAACGCCCAACACGTACCTCTACGGACTGTTGGAAAAGACACCGGTGGGGCATCCAAGGCGTTGCGCAGGCTTAAATTTCAGGCTTCTTTTAGATACTGGCCATCTTCTTTTAGTTCCTTGTGTAAGTTCTTAGTTCTTCACGCGTGGATCTTTTCCAAATCGTCGCCATTTTTGTAACTGAAGAAAAGTACTGTCATCTTAAGTAGACCAGGTGCCAGAGATGTAGTTAAGTAGATTAATTGGTTCAGGTAAGATGGTACAGGGTGCCCCACCGGGAGCAGCACCCCTTTCAATTTAACTGATCACTCATTCAAAGCATGCACACACTCCCAACATTCTATGACATCATACTCATGCAGGCTGAGCAACCAGGACTAATAAACATAGGATACAACATAGTGTGATTGTGTACTGTCAGTGATCTGGTCAAAGAGGGCATGATAAAGCTGAAACTGGATCATGAATTAAAAGTTGGTCCAAACAGGGGCCTCCAAAATACGTTTGGCCCCGGGCCCCCAAAATACGTTTGGCCCCGGGCCCCCAAAATCCTTAAGATGCCCCTGCATGTCTGCTTCTGTCATTCAACGGCATTGAGTCTTTCTTTTATTACACTAGATGAATTCCGTTAGAGATGTCCCTGGGAAGGGAGGCATCTTAGTCCTTCGTCCATGTTCACGGCCCTGTTTGGCAGTCGGATTCCCTTACGTATAGCGCATTGACGTCACCGCCGCAGCTAGCAGCAGGGCTGGGAGGAGGAGCCGCCATCTTGGAGGCTGGTGATCTGTGCAGGGAGCGGCGGTGCCCGAGAAACGGGCTGCAGGGGCAGGTGAGAGCCGCTGATAGAGGGGACGAGTCAACCGTGACAGACGTCTTGGGAGGCTCAGGTGGAGCACGGGTGATGGCCGGCGGGTTAGAGCAGAGATGTGTGAGTTGAGAAGTGAGTGGGTGGGTCTCGGTTTTCCTGAAGGGGTGTCGACTGTAGCCGCCTGCCTTGCGCTTCCCGAGGTCGTGACAGCTCGCATATGTCACCGGTAACCCTCCGGGGCGCGAAGAGCCATGCTGTCCCCAGTGATGGCAGCTGACACATTGTTGCGGAGATGAGGGTGGAGCAGACGCTGAGTACCGGTGGTGCTCCGCTGGTCCGCTACCCGGCTGGTAGATATTAACGTTGGCACCCCTGGTGCGTGAAAGCTAGATGGATGGCTGATGACAGGCTACCTCCACGAGGTGTAGGGAAGAGGAATGGGAGCTGAGGTTCCCGGCGATGGATGCTGAGAAGCAGGCAGTCTCCATGGGTGAGGGTGAGTGGCAGAGCATGAGTGTTTATAGACTATATCTAGGGGTGCGAGGCTGAGGCATAGGTGCTGACCGACTGGCTATCTACAAGGGGTGTGGGGAAAGGCTTGTGCGCTTATGGACAACATTCAAGGGCGGTTTCTGGCCGCCATGCTTCCTCCGAAGGGGTGAAGAGCAGAGGCATGGGTGCTTATAGGCTACCTCTTCGAGGTGTGGGGCAGAGGCATGGATGCTGACAGACGGGCTACTTCCAATGGGTGTGGGTAGGGCTGCAACCTTGACCTATCTGTTTTGTGGCTCTTTAGGCAATGTGGTGATCCTGTAATAGCAGTTATTTTTCATATAGTAGTTATGTCTATTTATTTCCTTTAAAGCCTATGTAGAAATAGTTTAGGTAATATAATTTTTGACATGCATTCGTTCAGTATTTGTTTTTGCAGTTTATATTTCAGAGTTAAAACCGCCTGATTGTTTTTTTCTTGTGTTCCGTTGCAAACATCGTTCTGACCAATAAACGCTGGTTGTGGCTACCCTAGGTAGGTGCGTTTGTGCTGAGGTCTCCGCTAATGGTCACTGGCAGAGGGTTGGTGGAAAGGAGCGTTGCAGATACGTGTTTACATTGGCCCCTCTCCCCCTGTAGGTGAATTTTGGGTAGAGGGATGGCTGCTGACTGACCGGCTACCTCCAATGGGTGGGGCAGCTTGTGAACGTTGCTCGGGAGCGAGAACATTTGTGCAGGACGCTGAAAACCCAGCCTCACGGGCTGTACGTGGCTTTAGTGCCCAATCTGGCATATTATTCGGAAGATGAGCATAATCCTATAATTATGGTTTGGTGTGTTCATGGTGGGTTTTTTCTAATATCCAGTCGTATCGTATTAGTCACAAATTTGTAAACTTTGCGCACAGTTAGCTCTGTTGTACACTGCTGGTTGAAAGGAAATGTGCCGGTGGGAGACCAAAACGGAGGCTATTTGAGAAACCTTGCGAGTTGTAGGCAGTGATTGAATGTACAGTTCTTAAGCCCCTCCCAGCACCTCACGCCGATCTCCTAATTGATGCATGTTGTTTCCGTAGAATGAGGCGGCGAATGCTCTAAAGAGGGTTTATCTTCCCACTAACTTCACATGCTCCTTTTCATCTGAATGTGATCGGAGAAGCCACGCCTGTTGTACTGAGTTGTGTTGCTCAGCCACTGTTTGTTGAATAGCACTATTGAGCAGTGGGGCCATTTCTGGAAACAGATGAACGAGGGACATCGAGCGTGGTTCTGATGTTAAAATGTGATGCTTTGCGGTACCAAATGTGGTTTAGGATATTAAGTAATTCGTTTTTTCCTGTAGTACAATCAAATTATCACGTACGGTAGCCAGCCTCAAGAAAACACCGTGCTGTCACCACCTTTAGGATTGTTTTCGTTTTGGTTTTAGGTCGTGGCAGTTTTCTCTGCCCATGTTCTGAGCTGTTATTGTGAAATGCGTGGTATGTTCTTTTTTTCGTCACTACGAATACTCTTCTTGCGCCTGTTGTGTACCTTTTGGAACTACCACTGACTGATGTTGTCCCCGTTGGAATGCGTTTTCTCTGCTATTGGGTGGGGGGGGGGGGTGTCATTGATAAGGCAGTGACTGTCACAGAGGACCCATTTCCGCTGGTATTATCCGGGCTTCTCTCAGATCATGGCTTTGACAATGGTCTGGAGACGTTGGCTGTGGCAGTGTTGATAACGTGTGACTGCTTCCGAACTCATTTTTTGTCGAGGGAGTTGATTAAGTTAGGTTTCGTAACTTAATATGCTCGCCCTTGCTATTTTTGGGGGCATTTTTCGACCCTGGCTACCATCCTATAGTTCCATACAGTAGGACAAAAATCTGCATACCAATCCATATTATAAGGTAGCCCAACATTTACATATGTCAACTGAAAATGAAATTTCTCCAGACTACTGGTGCAGTTTGTTACTAAATGCATGGGTGGGTTAATAGTCCCACACTGTCGCTGCTGCCTGCAAAAAAAAAACTGTCTGTTCAAATAATAGACTACGTTGATGTTGCCTTAATTGCATGCAACACAGACATTTTTCTAGGGCCAGTGTTCTTTCCTCCTAACTACCTTTCTATATGAGATCACATATTTTTGCATAGCACATACCACATGTTTTCTTTATAGGATTCAGTGAGGCGAAGAGCCGGTATTCTCCTAGAGGTCTCTGGCCTATTGTCCCTACCTATTGGGTGCGAGTCTGGGTGGTGATAAGGGCAACCTAGAGATGGGGTTGTAGAGAATAGGCTGAATCTAATATACACATTTCTGCCGTTGAGAACTGGTAGCCAAGCGACGCAGTAGTTGTTTGCAAAGGTTCCTACAATGACTGATCTGATTCTAAGAGGAGATTGCGTATCTCAAGCAGCAAACACGAATTTGCTGCTAGTAATAGAAAGAGGTTGGAGTGAGGAAGAACTAGATTAATGTCTACGTGCAGGTTTTCTTGATGATCTTTTATTCCCCAGCTTTGTGTGTGTCTGACTTTTGCTACAGTTTCTTTTGGGAGTGTTTTTTAGGTCAATGGTACATCTACAGCCATCGTTGAGACTGACCAACACTGGTATTTGCGAAGCACTTTCTGGTCTGTGAGATCCATTTGGTAGTTATCCATTTATTCATGTTTCATCTTACTGAAGCCTTGTAAAATGGCAAAACGCATTCGAAGAATGTTGAAAATGCAGGCTATCAATGGTTGTTTACTCTACTTTCTTTGTATCGTGCCAACCAGGTGCAACATGTTGGCCTGAATTTAAAGAATTGGTGACAGTACCTGCCCTATTAGTCCTAGTCAAAAGGGCTGAATTGTAAACCTGTGCAGAAGCAATAAAAGTGAATCGCATTTCCTTTTGGTGTTGAAACCCTCATTAGTCATTAAAAGCATTTTTTTGGACCTAGGAAAATAAAAACGAGATAGAGGCAAATGAATTGAAAGTGACCGTCGAAGCTTGCCATCTTTGAAAGGATGAGCTCACCTGTTTCAGGCTAAAAATAATGCATCTGGCTGGCGTTATTATCTTGGAACTGTTAAGCAGTACCATTTTGTTTGGTACTAATTGGTGTGACTCATTAGATGATGAAATAGAATCCTGAATAAAAACGCAGTACAGTATTCCTTATGGACCCTCGCCCCTCCCCAAAAAAAGCCTGCTGTGAAGCTACTGGTTTGGAGGGCTGGCGTTTGGAGCTGCATGCAGGACTCTTGCTTGTCTCCTCCCCAGGCCGGACAAGGCGCTGCTGCTTCTTCCCTACCCCAGGTTGCCTGACGCACTTTCATCCTCCCCATCTTCCTTCCTCTCTGGACAGCTGCAGAAAACAGACATGAATGGCAGATGCCCCACGTCCTATGCTCGTGTGTGTTTAGAGTGGGGTTGAGCGGTGTGCCCACTGCCCACACTTGCAGAATAACCCTTCCATAATGGTGGCAATTGGTGGTGTATTGTGGGCATCCATGGTATGTTGGTGCTTGTCTTTGGCGTATTGGTAGACTAGGCAGATGTAAATTCATGATATATTATGGGCATCCATTGCACGGTGGTGCCCACCCATAGCCTAATGGTGGCCCTGGCATTATGTTGGTAATTGGTGGCGCATTGTAGGCATCCATTGCACATTCGTCTTTATACTTGGTATCATGTTTACCAAGGCAGAATTGTAAATTCTGGCATATTGGGGACATTCATTTCACATTGCTAGTGATTCTCGACATTGTGCACGTCCTTGACACGCGAAAATCAAATCTTGGTTCCTATTTATGACAATTCCTAACCTTTTTTGCGCATGTCTGCCATGATTGCGCCCACCAGTGCATAATGCGGGTTCTTGCTTAGTGGTAAAACCAGCTCTGTTGAGGTAATGGTGTGCTGGTGTTAAGGCAGAAATGAGTTATGAATACATTAAAGGCCAAGCAGGCCATGAAATGTAGAAGCGGAGCAAGTGAAGATATGTAATGTATACGCTAGTGTCTGCCCAAACCCCAGACCTCCATGTCTTTAGCTATGTCTGCATTTTGAAGAGCGGTTTGGGCAATGCGAAACATATTGCTTTTGTAAATTGTTTTTTTTTTTTTGCTCTTAATAGTTTCTCTTGGTTAATCTCATTTGAGTAGTCTTTACGAAACCTTTAACGTCATGGCTTTTTTTTTTTTTTTGTACCGTGGCGCCGGCATTTTGCAGAGACGATGTCTTCTTGGCCTTCGGGAGAATGCACCGGAATTTCGTTAGTTAACCCTTGCACTTGAACAGTTGCGTTTTTCTTTCCGATAAATCCCCTCCCCAGAGCGGCAGATAACCAGAGAGCCAGCAGGCCAGCCGTCTGCCTGCATGATAAGCCACCCCTTCCGCCCCACTGGCTGGAGCCTCTCCATGGAGCGCTGGTGTCAGACTTGAAGCTGCTTGTTTTCTATCTCTTTTCTTTAGTCAACGAATTGATGTACCAAGTAGTGCAATTGGGAAATGTGCCCAGAGTGACGTTTTCCGCTCCCTTTCTTAGCAGTTACTGGTGGACTACAGGAGGCTTCATGAAAGACGATGGCTTGTAGAGCCCAGTAGGACTGGCGCTGAGTTAGTGTATGTGCACCCGCCTGCAACATGTGTATGTCATTAGAGAAATCTAACGACTAGATCATATAAGCCATTCCTGTCCTTTTTAGCAAGGACACCACTTTCAGGCATGAGGCTGCCTTTCGTTTTTCCCTGTGAACAGTCGATGGATGGATGGATGTCTCTAGTGTTTTTGAGGGATATGTGCTCGGCATCCTGTTTTTTTCCCTGTGGCATAACTAATCTGGTGCCCAGTTGGGCTGTAGCAGAATCAGTCTGGTGTTCCAGTTTTATTAGTTAACATTTTTAATGGAGTCTTATTAAACGCGCAGAATATGTCTCGCGCTATGCATTCAGGATATCTGGATGCACATACTTATGATTTTATGCAGCGCTTTAGAGCGCTGCTCTTGAACACTTCTTATCAAAGAATCGAGGCCTGGTGGGCTGATTACCCCACCGGCTGGCTCGTCTTTCTAGCTTGTGACTGTCATGTTGATGCTGCTACAAAGGTGCAGTTGTGGCTTTTTGCGCATCAGGTGCTTGTGACTGTTGGAACATCCCAGAGCCTTTGAAGTCATCCCTGCGAAGTCCTAAATTACGCCTATAAAAAATATTTTTCCTGCATTTTTTAAAGGTGACTACTTTAAAAGCTCTAAAGTGAAGACATTTCGAGTGCTGTCAGCCAAGACACATGTTTTCTTTTTAGGAGTTGACTGTTTGGCCAGTGTACCTGGGCCACTTTCTCATGTAATGCGTGGTTTCTTTCCTGTGTGGATGCAATAGTTTTTTTGGGAGGTGATTAATGTTTTGTCTATATTGATGGTGTTTTCTTCCCGTCGTCTAAAATTGAGACTTTGTTTAATGCTGAAGTGCTTACCAAAGGAACTGTCAACCTTTTGTGTTTAGAATAAGTTGGTCTACAGTTGTAGTGCATACATGTTATTTACTTTTTGTCGGGCAGTGTGGCTGCTGGCCGTTTTTTTGCTCTCTGCAAGAAATCGAAGCTGCATTTGCATACATTAAAAAAAATATATTTTGCAGTTTGTAACTGCAAAAGTCTGTGCCGGTTGCAAGCCAAGGTTTTTTTGCTATCACCTGGTCGAATCTCATATCGGCAGTACTATTGTCTCAAACCCTTTAGCTAGAGGGAGTGAAGTATGCTAAGACGGTAGACTTTTCCTTTCCGTCTCTGTTTGGGTGCTGTATGTGGTAGAAAGTTACTAACTGGCCTGTAGGATCTTTCTTTTGTCTTTGACTCTCCAGCATACCAGATCAGGTGAAGGACCGGGGTAAAAGTGCATATGGATAATTGGCCTCAGCAGGATATTGGGAATTTATTTTCGTAGTACTTAGGAAGCTTCAGCCTACCCTCCAAAGGAAGCTAATAGCTGTTTATAGTATCATGTAAGGATCCTGCTGTTGGACGTGTGATTTTTACAAATTAATGCAAGTATGTGTACAATGAGAACTGAGGGCAAGAAACGTGTATAAATGGAAGAGAGATCCGAAATGCAACCCAGCAGTTCAGTGAGGTATGGAGGGAAGGGATGTAGTCTCAGATTGTACAGCGTTCGAAGAAGTGGTTTATTAGCTCTTTCCCGAATAGCATCAGCAAAGGAACAAGTCTAACTTGCGAGGGGAGGTTGCTCCAGAGTCTGTCCCTTTGCAGAGAATACCTATTGGTAAGGTCATTCTTACAGTCTTTTGGATTTCCGGCGCAGCCTGGAATGCACTCCCGTTAGTGCTGGTGCCACATAAATGGCAGATTTTACAGGCATGGAAATCTGAGGTATTTGGTTGTATATCTGATCATGTAGCAGGATTTGAAGTGGGAAAGAGGACCAGTGCAGTTTTCTCAATGTAGGAAGATGTACTTAAACTTTCTTTGGTAGGTGATTAGTCGTGTCTGCTTACAGAATGACTTTGATTGGTGTCTCTTGGAGGCAAGTAAGTAGTGTATTGCCTAAGAGGAGGTCTTCCACCATAGTCTGGAGGTTTTAAGCGAGGAAAAGATTAAATTTTGGAATAATTGCCCAGAATGAAGTTACCCATGGCTGTTTGTGGTAAGTAATCCCAAAATTAACTCTTTTCTGCAACCTTCGGCTTTTTACAGAGTGGCTTTTAGCATCTCACCAGTCTGTGTGACGCACATTCTTTCTGATATGGTTCAGTAATTGTATATTGAGTGTCCTTGTATATGTAGTGTTTCATGGAACCCATGTCTGGTTAGTTACGTAAGAATAAATACCGGTAGTCTTCATAAGACCAGGATTGACTTAAGTTAAACCTGAGGATGTGAAGGACACGTACAATATTTAGCCATGCCTTGATAAAATCCGACTGGCATTAGCCAGGAAACTGTATGTGCAGTTTCGGCATGGCTGCCTTCTCTTGCGTTCCTTCACCAATAAATGGTCCAGTGGCACTTCATTGGGGTGTCCAGCAAGTAGCTCGGACGAGGAGTTTGAACTCCATGTTTTCTTCTTTTGCCAGAGATACCATACAATTAGACACAGATGGATGATCCAGTTGTGTAGGAACCTTGGCACAACACATTGCAAAGAAGTATTCAGGCTCCTAAAATATAACACTGAACTCCACATTGTCTATGCGGTATCACGTTTTCTAAGCTCAATGTGGTGGGCACGGATGAATTTTCTTAAAGTTTAACCAAGGATTGGGCTATGTGATCGACCATCTCATTGTTTTAATCTCAAGTACTATTTTAACCTATAATTGTTTTACCATGATTTTTAGCCTTTTTAATTGTTTTAGCAACGTTTGTACCTATTTGTGTCTGCTCTTTTATGGTGTAAAAAACTAAATAAAGAAATATATGATAATGATATATGATGAAACCTGAGCTTTACCTCTTTGTCCTTCTTCAAGGATCTTGCATACAAGTATCAATAAAGCCACCAAGCTTTGCCCTGTCTTTCATCTAGCATAAACCACGCAAGCAAACACATTCTGCAACACCTTTTGTAAATGTATTACACCTTTAACAGAAGTAATCTACACCAAATCTGGAATCGCATGGTTTGGTTTCGCTCCAACCTGCAGTACTGCGCACAGATATGGGGAGAGTAATCCATGGGGCTGCCCTGTATGTGTCCTTCATCTCTTCCTATGTTGCCTCCATATTGGATCAGATCTAGGCCATAGTATAAGCAATGGCACTGATAGTTCTCGGCCTGAATACCTTCTTTCCTGGCCAGCTGGTCCAAAGCTGAAAACATTTCAACACCACCGTGATCTCTCCAGGTTCGATGGTTTGTTCAAACTGCAAGTTCATTGAGAGATCATAAATAGAAACCCCAGGTTTCGATAGGTACCATAATGTAAAGCAGGCATAGGAAAAATACAAGAGCCGTCTGACTTTTTTTTCAGTTTGTATCAGATGGCCTTGTAGATCTTTGATTACTTATAAGACAGCCAATTCACCAATAAAGGGAAAACTCTGACAAACCAAGGCAAAACACTCCTGTAAGAATGTAACCCCTTATGTCACACTATTTTAGTACACACCACAGTGGAAGATCACCCAGTCCATATTTTAGGTCTTAAGCACTTAAGGACAGCACAATTTTGCAGACACTCCATTATATCTGTGGCTAATCATTTGCGTTATACGCCATATAACTCGGCCTCCAAACTCCTAGCGGCATTTCCTGGTGAGGATGGGAGCAGGAGCTTTCCTCTAGGGAGAAGAATGTCATCTGTCGTTACCAGATGAGTCCTGTTACCAGGAAATCCATTGTCTAGCTTTGATATTCTTTAAACAAATCTGTGCATTCTGGGAATTATAGTTTTAATTCAGTTCAATTGAATCAAATGTAACAAACCCGAAAACAATCATTTTTGGTAAAGGAAAAGCCCATCATTGGATAAACTGTGTTCCAGTGAAATTGTCATCTTGTAACCACAATGCCACCTCATTTAAGTTTGTGAAGACATAACGTCTTCTACGTCCGATGCAATGTGCCTTGCATGGACATATCCGTCAGCCAACAATATGGTATATAAATGTGCAGCAAATCTGAAATTGCATCTTTTTGGATTAATATTTCACCCAATTAAGATTACCAGGTTTCTTTTAGATACTCAGAGCAGTTAATCTTGGTACCTAAAGTAATATGACAACCCAAATTGTGTGGTACATTAATAAAAAAAAAATGCAAATACTGAATTTCTATACAGTCTTGGGCATTCATATTTTCAAATAATTAAGCATGGTACTGTAACTGGATCGATTGAAGCAGACGAACATTTGAACTTCAAAAGAGCACTGAATTGCAGAATTAAAATCGAGACCAGAAGCCTGTTTAGCAAATATGGTGAGACGTGCATCCTATGACACGTGCCATGGACTAGATTGCCAACTTCTAACTAAATATATTCGGTTGATATTTATGATGGTAACTAACCGTTTTGCATATTAATTTACCTCTAATGAAAAACGTTTCCAGTTAAAATTTTGTATCAAATTTGTTCGCTCCAGTCTGTCTGGGCCTTCTTGTGTTCTCTTCTTACCTTTGAAGCACTTTATTTAATTTATAAATGCAAAAATCAAATCAAACTTTGCATCTACTTTACTGGAGACTTCAAGGTTTCCATGTAAGGTAAGCACATAATGAGTTATTTACAGGGCAGACCGAGTTTTAAGATGGCCATCTAAAACATTCGGTATTTTCAGTAAGGGCAGGATTTACGTTATTCAGCTTTACTAATGGAATCCGTAGAAATTCTTGACTTTCCAGGTACATAGGCTCAATGTCATTCGTGAAGCTTGATGCATGCATACGCTGAACAAAATGCAAAGATGTCAGTTCGTCATGACATACCTGTATTCCATACTCCGTATCTCTAAATACATTTTTTAGGGATTAATGCTGTAGTTGTCATTCATAATAAAACCATAATCACCAGCCTCTAAAAGTCGTGTGTGATATATATACAAATCTTTTTTTTAATGTGAGCGTGATTCTGCATCAGATGGAAGACGTGATTTAATTTTTTGATAAACGTTCTGCTTGGTTTTTGGCATTGTCCGTACTAGATTATGTTCAGTCCAGTAGAGTGGGTCAGGTTTTATATCGTGGAATGAGTGCCAGCCAGGGAAATGACTTCTTGGCCTTGTCTGCCTCGGAGTCTGACGCATGCATAGGTGTAACTTACCTCTTGTCCTTTTCAACTCCTTGGCTGTACTTGATAGTCGTGTAGATTCCATGATGTCTAGGTATTTGATCCGTCTGACTCGAGTTATCTCTTGCGAAATGTGGTTAAGTAACCCCTCTTGAGCGTAGCTGTGAGCCAGTTTCCGTTTTTGCAGACTCACCTCTGTGTCAAATTTGAGATAGGAATTTTATACTAATAGACCCTATTTCTGCACCCTGGTAGCTGTTCATGTCTGCTTGCACACAGTGTCCTGGATGACATCCACCCCAGATTTTTAGGTCTCTCCTGGTGTTAGCAGCGCGCATGTGCTGCTCTCGCCATGCGAGGGCCTCTTCTAATCAATACAGTTTTGGAAGTGGAGTGTAAGCTCCGTCCCCTGTTTCCATTCGCTAGTGTCATCACACATTCTAAACCCTGGCTTCCCATTGTTTGAGGCTTTTTAGTCCCTTCTAGTTACCACCCTGTCCAGTTTTACCCCCGCCCACCGGAACTGGATACTTAAAGTGAAAGCGCGATGCAAATATAAACACGCGGCTGCCTTTTCACTACCGCGCTTGTTTTTTACATAGTACAATGCTTTTGTTTACTCAGTTGAAAAAACAGTATAATTATACCGCTGCTGCAGGAAGGAGGACGGCGTGCGGGTCACAAGACACACCCGCTGCCGTGGAGTGCGAGAGCTCAAAGTCAGCCGAGTGTTTATTTTCGCATTGGGCTTTCACTTAAAGTGAAAGCGCGATGCGAAAATAAACACGCGGCTGACTTTGCGTTACCGCGCTTGTTTTTGTAGGCACGGTCAGATTAAGTGATTTGCCCAGACAGAGCGGAGGCTTGAACTGGGTCCCCAGCTCCAAAGTCGGCAGCTCCAGCTGTGAGAACCATTGCATTGCCACTGAGGCACAGTTTTGAGACAGGGCAACTATTTGTAATGGGATCTCGGAGCAAGACGTGCACGGAAGCAGCACGAGACTGACTACAGTCTCCTTGCAGAGGAAGCCTGGCACGGTTTTTAACCAGTCAGCGCCCAGAGGAAGGTCTGTTGGCCGCTGCTTTTCTTTCTGTGTGTGGGCAAGCCTTGCCCACATAAAAGCAATTGTCTGAAATTCCTTAATTTACATCTGAATGTCCTAATGATCTGGGCAGACCGGGTCATACGCGGGTGACAACGTCCTTGAGGAAAACCTCAGTTTCGCGCCTTTAACCGTGATTGAGTGACACGCAAAATTTTAATTGAAGTTTATCCCCCCCCACCCCAGGTGATACGGTAATCACATCTCCGACCATGGCGTGGCCATAATGGCGGAGCTATGCAAATGTGCTCTGGAAATAATCGTGCTGTCCCCGGCAAACAAGAGTGCCATTTAGAAAGCATAAAAAATATCCAACTAAAGCAATTAATAGGACTTCAGCGGTTTCCAGGGGAAGGCAGCCTTCCTCCTGGGCATTCCCTTAAATGATTAGACCAGATTTCATTCATGTGGTGCTTGGGGCTGGTGGCAGGGAAGGGTGGGGGGGTAAGCGTGAAAGGAAAGTCGTTCAGGAAGGATGAACGGTGGGGCCAAGGAGCTGTGATAGCAATTGTGGACCTCCAGAGGTCTCTGAACTCCGGAATGGTGGGTCTATTACCTCTTTTTAGATCACTGTCTTAAAGGTGGGGGGCTGTCTACAAACTAAATACATTAAATACAAATTGTAACCATATGGTAAATTACTGGTTTCGATACTAAACACAACCGTTTTCTGTGAAGCTGTCTGGCAGAATGGAGCACCACTTGCAGTAGTGCACCCTGCCCAACCCTCTGCATGTCAACCAACAAAAAAACAGGCTTAACAGAACACTTTACAGTCACCCACCCAAAATACCCAGACAGGTTATTAGATGGATATCATGGATTCACAGCACCTCTTACAACTCAAGAGGGCGCTCGTGTGAAACATTCTACAACGGGGCAGACAATAAAACAAACACTAATATGCTTTGGCAGGATGTCTCTCCACACACTTAAACCTCATAACCCATCAAACTATCAGTTTTAAAACACACCTAATGTAAACAACAGAAGAACCATAAGTACACTACACATGTTACAAACCAAGTCGGATCCTGGTATGTGTAGGAATTCTCCAAATGTGGGTATAAAGGGACACAACCCCTCCTAGTGCTGCAAGGTCATACTAATGGCAGAATGCTCACTGTATAAACATGTCTAACATACACTCAAATTAGTCCGGAGTACTCGCTGCTGTCTGGCCAGAACAGAATCGCCTGCTCCGATGACCAGCCCCACAACATCTTTGGTGCCAGTTATTCTCGTTAGCCAGTCGTCAGCGAGCTCTTTTCACTCGGTGCTGAAAGGATCTATTCCAATATTGTCCCTTTCTTTGCACTCAGCCTGACCTGGCAACTTTATTGGTGTGGTTGTAGTAAACCTTTTTTTGTATCATTTGCACAATTTGTGAGGTTGCATGTGTGACCTTATGTGTTCATTTTGACATTAACTGCTGAGTGAGGGCTTTTATGCTCTCTACCTGTCCATCATCCAACATTGGCTTTTTGCAGAATTTAACGGAGGACCTCTGGTCTCTCTCACGGCCTTTTGGGTCCTCAGTTGATCTTCAATCCTGATGATGACCCTTCCTAATAAAGGTTTGAAACGTTAGTGACATGTCCCAACGAACCACTGCTCTATGAATTTACAATCAAGTGTATATTGTCATACATGTATTTCCTTAAAATAGTGCATTTTTGGACAACTTGGACCTGTTCTTTGTACACTTTGGACACATGTATTCACCGTGTGTACCATGAATGAGCACCAAGCTCTTCCACTACTATTGAATGTTTTCATTGCTTCTTAGTGCTATTTTCTTTTCTTTTACTTATTAAACTTCTACCATATTTCTACAGCTTGAAGTACACCAGTTCTTTTGCTGTATTCCATTCTTAGTCTGACATTGATGGTCTCAGTAAGTAATTACCCCATTTTTCAGCACAGGAACCATTGTTGCCTTGTAAGTATAATTCGTTGCCCTAATTATGTCTTTGGCTTTTGTTTGGATTACAAAAATATCACTCACTAGCATCACCAAGATGGCTGCACCAAAGGAACCCAACAGCTCCTTTGTAACTGGGTGCCGTAAACCAGACTATCACTGTAATGCTCACAAAGCAAGGTTTGCAGAAGTATGAAATAAGTGAAAGATATTGCTGCATTGATATGATTACAACACTGCAATTGTTAAAATATTTGAAAACTGTTGTAAAATATAGTTGCTGAAGTAATGCTGCAGTAACCTAATGTTGCAGAAACTGGAATAATGCAAAAGGAGTTAAGCATCACATTGCTCCTAACGTCCCACAAGGGCTGCAATAATAAGACTGTGCAGCGCTAATTATGTAGTGGGAAGTTGTCACTACTGGCTTGATTGGAAGTTGCTATCCAATGAATTCCAAAGTTACAGCACTACCAAAGGAATCAACATTTGGTAGCAGAAGGTTGATATTGTACAGTTGCATCAAAATGAAATGTATTTATTCGAAGAGCTCAATGTCACTAAAGGTATCATGGAAGTAGTGGACCCGAGGAACTACAGACAGACTAAAAACCGACATAGTAACAGAGAAAAACAAAGCACGTGCCAACAGGTATTTACCTTAGCAGCTTAAGTAAATCTTTGTATCTTTCCTGAAGCATGTGTGGGAACAGATGAGGCATGGAGCACCAAAAGGTGGCCATTCCACATCAAAAGCCGAAGCAAATCCCCACATATAGCACCCTTAAAATGAGGAATCTGAAATTTAGTCTGCAGCCAGTGGCGTAGCAAAGGGGGAATGGGCAGGGGGGGAGGGGGGGGGGGGGTTGGGGGCAGCGGTCTCCCACCGCTCTTACCTGCAGTTTCGGGGCCGGCACCCCCACCCTTCAACTGGTCACCGCGGAATGGCAAATGAAATGGAGATCTCGCCAGCATCCCCCCTCCCCCATGTGCTGTTCACTCCTGACACCGCGGGGCGACAAACTTGGGGGCTGCCAAAGGGCTAGCTACGCCACTGTCTGTCTGCAGCTTCGGTCTCAGACGTCTTGAAGGGTGTGCCACCAACAAGTTTGATAGAAAGGTAGGGCCATTTTTAGGTCTTGCCTGAGCCAGCGCTTTAGCGCTGCTCTCGCGAGAGCTTTTGTAAAAGGGGATCTGGAAGTGCAAACCAGTGCTTTCAGGCCGCCAACTACAGTGCATGTGCGCCGGGCGCGCGCACCATTTGGCAGCCTGCGTGATCATTTCGCGGCCGCTTTGTTCTCAGTGAGCCGCGCGGCCACTGAGAACATCAAAGCGGCCGCGAAATGATTACTTTCACTTTGCGTGCGTTCTTTCGTTGTTCTGCCGTGGCTGCCTGGTGAGCACTTGTTTTCCCCTTCCAGGCAACAGGTACCCCATGACATTTGCTACACTCCAATCTCGCAAAATTAACTTCCTGCTGCCAGCATGCTCTTTCTCCCACGTATGTTCTTTCTCCCCAGATGCACATACACTTCATTATGTATAATCGTGTAATATAGTTTATCATTTCGTGTAATATAGTTTATCATTTCAGCTGCCCCAAAGAGAAAAAATGATTTAAAGTTATTTTGGGGTTCTCATTTCAATTGATGCCGCATCGTTGCAGCTAGTGCAGACTTCCGTGATATGTCTGCCTCTTGGAGTGTGTGTACACACTGAGTTCCCCTCACATGTGTGTCTCCTCTTACTGCGCATGAACGGGTGATTGATTGCTTGCAGCCTTCAGGACTCCCCACTGTCGCAAATCCATCTCCGCTCTTCGCACAGCCCTTGCATCATTGTCTTTCTGCCAGCCATCTTGCTACCAGTGCACGCGCTGACATTTAATGATCTTTAGACGCAGGAATGTCACATTTATCACTCTATCAGTTGTGATAGAGCTAAATTCAAATGCAAACACGGAATGGCGACTGAGTCTACTCCAGACAGCAATACGCTTTTGAGTGACATCCGCCAAGCTGGTCTGGCAGAAGGGGGACAAAGAACAGCTGCTTAAGGGGGGTGCACGAGTGAAAAGAGCGCAGTTTGAGTCAATATTTGTTTCACGAGTTACCGATAGCGACCATAAAAAACCCACACCTAACATAAATGATTAGTGCTGATAAGTTCAGATATTTCAGACTGCAGTTAAGCGACCCGCAAAAGAGCGATTGTCTATCGGACATAGCTAAAACTTACTGGTGATTTTGGATTTAACCTGACAAAAATAATTGTACCAGCTTTAGAACAAGCATTTGCAATGCAATAGTTCTCGCATTTACGCGGGTTTGAGCTATTGGCATTGTAAATGACAATGCCTTAGATTTATGTTTCAAAAACCAAAACATAAATAAAAGGCATTGTCATTTACAATGCCAATAGCTCAAACTCGTGTAAATGCGAGACCTATTGGATTGCAAATGCTTGTTCTAAAAGGCCTGATGAATAAGACAGACGATTAGGTATTTGACTTGGGAGCCTCTGAAGGGATTGTCCCCCTAGGCACCATGATCGCACTCCACAATAGGTTCAGTGCCATATTTTCAATCTACTGTAGTGCTTCTAATGCAAGCTCTGGCAAGCTGATGTTCACTCTATTACCATAGTTCAGCCTGGATAGAACATACAGCTCTTGCCATTACGACTTTCTTAAGACTAGAGTGGAGTGGCAGAACTTTTCTTGAGAATCTGCATTAAAAAAAAACTAAAAAAGAAAATGGATGATGTGAGTGGTCCTATCAAATGCGATGCTTAAATACTTACTGGCTGCCCTTTATGTCGACTGGCATTTGGGGCAACAACAAAGGACCTCCAATTCTGTCTGCCTTTGGCAAGTTTCTGTATGGTAACCCAGCTTTGGTTCAGGATCTTCATATCTGCTTCCACATTTCACCTCCAGATATTCTTTGGATTGCCTCTGTTCCATTTGCCTTCTGGGATGCAGTGGAGAGATGTTCTTGTGATGGAGTCTTGTTCTCTTTCGATGGTGTGCCCAATGTGTACCTATCTGTTTTTCACAACAGTGGTGTCCATGCTCTCTAGCTGGCATCAGGTGAGTATTTCCTGGTTGGAGATGGTTCACAACCAGAAAATGCGCAAGCTTCTTCCCAGGTAACTGTTGTGGAAGGCTGGCAGTTTGGTGATGTTGCTCTTTGTCATCTGCGGGCATGCTGATCTATACAAGAGTGTTGGCATTACACGACTGGTAAAGCCTCAGCTTGGTGTTGGTGCTGTACTGAGATGACCTCCACACATTGTTCAGCATCCTGAAGGTATTTCTGGCCTTGCTCACTCTGCTCTTGATGTCACTTTCAGGGGTGTGGAATATAATAAAGTATCTGCTTGTCCATGAGCAGGTTGCTTCATAAATCTACTTGTCCTGCAACAAAATCCACTTGCCCCTTTGGTGCCTAGTAGTGCAGTGACAAATTATGGCAACAATCTCATTATATAAGAGCTCTGATAGAGCCTCTCTGATTATGCGAGGGCTCGTACCATAGTAGTATTTGAACACTTGCAATCCCCTTATGTTGCCACATTTCTGCAGATCTACATACTGGAGCTGAAGGTACTGGTAAGGAATAGTTCCAGGGTTAGAATGCCCTTTTGAGTCTGTGCAAACCTACTAACATGCATGTTTTAAGGGGTTTCAACAACTCTTCTCTAATCTTTTCCCATACTGAGAAATGTTGAAAATGTACTTCTGACAATGGCAGACGTAAACCTCTTCCAGAGTTGGGAAAAAAGTGGTTGGAGGGAAAGTGAACTTGCAAACACTCAGATTTTCGCATGAGCAAATCTACACATGCAAATTTGCTCATGCTAAAATGCAGTTCATAAATATTTTCTAGGAGTACTATTTCTTTTCCTACTTCTGTTAATTCTTGGGAATTCACAAAGGCTGTATAGCTGCATTTATGCAAGGGCATATACCATGGGTGCCCTTTTGAGACTTTCTTTAATAATTGTGCCCCTAATTTGGTCTGGTGTTGGCTGTGATCTTTTGTGTTTATTAAAATTCTGTCTCTCTCTCTGTATCAGCTGGCTTCACTGTGAGTGACAGCATTCTGCTCTTTCACAAGGAGTATATCTGCACACAAAGTAGTTTTGTTCATTACCAGTAACTACTGTGGCAGTGTGTGCTTTTTGAGACCAAAAAACTATTTTTGCTTTTGCCAGTGTTTGTTATAATGGTGAAGACCCAGCAGCTCCCACACCAATAAGGTTTTAAAAAAACAATGCCAAATCAAGTCACACATTGACAAAACTAAAAAGCTGGCCACCAGTTTCAGACCTACTGGCTTTACCAATGCTTGTTTATGTTTGTTTCCCATTATCTTATTGAAACTGGTTGCACTGATTTTCCATTATGAATATTTTTTTTAGAAATATTAGCATGCGTCAACACATGTTACTCAATGATGCTGCAAAGAAATGGTACCTGAAATTACCTAAATGTTTCTTTCCTGATTTCATTTTTTTAATGAACTATTTATTTTGGAAGCAAAGAATCCTCAATCTTGCTTTCAAGCTTCTGAAAATATTTGCATCAAATCAGAGAGCGTTCTGTGAGCATTATAAATAGCCTTATATTGCTAAACTTTGAAAACGTGTGTACACATTTTTATACTGGAACCACTGTCAGTAGTGCAGTCGGAGCTTACAACATTTACTTAGAGTGCTCACCCTAATAATAAAGGCTTTCAATTAATGAACCATAAATACAAGTTTGGACAGCATTAACATATAAAATATTACATTAACTGCAGACCGTGCCCTTCCCTGATCCATAATGCTGTACTGCAAACTGGCAGCCAAAGGGTTTGTGCTGCAGGGGGTTGGGCCTACTTGTCCCAAGGACAAAATACACATGAAAACTTGTTGCCCTTGACCCCAAACAATATGCCCTGGGCGTCGGGCTATAGGAATTCCACATCCCTGCACTTTGTGCCCCTCCATCATATCTGCCTATGTGAATAACTCTTCAGTAATGACTATGCCCTCTCCATCCACCTTGATAGGTGAAGGGTGTGGGCTCTTCTATTGGATGACTTCTGATTTCTTTGTGTTGTTTGTCTGGCCCACTATGCTGTGCATAGATGTGCAGGCAAGATGTGTCTTCCTGCCTACGCTGGCAGCAAGGCTAGGTCATCCGCATAGTCAAGGTACTCCAGTGTAGAGAATAAGTTCCATCTGATGCCTCTGGCTTGCTCTTCTGTTGTGATGCATAGGTTTTTATCTGTTCAGCTGGAGCCAGTGTGGCTACAAATGCATGGGCCAAAGCCCCAGCCCCTGTTGTCTTGTTGTAATCTTCTTTTTCATCTCCACTAACCTTGACACAACTAGCTGCCATCCGATCATGATTAGCCATCAGGCAGACCTCCAAATAACTGATAGAACTCTCAGAATCATGAATGTTTTAGATCAATCCAATCAAAAGTTGCACCAAGGTGTGAAGAAATAAACTGTAGAATTAGTGCCCACCACCTATAGACCAGGAGCCTTCTGCATCTGACCAATATTGGTATCCAACTGGATTTATCTAGCATCTTTTTTGAAGTAAGCATTTCCAAACTCCTCCCTCAACAGAGAGAGAAGCTTTGCCCCGGGAAAAAACATTCTTCTCCGCAGTAGTGTTCTGCCCAACCTCCTGCAGTGGTGTTCTAACCCAGCACCTTTCCTTGCAAATATGTCCTGATGGTGACCGCAAGGTGTCCTGATGAAGCTCTATAACAGCTGCAGAACACCGCAGTGAGAAGGTCGCAGAAACGTGCAATGATCCAAAGCATTACACAGCACTCAATATTACAAGACTGCTTCCATAATCAACACAAAAACTTTTGTCTGAATCCCTTTATTCAGCCTGAAATCCTGGACTTTGTTCTTCATTGAAACGGCAAACTTTCATTTTGGCAGAAAGCCTAAGCGTTGGGACTTTTCAAAGGCGAAGATGGTGATGCTTTTCTTTGCATGTGGCAAGTTTGAATTGGTAAATGTCAATTTTGCGTGCAGTATGCTTCTGCAGTTAAGATGTGTTTGCAAAACTCCGTCCTGGGTGAAATTCCATTAGGCCAGTTACAAAACATTTTTACTAGTCACTCATAGCACATGGTTTTTAGGCACATAACCATACATTAAAGCTCGAAATGCTTACAGCTGACATCTGTTGTGCCTTTTAGGGCACAAGTTTGAATCCCAGCATAGGCAAAAAAGCCTTCCCTTCTTTGGAAGTCAGTAAATTGAGTGCCATTAAACCAGGTAATAGTTTTATCACACATGATGAGGCTCCTGGTTTCACTGCTGCATGTTGTAAAATGCAATATTCATTTTGGGTTGTACTCTGTAGGCTGAAATTGTGTGTATTGAACTTTTAATGCTTATTTATATAATGAAACAAACTCCTTTTTAGGTCGAGCCTAGCGCATGCGCTGCTCTAGGAAAACGACCTCTTGGAATTACTCAACACTTTCCAGATGCTCGTGTGTTTTTTTTTATTTTTTATTTTTTCCCCAGCATTTTTCCTACTGGGCTTGCATGCGAAGACAGCACGCAATTGGGCAAAGGCGGGTGCATGTCCCACCATTCTCAACAAATGTATCCGCCCATGGCCTACAGCTTGCGGTTTTCGAGCAGTGGCGCGCAGTGTGCCATCTGTTTCGGGTCAGATTTCAAAGGTTGTTTTTCGTCGCTTTCACTTTCGTGGCAGTACTTGTTTTTATTTTGTTGCTGCAGTCCTCTGTGCCATGGGCCGCGCCTGCTGACCGTCAGTCACATCATTGTGGACGTCACTTGAGGCGCTTCCGTTCATGCGGGAAGGTCACTGCCCTTCACCCTCTTGCTGTGTTCGAAAATGACATCGGGTTGATAACAACACGGCCTTATTCCCTGGCACCTCACCCTCTCGCGGTGTTCGAAAGTGGCGTCTTTTGGCTAAGCAATCTAAATGTATTACAAAGTCTGATTTACTCTAAAAAAATTAAAATAATACCTTCAAGTGTTTCCCCCATTTATTAGCATGCTTTATAATATTTCGAAACTAACAAAACTCCAAGCAAGAAGATACTCTTGACTGTTTATTTTAACTGAACATAAGCTGTATTTCCATTGAAAATGGGGCATTTTACAGTGGTGACCACTGCTCCGTTTAGAGGCGCAGAAAGGTTGGGCGGTGACTCTGCACAGTCTTACCTATCTTGATATCTACATCTGGCATTACTGGGACTGTACTGCTTACTGCCGCTGCCCTGGGGCTGGGGAACGCTCTGCTACTGCTGAGCTGTCACTTCTTCTCATCTGGGGTACAATGGTTCCTAGTCTGCCTCATATGGGGCAAGACACTGATCATAACTGGTGGCAACAGCAGTATTGGTAAAGTTACTGCTAGTGAAGATACAAGCGCAGGTGATCTTGGCCTGCAGAGACAGGCAGCGGGTGGAGGAGGCGATGAGACATGCTGTGGAGTTGGGCGTAGCTGAGCTCAATGATGTAGACCTCTGGATCTCGCCTCTCTGAGCTTCATGCAATGTTTGTCATGTGGTGATCCAGGTAAATTAAGAATTTAACTATATGCCCCACCCACTCACCAATACTCTTTGCAGTCCTAACTGTCAGTTCTCCCCAGTCCCTTGCCTTGGATTCTCTGCTGCTCTAGCCTCCATCAAATGTTCTAAAATTGTGAATTTGCCCCAAATATTTTAATACCAAGCTGGTTAATTGTCAATACCTGCTCCAGCCTCACACAATTCATTCACCCGCACTCTTTTCCCACCAATGTGTTTCTGCTGGTACGCCAGAAAGAAAGAACCTGCACAAAGTCATGCATTGAGTTAAGCTTACATTCCTGCACAATATTTGCTCCATGTACTTCGTTATTCAGGGTCTCTTGTCGGTACAGATGTCACAGTGACTGCTTTGGGGTGATAAGTGTCACTTTCCATGATTAGATGCCATGAATGAGAATGAATGAGTAATTTAAAGTATGCTAAGAAAGCTTAAAGTGGAACTTTTTCGTGCTCAATCCCTTGAGATGCTGTACATGCCAATTTCCGAAATTAGATATTTAGGATGTTACCAGTGCCCATTTCTAACTTTGGATGTCTTCTGTGTAACTGTTTCTCTATGGTAGGGGTGGTACGTAGCACTTTTCTAAAAAAGGATTTCTTCTGATATCATTTCCACTGACTGGTGTTTCTTATAATGTTGCAAGTGCCCTTTCTGGTTTTTTAGTATCTCTATATTATAAATGCCATTTTCTGACAGTTGGGCAGCGAGTGTCATCTGAAGGCACAAGTACCCATTTCTTGCAGTGGAAGATGTTGGGTGCTATGCGTTCAACTTGCTGACAATGAGTATCTGGGGATATTACAAGTGGTACTGTTAGGCTGTGAATGCTTTGGGGTGTTCAAAGTTCTATTTGCTGATAGTGAGTGTCGGGGGATATTACCTGCACTACTTACTGGTAGTGGATGTTATGTTTGCCAGTTTCGGACAGTGGTTCTCTTGGAACGATATCATTGCCACTATCTGTTATTTAGTGTCTGATGCTAAAGTACAACCTGCCTCGATATTAATTGGTAAATCAGAACATATGCAGGCGGCTACTGTTTATAAAGGGTACACAGTTTGCAGCAATTGTATAGCTCTTCAATCCCTGGTGGCACAGCACCCAGGGTAACGTGCTGCATGGATAAACACTTCTAAGGTCCTGTAATGGAATAGTAAGCGCCACGCTTGCGGGGTTACTTAATATTCTAGGGCCGAGCGGGCTCACTCTGCACGCCTCTTATCTATTATGTTTGTGTATGTTTGTTTGTTGCCTACATTCATGGCACAGGTGTTCTCTCGGGTTACTGTTATGACTGTTTACCAATTATACAAGCACCTTTCAGGCGCTGGCCAATGGAACGTTTATCTTGAGGCGGTTTTTAGGTTACGGAAACAGATTGCTGATGAACCTCACATTATGCTTGAAAATACATCCTGATTGCTAATCACCCTGTAGTGTCGATTCCATTTGTAAATGCAACTTTTATACTAATTGATGGAGTGATAACCTGTAACATGCCATATTTTTCAATAAAGGTTTTGAAGAAAAAGAAAAAAAACATTATGGTTGAAACGCATGCCTTTTTCAAACGAAAGCAATTTCCAGAGTAAAATGCAGAAGTATATGTATCCACTCTGAGAGTTCTAGCGTTTACTTGTGAGTTTGGTCCTCATTTAGCCATTTACATTTGTGACATTTGTTTTTAATTGTTCCTCTAGGAGAATTCAGGAAAGACTTTAAGTTGTAGGAATCCAACACTTATGGAAGTACTTGATTATAGCAAAGAGCATTTAACGGTCTCTAATTTCTTCAAACGTTTTCCATCCAGACGCTGCTATGGTTAATGGTATGGCCACAGAAGAATGCACTGAGGTAGTGCTGCTATTTGTTCTAAAGGGAAACAATTTAAAACATTTAACAAAAAGGTCTTTGGCTCTTGCTACAGGTGTGGTTCTAAATCCCATCTTAGTAACTTTCGTAGTTGTCCCGCTATTGGAATAAAAAGGCACCCTCTGTAAAAAACAATTGGTCATTTTCATAGTGTATGCAGGAGTGCGAAACATACAGCAATAGTGGGAAATGTAGATGTGGTGGATTGTGTTGCTTCACTTAACAATGCCGTGTTAACATTCGAATGTAACACTCTAGAGCTACCCGTCAAAGGCTCTTTATGTGAAGTTCTTGTGGATCATATTAGGTTAATGGTCATGGTTAATTCATGGACCATAGCCCATTTTACGTGACTCTACCTTTTATGAACATTGGGGTTTTGGCCTTTCACTTTCTCTTAAAGATTAATCCGAAGGCTTTTGGGTAGCAAGATATTGACCTGCTTGGCCATTTCAAAGCAAAGGTTTTGTGTTTTGGTAGGGAAACAATTACCAAGGTTTATGTTGCTGTCAAAGGGAGAAACATTGTGGGTTGGCAGTATTTGGCCAGGATGGGTATACTGTTGGTTCCTGGATCTGACAATCCAGTGGTTCTGGATGAGATACACAATCTACCCATTTCATGTGTCAATGGTGATCCTCTGGAATCTGTTAAGGCCATTCTAGCAGATTTTAAAGCCCTATTTGCAAAGCATGTTGGTATGGTTCTAGGTTTTGAGCACAAAATTAGGCTGCTACCCAATGCCCAACGTGTTGCACAGAAAGTTCCTTCCTGTTCTTTTGAGCGCCAGAAAGGAATTGAAGAGCAATCTTAATGAAATAGCGATTCGAGGTGTTAAAGAAGCCACTGACTCTTCCCAGTGGGCGGCCCACGTTGTGCGCAGGAGGACTGGTAACATCAGGTTATGTGCAGACTTTGGCGCCCTTAACAAAAATATCATAGTAGATTGCCACCCAGTGTCTAAAATACAAGATTTACTGGCTAGCATACGAGGGGTGCACTGGTTTTCTACTATTGACCGAAGGTCGGCATCACCAGGTTGCTTTATTCTGTGAATATCAAGAATTCACCACATTTGTTACTCCTTATGGAGTGTACAAATAGCTTAGACTCACATTTGGCATTGCGTCTGCCGCCAGCGTATTTAAAAAACTCATGGACAACATGGCTGGTGTGCAGACTTATCAGGACGATATTTTGAATAATGCCAAAGATATTGAGAAGCACAACAAAATCCATAGGAAAGTGTTGTCCATTCTGTTAAATAAGGGTATGACTGTGAAGTTGGAAAAATGCAAGTTTCCCACGTATGAATTAGAGTATCTGGGACATACCATTTCTTGTGATGGTATTAAGACCAAAGAGTCCCTGATTAAAGCCATCAGTAATGCTAAAGCCCCTGAGGGCAAAGATGCCCTTCGTTCATTTATTAGTTTGGCTGAACTCTATGCATGCTTTGTCACTGGGTATGTGCAGTCTGTTGAGCCACTTAGAATGTTAAGGAATGGACCAAAGTATGTGGTTGGAAGTGCAAAATACAGCGTTTGAGGTGGTAAAAAAAACTTACCAGAACAGCCCCAGCACTCAGTGCGTTTTGTGAAAATCATCCATCGATCATTACAGTGGATGACAGTGCCATGGTTTGGGTGCTGTACTCAGTTAAAGGATTAGTGGCAGTGAGAACTGTGGCTTTTGTGCCCAGGTCACTTGAGGTATACAAAAAGCAATACAGTACCATCGAAAGGGAAGCTCTGGCCAGTGTGCGGGCGGTCCATAAATTTGAAATATACATTTGAGGCACTAGGTTCGAATTGTTGACTGATCACAAACCTTTGATGCACATTGTTACGATGAGTAGCAATGGAAATGTGTCATCTAGGCTTACCAGGTTGGTTTCAAAGTTAAAGGAATACAACTTCACCATTAGTCTCATCCCAGGTGGAAAGAATTTTTGTGCAGACAGTTTGTTGCGCATGGCACTTGAAGCGGAGGACATCTGTCAGATGATGTGGAATGCGTGCCATTGGTTGATGCTATATCTGAATACAGTTGTAAGTAAGCAAGACTGGATCAAGGCTTCAGAGGAGGATTCCGTGATGATTAACACCTTCCCCGCTCATGACGGAACCACTCCGTCATGAGCCACGGGTGCGCTGTGCTCATGACGGAGTGGTTCAGTCATGCTGCGGCCGTTGGCGGCCGCTCCTCCCACGCGGCGCTAATTCCCCGCCTGTGCGGACGATTAGCGCAGTGGGTGGAGTCATGACGGAACCACGCCGTCATGAGCACAGCTCACCCGTGACTCATGACGGCGTGGTTCCGTCATGAGCACAGCGGCGCCGTCGACCCCCCCCCCCCCCCCTAAACCCCCCCAGCGCTGCGGCGGAATTAGCGCCGAAGCAAAGGGGTTAAAGTTATGGAATACACAATCAAAGGATGGCCTGAAGTGAGGAATGTACAAGGAGAGTTGAAAACTTTTGCTCAAGTTGCTGATGAACTTTCGGTGGAAAATAGATTTGTGCTCAGGAGAGATCTTTGTTCCTCCTGCCAAGCTACGTGGTATCATTATATCACAGGCTCATGATTGGGGTTATACCAAGACGAGGATGAAAATTAAGCAACGTTATTGGTGGCCATCTTTGGATGCTCAAGTTAAATCTTTGATCAGTGTCCTGAGTGTTTGTCTGACAAGCATTGGAAAGGTATGCGTGTTCCATTGTGTCCCATCCCGTTTCCTGATCAAGCATGGGAAAAATGGGGTTGGATTTTTCTGGCCCTTTTCCCACCTTGCCAGAATCTGAGGTATATTATATTACTTACAGATTATCACTTCAAGTGGCTGTACCATGCATTTGTTGCACCGACTGATACTCACTCTTGAGTTTTTTAGAACAATTTTTTGAATTGGGGTGAGGGGGGGGGGTTGTTCCTAAATTTTTGGTCACAGACAATGGCACTCATTTTGTTTCTTAATGCATGAGGATTTTTTTACAGAGCAGGTATGATGAACATCTCATGGTTGCATTGTATGCACCATCTTCTAACAGTTTGTTTGAGCGTGCTGCCAATAGAAGGATTAAAGAATGGGTGCAAACAGCTTTGGCTTCAGGACTGGATGTTACGAAATGTATTGAATGCAAAGTCTGGGTTTATAATAATTCTCATTGCACCACTGGGGTGACTTCTTTTTCATTATTGAGGGGTCGGAATGTTCATACTATTTTGTACCCTAGATGGTTGGGTGAAAAAATGCAAGTAAATGCTGAAATTATGCCATCTAAGAGAATAATAGCTGCTAGAGTTGGTGCACAGCAGGCTCACATGAAAACCAGATTTGATGGTGAACATGGTAATTCTGTTTGGGTTATGATTAGCAATCCCAATAGAACAAAGAAAGGGGATTCCAAGTTTTCTACTCCTGTGCAAGTGGATAGAGTAAGCTAAAGTTCTGCACTGCTCGTGGGAAAAGGGTGGTGGAATAAGAGACAGCTTGTCAGACTGACCTCTGATCAAGTGGCTATCATGAGCAAAAGGAGAGAAATGGCAAAAGAGGCAGATACTGATTGGGGAGACTGTTTTATTCATAATCCCCAATCTTATGGTACACTTATTCAGGCACCCACAGCTGCCACAAGTAACATATCCGCTGGGACAAAGGGTACAGCTCCTGGTAGTACTCAAATTAGGAGAGTAAAAAAAAAAAAATGGGTTGTGTAATTTGTCAATTTCCAAGATGAAATTTAGTTAAAAAGGGGGGAAATGTTGTAATGGAATAGTAATCGCCACATGTGCATGGTTACTTAATATTCTAGTGCCAAGCGGGCTTACTCGGCATGCCTGTTATCTACTGTAATGTTTATATATGTTTGATTCTTGCCTACGTTCGTGGCACGGGTTTTCTCTTGGGTTCCCTTTAGAGTCCATTACTCTGCCGGGATCCGAGTGGACAGGACGTGCGGCGTCGTGGGCCATAATTTATTAAATCTTACCTTGAATTAATCCTTTCCACTTGTGGATGACCATACTTTCAGGTCCCAAAGGCGAGACCTATTGGCTATGGCAATGTTTGTTTCTTTTTCATTCAACACTCCACGAGAGTGAATGTTTTTCTAGCGCTCTCCCTTTGTGCTGTGGCCAACCCGTATGCCCTCCTTGTGCTGTTGGTCCCCATCGCTCCCAGTTCTGTCGAAGCACTGCAAGAGGATTATATTTCCAATACAACCAAAGAGCAGGCTTTAAGGGTGTTTTTTGTATCTTCTGTACTCCACATATTGCATGAATGAAAAAGCCTTGGCACACAGTGGCTTTTATAATGTTGGGGTAGGGTACCGCTGCCGCAATGTCTCAGCTGGTGTTTGATTTGTATTGGGCTCTTAGCTTGACTGAAAAGGAGCTTTTTTCTTCTCTGGGGCAGGGGTGGTGGCATAAATCTGCTTCCTGCAGAGAATTAAATAGCTGGAGCAATGTCAGTTCTGCATCCTGAGGAAAGTAAATTAGGCCTCGACGAGCGTTTTCATTTAAATTCAGACACTTCGTTTTTCTTTTTAAATTTTGTTACGAGCTTCCCGAGTGACGTATTTGAAACGTATATGAAGGCCATTTGTAAAAAGTGACTATTGAATTGAGTGTACTGCTTTGAAATATGTTTAGGTATGCATTTACTCTTACTCCTGTAGTTAGAATTGTTTTTTCTACTTTTTTAAAACAGTGCTTTACAAGCTAGCTTTTTGGCAAAGCCAGTAGCTTGGCTTGGCACAACAATTTAAAGATATATCAGCATTGCCAATGTTTGTTTGCTTCTGTATACTGAAAATATTGACAGGATTTGGTCATGAACAGACGAGGTTGCGCTTGAGGAGCAGTGGTGGTGTTCTGTTGTTCATATAGAGGGACTATTGCGCTAAGGCTGCACATGTCCTGGCTAATTCTTTGAGAAAATAATGCACTGCTGCCACCTATTTCTGGAGCTCTTATTTGTGTGTGGAAAGCCTATACTAGTGTCCATGTGATAATCGGGTTGTACGTTATTAATAGTTAGTGACCGCTTTTTCACTATGTCCAAGTCAACTAAGATTGGGACTATCAAGAGGGGACTTGGTATGCAAAGTGAAATACTTATCTTTCCCATACATAATCTATGCAGCACAGGCAACACCATTGCTGCTTTTCACTGTGCCCACACAATAGGTACAACATGGGAACCAGCAGTGATAAGTGGAAATTTCCTTCACACACATCAGTTATAAAGCAAGCAGCAGCAGTTCTCTCCTACCACAGGCACTGCCAGGGCAACTGTGTAAACTTCTTGTGCAGCACGTCAGCCTAAAGTTCCTTCCATGTTTGTGCCCTTACAGCGACTTGGCTCTGTTGCATCAGTCCACGTTTATCGGCACCCGCCAGTGTTGCACTGCCTGTCGACTCATTGGATCATCAGTACGCTGATTACCTGATTGGTCTGCTTTCCTGCTCACGGCTGGGATATCTTAGTAGCTTGGAGGATACTGTGGTTTCTCTGGTAGATGGAAGCTATCGATGTCTGGGCACTGTTTTGTTTTGGGAGCTTGGGTGCCACTGTTGTGGAACTAGGGGAGTTGGAGCACACCACTTCTGAAGCTTGTTCTATACACTGCGGTCTGAGCCAAGATAGAAGCATGCCATTCTGACGGAACCAGGTGGCTATATAGATCCTCGAGAGGTCATGACGCTATCTGGCAGTACCTGGGGTAGCCTGGAGGAGAATTCTGTGAGAAGGGGTGGATGTAGTGGTAACGAAAACAAAATTTATTTTTTAGAACTAATTAATATACTTTACAACTAGAAGTTAGTTTTGTTCCTGATTTTAATTGGAAATTGGATCCACTACTTTCTTTTCTCTTAAATGATGGATTGCAGTTGGCAAAATGACAAAAAAACTCATAAGCAGGCCAGTGAACTGTTCCAGCAATTGTTAGAAACAGGAAATCAGCACGTGAAAGTGCTCAGAGCGTGATCCCCCGGGAATTCACACCCGGATATTGATGTGGAATTTCATGCTTCTTTAACATTGATCAAAAGTGTAAAAACAAACGTAAGGCCTTTTAACAGCACTTTGAGTGATGATTTCCCACCTATGGACGATAGAGCAAATACATCAGATTTTCCCCTGAATACTTGCTCTTATCTTCCTGGAGACCACGTCAAAGAGGCAGAGGCCATACATGTGTTGCATAGTATCCATAATTCCATCTTTAAAACTGCTTTTTAAAAAGAAATGCTAGTTCAACTCTGGTCATGTATTGGCATAATATCTATAATAATAATATTGGCTCCTTACATAATTATTTAGGTCAGTCCCATGACTTTAATACTAGATCTGTTCCAGAATCAAAATAGTTAATAAAGTTTGCAGGGGACAATGAGTCCCCAATTGTAAATTGTTTGAATAAAAGAAATACACCCACCTAAACTGGAAACGCAACATTTGGGATAAGTATGAAACTGACTCTGGGGGGAATACACTGCTTGTGTAAATGCCTTCCTTGTGTAAATTGTCCTCAGACATTCAGACAGTATCAAATGTATTAATATCCCCTGCATCTGATCTATCTTCTCCATCTAATGCTTCTCTTTCTTGTTTCCCGATTTTTAGCACAAACTCATAAAGAATATGTGCCATCTCAACCAAATAGAATGAGAAAATAAGAAGGAAAGTTGAAAGGAAAGTGATTCTGATAAGTAAAATAGTGAAAGCAAAAAAAGCAGAAGAACTAAAAAGCGATTGAAACAAGTAACATTCTCTCCTGATCTTATTAGTGCTGAAGCCATCTAATAATATATTTGATGCTGTTACGAGGAAAGATTCCATTACAGGATATTAAAGCTATTGTGGTTTTATATCAAAGGATGTTATCTGGTGAAAGATGAACTTCAAAACCATCCCACAGCTATCAGTTGGACAGTGGGACACTGGTGCAAATAAACAGTAGTATAAATAATAGTTTTACAAACTGTTACCTGCTAACATGCCCCACTAAAAACACACAATATGCTAGCTGAATGAAATTTGGTTAGGCCAGTTTGATTCGTACAATCTGTCTAAAGTAAATGCAAAATTTTGGTGAAGTCTAGCACCATCAACATATTTGAGGTAGTAGTGACTTTTGGAAAAATGTTTTTGACATATTGTCAATTCAGTCTCTATTTAAATCTCACTTTGGGGACGAATGACACACTGGGATATTTAATAATAACTTTAGTATGTCACAAGAACACAGTTCGAATCTTCAAAATGATCACGCGGCAGGCCCTCGAGTCGGACGGTCCACGCGAAGGGAGGAAGCTGATTGCTTGAAACAACAGCCGAGGCTGGCCAAGCAGTCCATCCCTAAACGGACCGAGAGTGCCCAATCGATCAGAGTACGGCCGGGGCATCCCCTCCGCAGGCCGCCCTGCGCGGGGATATGCCGATTCGGAAAAAAAAAAAAGAACCGTCGGGAAGGGGCCTGAGAGGCAGGTGCCTACCCGGGTACCCGGGCCCCCGGGGGCCCCGGCGGGCGGGCCCGGGCGCTGCCTTCCCCGTCTCGCCATCGCCGGACCTCACGGAGGTCTGACCCAGCAAACCCGGCGGAAAAAGGACCATCGGGAAGGGGCTGAGAGGCAGGAGCGTACCCGGGCCCCTGGGGGCCCCGGCGGGCGGGCCCCGGGTCTGCCTTCCCCCCTCTCGGGATCGCCGGACCTCACGGAGGTCTGACCCAAAACTCGGAGAAAAAGACCCGTCGGGAAGGGGGCTGGGAGGCAGGCGTGCGCACCCGGGCCCCTGGGGGCCCAGCTTCGGGCGGGCCCATGGGCTGCCTTCCCCCGTCTCGGGATCCACGGACCTCACGGGGCTCTGACCCAGAAAACTCGGAGAGAAAGGACCATCGGGAAGGGGCTGAGAGGCAGGAGCGTACCCGGGCCCCTGGGGGCCCCGGCGGGCGGGCCCCGGGTCTGCCTTCCCCTGATTCAGTGTCGCCAAACATCACTTTGGTCTGACTGACCCTCTCCCTAGTAATCCGGAGGAAAATTACCCCCCTTTCTTGTAATCCGTGCGCACGAGGTGACAGAGGGGACCCTAGGCGCGAATGTACCCGACCTCCTGGAGCCCTCGCTGGGATCCGGGAGGCAAATGGACCCTCATCGAGACTTCCAGGCGAGCTCGGCCATCTGGTCGCCCCATAGGAAAGCATTGTGCGCGACCAGATGGCCGAAGGGGCCTGCGCGACCAGATGGCCGAAGGGGCCTGCGCGACCAGATGGCCGAAGGGGCCTGCGCGACCAGATGGCCGAAGGGGCCTGCGCGACCAGATGGCCGAAGGGGCCTGCGCGACCAGATGGCCGAAGGGGCCTGCGCGACCAGATGGCCGAAGGGGCCTGCGCGACCAGATGGCCGAAGGGGCCTGCGCGACCAGATGGCCGAAGGGGCCTGCGCGACCAGATGGCCGAAGGGGCCTGCGCGACCAGATGGCCGAAGGGGCCTGCGCGACCAGATGGCCGAAGGGGCCTGCGCGACCAGATGGCCGAAGGGGCCTGCGCGACCAGATGGCCGAAGGGGCCTGCGCGACCAGATGGCCGAAGGGGCCTGCGCGACCAGATGGCCGAAGGGGCCTGCGCGACCAGATGGCCGAAGGGGCCTGCGCGACCAGATGGCCGAAGGGGCCTGCGCGACCAGATGGCCGAAGGGGCCTGCGCGACCAGATGGCCGAAGGGACAGGCGCGACCCAGATGGCCCAGGGGAAAGGCAAAAGGGAAGGGGGAGCTTCCCCGGGCCCTCTGGACCCCGCACCCGGGCACCCTGCCGCCGCGGCAGGACCCGGGACGGAGCCCGGGGCGGGGAGGCCGCCCTCCCCGGGGGCCCCCCCCCCCAGGGGCCCGGCCGGGGCTCCGGAACCCAGACGAGCGAGGAGAGGCTCCCCGGCCACAACGGAACCCCGTCCCGGGCCTTTGGCAGTGCCGCAGGCCGGGGGACAGGGCCCGGGGACGGAGACCCCGACCCGGGGCCCGGCCGGGCCCCTGGAATCAGCCGGGGCTCCCGGGACCGCAGGCGATGGGGAAGCCTCCCCGGGCCCTCCGGACACCGCCCCGGGCACCCTGCCACGCGGCAGGACCCAGGCCTGAGCCCGGGGCAGGGAGGCCGCCCTCCCCGGGGCCCCCAGGGGCCCGGCCGGAGCTCCTGAACCCAATACAGCGAGGGGAGGCTCCCCGGCCACAACGGAACCCCGTCCCGGGCCTTTGGCAGTGCCGCAGGCCGGGGGACGGGGCCCGGGGACGGAGACCCCGACCCAGGGCCCGACCGGGCCCCTGGACCCAGCCGGGGCTCCCGGGACCGCAGGCGATGGGGAAGCCTCCCCGGGCCCTCCGGACACCGCCCGGGCACCCTGCCACGCGGCAGGACCCAGGCCTGAGCCCGGGGCAGGGAGGCCGCCCTCCCCGGGGCCCCCAGGGGCCCGGCCGGAGCTCCTGAACCCAGGCGAGCGAGGGGAGGCTCCCCGGCCACGACGGAACCCCGGGCCTTTGGCAGTGCCGCAGGCCGGGGGACAGGGCCCGGGGACGGAGACCCCGACCCGGGGCCCGCCTGGGCCCCTGGACCCAGCCGGGGCTCCGGGGACAGCAGGCGCAAGGGAAGCCTCCCCGGGCCCTCCGGACCGCGCCCCGGGCACCCTGCCACGCGGAAGGACCCAGGACGGAGCCCGGGGCGGGAAGGCCGCCCTCCCCGGGGCCCCCAGGGGCCCGGCCAGAGATCCTGAAACCAGGCGAGCGAGGGGAGGCTCCCCGGCCACGACGGAACCCCGTCCCGGGCCTTTGGCAGTGCCGCAGGCCGGGGGACAGGGCCCGGGGACGGAGACCCCGACCCGGGGCCCGGCCGGGCCCCTGGAACCAGCCGGGGCTCCCGGGCTCGCAGGCGCAGGGGAAGACTCTCCGGGCACCCTGCCACACGGCAGGACCCAGTTGCCGGCTGAGGACCGAGAGGGGTCCCAGAGTACCCTGTCCCTCGTAATCCGGAGGAAGGCTACCCCCCGTTCTTGAAACCGGCGCGCTCCGAGTGACGGAGGGGACCCTAGGGGCGAACGCGCCCGGCCTCCTGGAGCCCTGGCTGGGATCCGAGAGGCGAATGGACCCTCATCGGGACTTCCAGGCCTGGCCCTGCCATCTGGTCGCCCCATTGGAAAGCATTGCGCGCGACCAGATGGCCGAGGGGAAAGGCGCGACCAGATGGCCGGCAACTGAAAGGACTCCCGCCTGCCCACCCACCCACCCACCAGGGGCTCGGGGTGGGACTCTGCTTCCCGGCTGGGCCTCAGGCACGGGGAGGACCACCGGAGCTCTCGGGGCCTGGGCGCCCGGGGGGGGAGAGGACTGCCCGGGACCCGTGGAGCCCGTCCCTGGGCACTTTGCCATGCCGCGGCCCGGAGGAGGGAAGCCCCGGAGGCCTGGGAAGGATGTTGCCCGGGCGTAGCCCGGGCGTAGCCCGTCTGGTCCCCGGCAATGAACCGCACAGCCCCGGCATGGGTGTTCCGGCATACCCTGCCCCTACTAATCCGGAGGAAGGATACCCCCCTTTCTTGTAACTCGCGCGCTGCGAGTGACGGAGGGGACCCTAGGGGCGAACGCGCCCGGCCTCCTGGAGCCCTGGCTGGGATCCGGGAGGCAAATGGACCCTCATCGGGACTTCCAGGCCGGCCCGGCCATCTGGTCGCCCCATTGGAAAGCACTGCGCGCGACCAGATGGCCGAGGGGAAAGGAGCCACCAGATGGCCGGCAACTGAAAGCAGCCATAGTGGTAGGGCTTCCCTGCCTGCCCACCCACGCAGGGCTCCAGGGCTCTGCACCGGGGACCCTTGTCCCGGGCAGACGGACACTTGTCAGGCCGCAGGACGGGGACTCCCAGGCCCTGACCGAAACCCAGGCCCCGGGGCCGGTCGCTGCTTCTCAACCCAGCCAGGCCGGGGAGCCTCCTTCGGGCACACGGACCCTAGCAAGGCCCGGGGAGAGCCTCCCCGGGCCCCGGTGGACACCCTGTCCCCAGCTCCTGAACACTCGGCTGGCTTGCGGGACAGGGGGCTCCCGCACCCCGGGACGGAGCTCCAGCACCGGGCCCAGCTTCCTGGACCCCCAGCCAGGCCGGGGAGAGCCTCCCTGGGCCCCGGTGGACACCCTGTCCCCAGCTCCCGGACCCTCGGCTGGATTGCGGGACAGGGGGCTCCCGCACCCCGGGACGGAGCTCCAGCACCGGGCCCAGCTCCCGGACCTCCAGCCAGGCCGGGGAGAGACTCCCCGGGCCCCGGTGGACGCCCTGTCCCCAGCTCCCAGACACTCGGCTGGCTTGCGGGACAGGGGGCTCCCGCACCCCGGGAACGGAGCTCCAGCACCGGGCCCAGCTTCCTGGACCCCCAGCCAGGCCGGGGAGAGCCTCCCCGGGCCCCGGTGGACACCCGGTCCCAGCGCCCGGACCCTCGGCTGGCTTGCGGGACAGGGGGCTCCCGCACCCCGGGAACGGAGCTCCA